>NW_028258414.1:3368571-3678928 GCF_053883595.1 Heterocephalus glaber | reverse complement strand
TTGATGTTTTAGAGGGGAAAGAATTAACCAAGGGTCTGATTGGCATGGATTGTGTTCATTTATAGTTAATATACCTCATTATTTAGGGCACTTCCTAATCATGTTTCACCTTGTTTCCCCCCCCCCCCGCCCCGGGATGGCTAGTTACATCATCTCATCTCATCTCTACTGCCCTCCATGTAGGCTTTTCCTTCCTTTGATCTCTCAATCCATTATCCTTCACTTCTTTCATCACATGTTACTTTCTACTTTATTGTTCTTTTTTCCACCTGTCCCTTTTTTCCATTAGACAATAAGTATGATACTATTTTGTATTTTATACTGTGTAGCGTAATGCCTTGTATTAATAATACTAGTATTGGGGCCAGGGATTTAGCTCAGTGGTTCCGCCGCCTGCCTCGCAAGCACAAGGACCCGAGTTCAATCCCCAGTACCAAAAAAAAATAATAATAATAATAGTAATAATAATACTAGTATTTTTCTTGCCTAGTCCAAAAAAAAGTTAGTCACTTACACACTCCTATTTGGGTTAATCCATATTTTGTTTTTATATTTTATGAGAGTGTTAATGAAATAATTGACTCTCTGCTTAGCCCAAAATGGAAGTGGTGAAATGTACTTCTTGGTGATGCACTCCCCTCACCTCCTCTTTCACACATACTGCTGGAAGTTTATATAGTAGTTTTTGATCAGTAACTGGAATTTTATTTTTCCTCCAAAGACTTGATACCAACAGTGTTCCTGTAAGCTACTTGAAAGCAGTTACCAGCCATATAGGAACTCATCAGTAAACTCCTTTTAAAGTACTGACAGATAATGCGTGTTTATTTTTTAATGTGCAGTTTAACAGATAGAACTACCATCACCTGTATGAATTACTTCAAAAACACTTTTTTGGGGGGTTAGGGACTGGGAATTGAACCCAGAGCCTTCACATTTTAATAAATACTCTTAAGAGTTCTGAGTAATCATTGCCCTGTGTGCTGGTTATCCTCAGTGAACCCTAACTGCTTATGAACCATTTATGTGGTGGACCAAAATATACAGTGAGTGTTTAAATTTGAAATATATTACAGTAGAAGACACATTATCATTGATCCCCCTCAAGATACTCAGTTTCAGATGCAACCATTTGGTGAAAACCATGAGTTATATATTGTTGTTTAGCTGTGGCTTTTTGATGTTTTATTTTTATATGGGTGTATATATATATATGGGGGTAGTTTGTTTTGCTTTTGCTTGCTTTGTTTTGGTGCTAAGGATTGAACTCAGGGTCTTTTTTTTTTTTTTTTTTTTTTTTTGATACCGGGGATCGAACTTGGGTCCTTGCGCTTGCACAGCAGGCGGTGAAACCACTGAGCTAAATTCCCGGCCCTAACTCAGGGTCTTGTGCATGGTAGCACTAAGCTATGGCTCTGCCCTAGGAATACATTTTAAGCCCCATTTTTTTTTTTGGTACCGGGGATCGAACTCGGGTCCTTGCGCTTGCACAGCAAGCAGTGAAACCACTGAGCTAAATCCCTGGCCCTTAAGCCCCATTTTAAAAGCATCTGTGTTCCTGTTTTGTTTTGGTTTAACATGGAAGTAAGAAAATCACTACAAGGCTTGTTAAAAAGCCGACTGCAGGCACCGACTGAGTAGGCCTGGATTAGGACCTGGAACTTTGCGTTTCTGCCACATCCTCCTGGGAACTTCGAGTTCTAGTGTCCTCATGTGGTGCTGCTGCTACTCATCCAGGGGGCATGTTTTGAGAACCACTTTTATAGTTCATAGTCTCTCTTTCAGAGAGGTAGAACACACACACTTGTTTGGTTTGTTTTTTTTAATTTGTTTTGCTGTGCTATAAACAGATTCTCCTCTTTGCCTTGATTATAGTACATTTTTATCCTCTTGCCCTATAAGAACATTAAATTTATTCCTTGTAGAAAATTTCCAAAGTAGTCTCATCACAGCTTCTGTCTCCACCCTTCAATCCTAATCTGTGTATTAATTCCATATAGTTGCCATACAAGCAGTTCTCTCTTTGCAGTTTTTATAAGCATAAATTTCAGTTTTTACTGAACATTGTGAGTAAACACAAAGAGCCTTCATGCTGGCTCTTCAGTCTGCTAATCACTACATAGATAACAGATGCACAGTATGAGCCTCTTCTTTCAGAGTCTGTCTGTGGTTGGTCACTATGCACCTATTATTGAGTTCAAGTTCAGAAAGCCACGTGTGCAGTTGGGTTACCTCCTTCTCTTCAGTGATAAACCCATGTGATATTTTATAAAAAAGATCATCAAAAGGGGGAATTAATTGGCCAACAAAAATTAAAATCAAGAAACAAAAAGTAATACTGTTAGAAAAGAACTTTGACTCACACTTGCATGGACTTAGAGAAGAAATACCTTGACAGTGAGAATATTGGTATCAGACCCCTCTCTGTTCAAGAGAGTCTAGATTTGTTGCCAGGGGAACTTGGTGAAGCCTCTCTTGTTGATATAAATGAGGAAAAGTAGTTGTGATATGGAAGATGAAGAAATGGCACCAGCATAAGATTTTACATTAAAGGAACTCATGGAGGCATTTCACGAAAGCCCACAGAAGAGAATGTTGGAAGCTGATCCCAGTTCACCATGGTGGAGAAAAGATGCTTACTTCCTTCAATGAGTTGTATAAGAAGACAAAAAACACTATTCCAACTACTCCTGATAAAAACTTTTCATTCTCTATGTTTTTAATATTTTAATTACGACTGCTGTGTACAGCCCACAGGCCATGTGTAGCCTTGAACAGCTAATAATACACCCTTTTAACTTTTAACATTATTATGTGATTTTTAGCAGTATTTGTTATGACTTGATTGCATGGTGCTCAAGTGTAGACTGCATGAGTGACAACAGATTGCTGTGTAGAGAGGGCACCATGCAGTTCTGACTCTGCCTCCTGTGCCACGCAGCTGATCAGTGGAAACCAGCATGTCTCAGATATTCCAGGCACTCGTGCAACATAGAGAGTAAAATGCAGTGATGACTGCTAATATAATATTTCAGCTTGCCTACACATGGATGTGCCTATGAAGACGGACATTTACTGGTATTAAGCCCATATGTAAATATTCTCATTTTATTATTAAACTTGGGCATGGTGTTATTTCATAAAATGATCAGTTAAAATGTTAAAAAATAAGATGGACATGGTGGCACGTGCCTGTCATCCCAGCACTCAGGAGGCGGATTTAGGAGGATCACAAGTTCAAGGTCAACCAGTACTACATAGTGAGACCCTGACAAAGAAAGGAAGGGCAGAGGGAAGGAAGGAAGAAGGAAAGGAAAAGACAAGAAAGTTTTGCCAGTTATATACATTAACTATATTATATGCTTTATATGTGGCCCAAGACAATTCGCTTCATTCAGTGTAGGTTAAGCAAGCCAAAAGATTGAGTACACCCATGATACTAAATAAATATTTTACTGTTCTTTCATTTCCTTATACATTTATAATTAATAGAGTATTTATAATGATTTGACAAAAAATTTAAAGGTAGTAGAATAATTCTAAATTTTACCATTGATTACTGAACATGCTTGCATGGTTTCAACCTGTATGGTCATGTTTGTGCACTGCATGGAAACCAGGGACTTTTCTGCATGGGTGTATATAATTATGAATACGTGTATATTAAAGGCTTTATTTGTACTATATAATGTATTCCCTTCCAACTTTGACACATGAAAAATATTTGTACCACACACTGTGATATATAGAGATTGCTTGTGACTGGAGGCAATGGCCAGGAAGCTTTTACACCCAAAGCATCTCAGGCATAGTTATAACTGGCTTGGAGGCCCACAGGTTGGATGCCTCTAGTGTTGAAAGGTGTAATCCCTTGAGGAGGGAAGGCCCTTGTAGCACTTAGGATGGTATTCTCTGTGTGGTTATTTTTTTCAACAGACCATGTTTGATGGATACAGTACTATAATAAACTTTTTTATTGAATTGCTTTTAAAAGGTGAGAGCTGATAGTCTCCTCAAAGGCTTATTTAGTAAGCATCTAAAAATGTACTGTACTTAATACCTTTCTATGGTTATTAAGCCATTAAAATATGTCTTTGTTATTAGAATTGTCATTGTATAATGAGTGTTAGCAGTGCAGAAGTGAAATTAAAACTTGGCATAAGAAATAAGTGGGTGTGGGAACAAATGGGTTTGTTGTCATAGAGGAAGGAGTCTGGTAAAAATGTTTCTAATTAAATTCATTGAGCATAAAGCAAATGAAATTAAAATAGGCTAGATATGAAAATTAAGTATTAAATTATGTACATTTTCATTGGCCCCAATGATTGATATCAGCTTTCCAGGTAATTTATTTTGTCAACTAGATATTAGGAGTTTAAAAATGAATCCAAAAACAGCACTATTTTCAGCATTAGTGAGTGATACTCCTACACTACTTGGCTTTTATCCATAGTACAAGAGCGTGGTTTTGGGTTGACTTGGTTTTTGAGCATTAGACTCAGGACTATCTTGTTATCACTCTGCATTGGTGCACCTACAGTGCATCAGTGTGTTTTGTTTCTCAGCCTGTTTTGTTTTCAAATATACACATTACTTTTTTAAATAGAAATGTCATTTTGAGAATGTGCTGTTTTGTTTTTTAAAATTCTGCATTCATATCTTGCTTATAAGAAAATAAGAATTTGAGCAGACTGCTTTAAGCATGAGAAGTCTTATTGTGTGCTTTAATTAAAAATAATAAGCCTTTTGGGGGGGGGGGTACCGGGGATCAAACTCGGGACCTTGCGCTTCTGAGGCAGGTAGTGGAACCACTGAGCTAAATCCCCGGCCCAATAAGCCATATTTATAACCTAATTTTTATTTTAAGAACCACATGTGTCTTAGGTATTGAGCATGCCTCGTCTATACATTTGAGTTTTAATAACTTGTTTTGATAATAAGTATATATTTCCTTTAAAAAAAAACTTCCATGCATCTGAGTATGTACCTCGGTAGTAGAACACTTGCCTAGCATGAGCAGGGTCCTGAGTTCAATCCCCAGTACCACAATAAAATAAAAATAAAAATAAACAAACCTTAAAAGAACTGCATAAAAATGCAACACTTCTAAAAATTGGAAACACTAATGCTTAAACAGCTATGATTCTTAAATTGTAGGGCTAGAGATTATTTTGTTTGTGTGGACGTGTGCGAACTTTTCTACAGTCAGAAAATATTTTAGAATGAATCCATATTCCTTTTATAATTTGAACTTTATATTATTTTAAGATATAGCTTTGCTTGAAAGACAATATGTATTCTCCTTTTAGAATATAAAATTCCTTTACAGTCATTAAAATTTTATGAAAAACATCTTTAAGGAGTCTAAATAGCTTGATGGGGTTTTGTTTTTTAAATACTGTGACTGGGCCGGGGATTTAGCTCAGTGGTTCCACCTCCTGCCTCACAAGCTAAGGACCCGAGTTCGATCCCCGGTACCAAAAATAAAAATAAATAAATAAATACTGTGACTGCTTTTTTTTAAGTTTGATATTTTCTTTTAGGACATATTGATGCATTTACTTCAAAGCTTTTTCTCCTAGAAGAAATTACCTCTGAAGAATTAAAAGAAAAGCTTTCAGCACTCAAGTAAGAAAGTTTGCTTTGTGGTGGAAATTGGAAAAACTTGTTAATATAATCACTATCCTTTATATCTGAATATTAGTTAAGTTTAAATAATTTAGTTTTAATACTTTGGATCATTTCATACATTGACTCCACTTGTGATCTATCCATATGAATTGTCCTCAATTCCAAACTGAATGTAATGCTGATATCACCAAGTCTTCCTACTTAACACGCGAGAGAGACTGGAGCCAGAAAGTAGCTACCACCTTGATGTGCGCTGGACACAAACATTCTGCCTTTGTCAGAGCAGGAAAGGCGAGGACAGTCGTAGATCTCAGCTCTTAGGATTGGGTGCATTAATTTGGACAGTTTTACCTAAGCATTCTTGTACAGCAAAACTAAATGAATGTATTGTACTCAGAACTCTTAAGTGCTCAAACGCAAGGGAAAATAATTTATGAATATTATCTCATTTGTGCCTCACAACTTATGAAACGCTGGCGGTAGTGTCATTTCCATTTTGTATATGAGGAATCTGAGACTTTTAGTGACTTACCCCAGAGCAGACAGCTGAGTTAGTAGCAGAACAGTCTTCGTAGTTAAAGTGCTTAATTTACTGCTGAGGGTGAGAGGTTGTCTGAACTTATACTTGCTGCATATTTCCAGTTTTGAGACGCAACAGTTATTTAAGAAGCTCAGATTCAAACTTAAACCCTCTGCTCATACTTAAATATGTTCACTTCTATTTATAAGAATAAATATTCTATTTATAAGAATATTGCTTTTCTGGGGTGGTAACTTTTCTTTACATGTGTAAATAGAAACACTCTTCCATACCCTACTCAGTACTTGCCTCAATTCTCTCAATGAAAATTATTTTTAAAATGAGAAATAATAAAGGGACTAAATCTAGATCTAGAAGAAGTAAAGAAGTATTTAGAGCATTTCGTTTTCTCTTTAGGGTGTCCCCAGCCACTGGCCTCTCTGCCATCACACACTGACCCTTTGCGTATCTTTTATGGGATTGTAGCCTTTATGTCATCTCAGCTGCCGCTCATCTGCCATTTGCGTTTGTTAATGAGGTCATTGCTATGGCTGAGATCCTATAGTTGTTAAAGAGTAAGGTTTTTTAGTTTAATATTGCATTAATTTCTTCTGTTTAATAGGATTTCAAGTTTATTTAACGTCCTCCAACACATTCTGAAAAAGTTAAGTAGGTAAGTATTTTTTGGACATTTTTACATTAATCTATATGATTGTCTGAGATGAACATTCTTAGAAACTTTGAAAATATGCTTCAGGGATAGAGTAAAAGTGGAAAAGCAAGAATTATTTTGTCGGGGCCAGGGATTTAGCTCAGTGGTTTCGCCACCTGCTATGCAGGCGCAGGGACCCGAGTTCAATCCCCGGTACCAAAAAAAAAAAATTATTTTGTCAAGCTAAAATTGTAAAAATCTACGTAAAAAGATAGTACTGTAGTATGTGTTTTTTTGGGGGGTGGGAGTACTGGGTATTGAACTCAGGACCTTCCACTTCCGAGTCAGGCAGTGGCACCACTGAGCTAAATCCCCTGCCTACAGTAGTATGTGGTTTTAATGAGCTTGCAAATATATTTTCCTAGAAGATTATTGTATTAATTTCCTATTGCCAGTTGACAAATTACTAACTTGGCTTACACTAACCAATAAAAAGTTATGCTATAGTTTTGGAGACCAGAAATCCACTGGGCTAAAGTCAAGGTATCATCAGGACTGGTTCCTTCTAGAGGCGCTAAGGGAAGAATCGATTCCTTGCATTTTTCTGTTTCTAGCGGCCAGGAGTACTCCTGGGCTTGCAGCTCCTCCCTTCATCTTCAGAGTACATCACTCAAGTCTCAGCATCCACACCGCATTGCCTTCTCCTCTCTTGTATTTTCCTCAGCCTGCTTCTGATTAGGACTCTTGTGAGTCCATTAGTCCATACCCAGATACTCCAGGACATCAGTGTTATCTCAGAACCCTTAACCTGATCACATTTCCAAAGCCATTAAAAGTGATGTATTCATCCGTCAGAGAGATCTGTATGTAACCATTGTGAGCATCATGTGTGACCAGTATTCAGTCTACCATAGTTATAGTGGGATTTTTCAATATAAAGAAGCAGCATAGAGCAAGGAGCCCAAAATTATTATGTCCATGACACATTTTAGAATATGAATTCTCCATCTGATCATTTATCAGACTGTTAAAGAGTTTTGCATATCTTGTCTTAGTCCCTTACAGAAAGATAAAGTAGAAATCAGTTCCAATGTCTGAACTTAAAATCTCCAAGTTTGAGTTCTAAATCTCCACTTATCTTATGTAACTAGACATCAGTTTCCTGATTTATAAATAAGATGATAGTGTCAGATGCAATAGTTTCCTAAGTACTTTTCAAGTGTGAGACTCCGTGGCAGAATTTTTATTTTATGTATTCTGTTCTTCATGTGAAGTACCATAAGATGAGTGTAGTAAAAAAAAAACCACAATTGTTGCAATTCTATAGATCCTAAGAGCTAACAGGTCTCACTAACAGGTCAGGGTATGGGTTTGGCTGCTTTCCTAGGCCCCAGGAAGGGTCTGTTTCCTTGCCCTTTGTAGCTTCTAGAGGCCACCTGTGTTCCTTGGTTTGCAGCTCTCAGCCTCAGAGTTAAAAAGTCCAGTTGAGCTCCCACATCAAACCACTGGACCTCTGCTACAGTTAACGTCTCTGTGAGTCACTTCTGCCTCCCTCTTCTACATTAAAGCAGTCTTGTGATTACTTTGGGCCCACCCAGATAATCCAGGAAAATCTGACCATTTTAAAGTCAGCTAACAAGCAACCTAAATCCATTTGCTACCTCAATTCTCCTGTGTCATACAAGATAACATATTCACAGGTCCTAAGGTTTGGGACATAACATTTTTAGGAAGCCATTATTCCGCCTCCTATAGTTTATTCATGTACTTTACGCTTACATGGTACTTGTAAGTTACTCTCCGGAGTGTCTCATTCTCCATCCATTAACTTCATTTCCCAGGAGCTAGGCACAACATCCTATGCCTATAGTGCCAGCTATTCAGGAGGCTGAGGTGGGAGGATTGCTTCAGACCAGGGGTTCAAGACGAGCCTGAGGGCTGGGGATGTAGCTCAGTGGCACTGTGCCTGCCTGGCAAGCATAAGGTCCTGAGTTCAATCCCTGGTATGGGGCAGGGGGTACCAGCCTGAGCAAGATAGCAAAACTGTATCTCAAAAAATAAAAAATTGTAAACCAGCTTTTCTTCATTTTTCATAATGGTAGTTAAGATACATGCTTTTCATAGATAAAAGCTCACTCTTTGAAAGGTTATTTATTCCTACTAACAAATTGATTATTATTCATTTTCTTATATGAAAGTGATTGAAAAAAAATTCCCCAGAAGATAATTCTGTGAACCTCCTTTGTCAACACTTGTTACTTTTTGGCTTAAAAAATTAATGAAAATATAATTTACAAAGTTTGTAGGCAGATCTATATAGCTAAAATGTGATTAATCTTTACTTTTAATAATGTAGGGAAGAACTGTTCTCCTTTGCCTCTTTGATCCGGAGAAATGTATAATCCCAAGAAAGCACAGTATATTAATCATATCCCTTTACCTCTTTATGGTGATACATTGAATCCCTTAAAGCTTTCTAAGAAGGAAAGAAAAATGTTGATTGGATATATGACATAACTAATTATTTTGACAGTATCATATTTAAGGATATGGCTTGTGGAGTTTGTCTGCCTGGATTTATATCCAAGCCCTACTATACTCAGAACTTTGGGCAAATTACTTAGCGTCTCTCTTTTGTTTATTTATCTCCAGTATGGAGTCAGTAATTAATACTGTGCCTGAAAAGTTTACTGTAGTGGACTTAATGCAAAAATGGATTTGAAGCAGCATTAACAGTGGTTAGCTCATGACAAACATTCAGTAACTGTTAGCTGCAATTGTTACTATGATATATATCTTCGTAATTCCTCAGACTGTATTGTGACTGTTCCACTGACTGTTTCTGCCACTTTAAAGTATTCGATGTAGGCCAGGTGTGGTGGTGCATGCTTGTAATCCCAGCATTGGGGAGACTGAGGCAGGAAGATCGCTGTGAGTTTGAGGCCATCCTGGACTACATAGTAAGTTCAAGGCCAGCCTGAACTACAAAGTGAAAATCTGCCTAAAAAAATTTTTTTTAAAAACAAGAAAAGAAAAAGTACTCCATGTAGTAGTATGTCACTCTCACTTTTGTATCTATTCACCTATGATTAGGTACAAAATAGGTTCAACATTGAATGAATAAAAATATTACAGTCGTATAAGTTTCTCTTCTTCATAGATAATTAGACACACTATTTGTTTTTCCATTGTGACTGAAAATTGACAGACTGATAATAGTAAAGAAAGAAAATGATGAGATATTCTCTAAAAGGCATTGTAATAGTTTTTAAAACTTCTTAGATCTTTGTACTTTTATTGTTCATAGAAGTATTTTTAGAGGTGGTGTTCTACTCCTGCCGTTGTTTTAGATTTACTGATAGGCAATGATTAAGAAAGGTGCTGTTGGCCGGGGATTTAACTCAGTGGTACTGGCACCTGCCTCACAAGTGCAAGGTCCCAAGTTCGATCCCCAGTACCAAAAAGAAAAAAGAAAAGAAAAAGAAAAGTGCTGTTGAAGCTAACACAGTGAGCCAGCGACCTGAGTTCTGGTGTGGATTTAGCTTGCAGGAGGGCTCGTACCTGTTGTCTCATGCAGCAGAAGATTCTTCGCTCCTGATCTACAAGACCTCAGATGGAAAAGTTACAAGGACAGCATATAACCTGCACAAAACACATTGCGACCTTCCTGGTGTGCCTTCCAGCCTCTCAGTCCCCTGGGTCCCCTTAGACCCCAGTCTCCTGCTCCCATATCACATCCATCATGGACGGATACCTTGTACTTTTCCACCAAAATCCGCCAGTCCTACACCATCCCAGAAGGTAAGACCTTTTTTAAAAATCAAAGGTTCTATTATTAATCTGTTTCACTGACTATATTTCAACCTGATGTCCTCATCTGCCGTCTTAATCATAACATCTTTCTTAAACCTGTGTCCATAGGAAAAGTAGATAAAGTTGTGTGTGCTGCAGAGTCCGTCTTTTTGTCCATGGAACTTTGTTTTTTTTTTGGTACCAGGGATTGAACTTGGGACCTTGGGCTTGCAAGGCAGGCTCCAGAACCACTGAGCTAAATCCCCAACCCTGAAACTTTCTATTTTTGTAAAGTCCGTAAATCAGCCAAAGATAGATGTGTTAGCTTGCCCCATGGGTGCATAGATATTGCATTCACATAGTTAAACCCTTACGTTCTTATTAAAAGGAAAGGGGGGGGCCAGGGATTTAGCTCTGGTTTCGCTGCCTGCTGTGCAAGCTCAAGGACCCGAGTTCGATCGCCGGTATAGAAAAAAAGGAAAGGGGGGGTTGATAATTTTTATTTACATATATTCTGTTGAATGTTATTAAATATTTGAAGGAATTTGCAAAAGAATGCCTAAGATGTTATGTAATTATGATGCAATTAAAAAGTGATTAGTAGATGCTGAAAAATTTAAAGCCAAGTATGAGTTATTAGTAAATGGAGCACCTTTTTAAAAATGCAACAAGAGGGTTTGGAGATGTAGCTCAGCAGTAGAGTGCTTGCCTAGTATGCATGAGGCCCCGGGTTTGACACCCTGCACCAAAAAAAAAAAAAATTAAAAACAGCTAAAGTATTAAAAGCTAAATTGTGTTTTGCTGAGTATTATCTAACTCAATATTTATTGAATTATAATTAATGTTAATCTGTAAAATCCTTCTCAGAAATGCCAACTGAATCACATTTCTTTATTGAAATTTGTGGCCAGGTATGGTGGTGCACGCCTGTAATCCCAGCACTCAGGAGACTGAGGCAGGAGGATCACCGTGAGTTCAAGGCCAGCCTGAGCTACATAGTGAGTTCAAGGGCAGCCTGAACTATAAAGTGAGACCCTGTCTCAAAAACCAAAAAAAAAAAAAAAAGAAATTTGTAAAGCCTTGGTTAAAGATATTCTCTACCATGTTATCATTCTCCGTATCATGTAAGAAATTCCAGTTTGAGTTTAGTTGTAGGAAAAATTTTACTGTCTACAAATGAATCTGAGTGGTCAGGAAACAGTTTTAAAACACAGTGAATTTTCCTTCCCTGCTGCCAAAAACTCCTTGAGTCAAAACTACTGTGTGAGCTCTGCAGCCTTGTCAGTGTGGTTGCTTCAGAGCATCTCACATGTGTATCCTTGAGATGTTCTGTTCTTTTTTGTTTTCTAATTATTCTGACTCAGTAAATGTCCTTGGGACCTGATGAGAAATAGATATACTGAGGACCCTCAACTTAGTGAATAAGGTGGTTTGTGCTTTTCAGTTCTCCACCCTAGTGGTACTCTTTGGGGGCCCATTCATTTTTATGGATTTACCTTTTGTACTGGGGATCGAGTCTGGTGCCTGGCCTTGCGTGCTAAGCAGGCCCCCACCACTGAGCTGCTTGCACATTCCTGGCTAACCCTGCCAAGAAAGTATAACTGCTTAACTAGGTGAGACACATGTAAGAATAAAGGGAGTTAATAGTCCACAGCTTAGGTTATTTCATCTACAGTGTTGGTTGACTGTTTCTACTATATACACGTCAGGAGTGATTTTTGTAAATTCCTTAAAAAAAAAACCTTTAAGTAACTTAAAAATAATAATGGCCGAACTATTTTCGAAAGATTTCTTTCCATTCTTTCTGGGAGAATGACTTTCTTTTAATTTAGAAACACTGATTATAGTCTCTCAACTGTAACATGTAATTTTGTGTGGGGGAGGCTTACTCCTTGTCAGTGAAAATCAACAGTGTAGTACTTTGGCACTAAACATCTGTAACTGGAAAGGAAAATACATACAAGATGCTTTTAAGAAACAAATGAATAATATACTTTCCTTATTGATATAGATTGATTCTAAAATAATATTGAGTGCTTTATTTGGAAAAAGAAATAATTTATGTTCAGGATCAGCCACATAAATACAGATTTTAGTACATAATTCATTATGTGTATATCATTGAGCCCTTGTTGATTTGTATTTTTCAAGATGCTTAATGCCATCAGCCCAGCGTCAAATATTTAGTGAGTTTATCTAGGACCAGGTTGTGGTACAGCCCAGCATTCGTTATAGTAGACAGTTAAATAACTAATTCGAGGTTGGATGTATTTTTGAAAGCCAGTGGAAAGTTTTTGGTGATGATCTATGTACTTCCTCACAGTCTACTCCTACATTTAGTGTGGAGTACTCTGCCTTCCTGCCTCCTTCTCAGCAGGCCACAGAAACAAGTCTTTCGAATCCCAGCCACCAAGCTAAACACCAAGAGGGATTCTAAGCTTAGCCCTTGGCACAAGGGAGAGATCAGAGCTTTCCACAGACTAGGGAAGTAAGATCCTGTATGAAACAGAAATCATCTGCATATTTCCTAGTATGAAGACTCATTTTACAAGTGTTGTGTCCCTGTTGTGATCCCTTAGTGCCTAGAAAGCAGAGCGCACCTGTGTACAGTGCCTCGGGCACTAACCCTGGGCAGACTGTGCCCCCTGGAGCAGTGGCACCCGAGTCTCCTGCTTCCTGTGCTGTTTCTGACTTCTGCTTCCAGCCTTTCTGCAGCAGTTTCGTACTTAGCCCTGTCTTCTTTTTGCAACTTTTGTAATAAACATTGATGACACACATAGTCTTGCAGTGGAAATCAGAATGCTTGCTTTCCTCAAAGTTATAGCAAATACAACCACCATGGTCAGTTTACATTTATAGGAAATACCAGCTGAATGGAGAGTGAAACTATGTCTAAAAATCCCAGCACTTATCTAATCAGAATATTACAAATGTTCCTCAGTCCGACAAAGTGTCAGGTTCAAATCTCTATTCAAGTTTGTCCTTCCTAGCCTGGTGTGGTGACACATGTCTAATCCCTGCCCCCTGGAGGCTGAGGCAAGAGGATCACTGCAAGTTGGAGGCCAGCCTGGACTACATAGCGAGACCCTGTCTCAGACTGCACCCCCCAGTAAAAGTCTATCCTTTCTAGTCGTGTAATATTCAACCGCAAATGTCCCTTGGAGGTATTAGCTGACAGGTGAGGGACGCTGTGGTCTGCTCTACTCCTGGTGAGCTAGCAGCCCTTCCAGCAGCCAGTCCTGTCGCGTCAGGTTGGGATTACTAGAGAGTGCTTGCTTACTGTACAGACTCCAGCTGTGGAGAGACGGGTGCAGGGCAGCTAGTGCAAGGCAAGCGAGGAGGGCAGGGGCTGTGGAGATGGCTGGGCTTCTCTTCAAGGCCTGGCCACCTTTGTTACCTTACCCTTCTGCCAATCTCGGTGGCCCGGACACGGCAGCGTTTCCAGATCTCATCTTGAAACACCATGTGTGTGATGAGCAGGGACTGCGTGCTGAGAGCGGTGTTTCCTCAGACCTCGTGGGTGAGGGCCGAGAGGGGAGGGCCAGGAGGTGGACAGCACCGCAGTGGGGCCTGCTTCCTCCTCCCGGCCTTCCTCTGCACCCTGTCCCACTTCCGCCTTCCTCTTGCTTGTTTCTTGTTCTCTTTCAGCCCCTCGGTTTTTCCTTCTTACTCTGGTTCTTCTGGCTCCTCCTCCTTTTGTTCTTTCATATTTATTCTTTTTTCATTGTCCTCTCCGGTTGCTTTCCTTTTCTTTAGCTTTTTGCTCTTAGCAGCTGCCCTCCTGTTTTGTGCATGAAATTTCTTCTTCCTCTTCACTCCTTCTGTCCTGCTTGTATTTGTTTCCCCTGACTCCATGTTTCTCATTTCTTCCTTTTTCTTGTCCTTCAGCACAGTCATTGCAAATACATTACCATAAAGGCCTGGCATTCCCTCGCTTTCTAACTTAACATTTCAGCTTCTTCAAAATTTAACAAAGAGGAGTAGTTTTCCTGTTCACTTCTCTACTCTGGTCCATCTCCTTCCCTGAAAGTTTAGTATTTTAAAATTGTATCAGATTAAAACTTTAGAAACATCCAGGTGCCTGGGGGTTAAAACTTAAAGTGGATGCTTGCCAAGATGGTTAGGACATGTGTCTACAGCCATAGCACCCTGAACGCGCCCGACCTCGTCTGATGTCGGAAGCTAAGCAGGGTCGGGCCTGGTTAGTGCTTGGATGGGGGACGTGTGTAAACAGTGTGGAGCTGACTGTGTACAGGTTGTAAATACACTCTCTCCTCTGCTCTCCACTTCATCTCTCAGGTTGCTGGAACAAGAATGCCTACCCACAGCCGCAGGAATCCAGTTTCCGTGGAAACCAGAGGCAGTTGTTTGCCTGCTCAGCAAGTTGAAAATGAAGGAGTGGCTTCAAATAAAAGAAAAATAACTTAAGGGCTATGACATGGAAAATTAAATTTCACAAAAACCCGGTGGAACAATTGTTTAGTTTTGAAAAGTTTGAGGGGAAGTGTGCCCAAAAGAGCAGTTGGAGAGAGGAGCATTTTTCTTTTTGGTACCTTTAAGAGTCCAGAGTGCCTTGAAAAAAATGTGTGGGCTGAGTGGAGGAATGTTTGCACTGACTCGGGGTGGTGCGCTCTTCACCCTTAAGCCTGACCGAGGAGCTAGGTATGGTTTCACTTTATCATGGCAGGGAAATAAAGAAGAGAAGTATTTTTATAGTAGACCTTCCTGAAAAATTGTAAGTAGGAAAATAATTTGTTTTTTTAAAGGAACATTTATCATTATGTATTATGTCAGTAATTTGAGTTGTATCATACTCTGCAGATCAAAAGGTGAAATATAGCCACTGCCAGAAATAATTATGAGTGTTGTAAACCTTGTCTCTGACTGAGTTTGAGTTTTTTATACTACTTAAAGTGATGATGATTGCACATTAATAAAGGTAATGCCCTGAAAACCTGTTGAAATTATATTGCGGACATCAAAAGTAAAAACAAAATACTTCCTTCCTCTGAAAAGTCACAAATTAGCATTTTCATGTTGGGCAACCATCCGTTTGTCAGGGGGAAAAAAACGTCTGCCGTCTAACAGGTTTGGCAACAAGCAGAGGTTTCTTGGCGCGGATTCCAGCTGAGTATCGCAGTACCCTGTGACACAGAGGCGAGGGAGTCTCCAGAAATCATCCTTTACTTTTCCAGCCAGCATGGTTGGTGTCATATAAAGTATAAGCTGTATTTGCCTCATCTGTTAAATCAGGTTTTCCAGGGCCACAGGTTCAGAAAACATCGGGATCTGCCAGTGTTCCTGTAGCTAATTTGGACTTTATGGACGCAGACCTGTTGAATTTTGGCACCCCACTCTTTCATGTACACTAAAACAATTAGTGTCAGTTGTAAAATACAAATTTTGTAATCCAAGGCAGTATCTGTGTTGTTCGGGGAATTTTTTATAGGTTCTGTGTAATGTAAGAAATTAGGCCTAAAAAATCTTCTCAGGTATGATAAGTAACAGTTGAAAATTTTTATCTGTAACTATCAAGTTTTGTTTTGAATATTTTTAGTTGATTATAAAATATGAATAATTATTAGTACAAAAAGTTTTATGTATTTTAATATTTTCTTATCCTGCCATTCTCTTTTTAAAAACACTTAGAATTTTTTTTAAAAAACATGCTCTCCTCCACATATCCCAGGAATGTTTTAGCGGTGAATCACTTGGCAGCAAGCTACGAGAGAGGCAGGGGCTCCATGGGAATTCAGGCTGAACGATGATTACTTCAGATTTCTCAGTGCCGGAGAGATGTACCTTTTGTTTTTTGTTGTTGTTTTGTTTTGTTTTGTTTTTACCTTTTGGTTTTTTTTGGTTGGTTTTCTTTTTTCAACATTAATTTTTACATAGCAACACGTGTGATCTTGTAAGACATTATTTTTAAATTATCTAAGTTATACATTTAAGTAACCCTAATAATATAAAAGCTAGTCTGTCTCTACTTGGGCTTCATTAAGCCTCTGTTTACAACATGTATTTAATCATGCCTTATATTATTTTTCTTGATTTTTAGCATAGAGAATTTATAAGCAAAAGTATGACTGACAGTATTAGTAAAGATGTTTTAAAAATAAAATCATGGGCTGGGGATTTAGATCAGTGGCACTGTGCCTGCCTTGCAAATGCAAGGTCTTGAGTTTGATCCCCTGTACCATTAAAAAAATTAAAATTAAAAATTAAAAAAAAATTTTTTGAATTTAAAAAATAAAATAAAATCAGACATCAGGCTGAGATGATCCTACCACATACACCTCAGTGGTGAAAGTCTAATTTGTATAAACATCCTGGAAAACAGTCTAATTCAGGAAGTGTCTGAGTAGCCATGCACTTTGCAATCTGAAGTAGGTCCTCGCTGTTACCATCTCATAACATTCTTTTTCCTGACCTCAGACTTATTTCTTTCTTGAATAGACAGTAAACTCTGGGAGGACAGGTGTATGTCTGTTGTGCTCACTATTAAGTAATACACACCTAGCGTAGTGCCTGTTAAGTACTTGCTCCAAAGACACACCTTGTATGTATGTATAAATAAATATGTCGCTATGGAGGATAGATATTTTTTCCCCTATAAGCTCACATTCTACTGCAAGACACTACACTGATTATGTGCTAGGTGCTCTGATAAAGTAGTATGAGGAAGTCAAGCTGGGACCAGTGGTGTGTGCCTGAGCTCCCAGCTACTTAGAAGGCTGAGGCAGGAAAAGCAAGGGCAGCCTGGACTACTTAGTGACACTCTGCCTCCAAATAAAAAGGGCTGAGAATGTAGCCCGGTGGCAGAGTACCCCTGGGTTCAATCCCATACTGGGCAGGGGGTGGGGGCGGGTGGGTGAGTAAGAGTTATAAGGGAAGAATGAAAGATTTTCATGAAGAAAGCATACAACATATGAAACAGTGAAGAGCAGCCAGATTAGAGGCTGTGAACATGGGAGGTGAAAGGGAACTACAGGACAGAGACAGACATGACATGCCAAGACATCTGAATTTTGTCCTGTGCAATGTAGGAACCAGTAGTGGAGTTTAATAAATGAACAACAGGATCAAACATATGTTGGGAAAAGCTCTAGTTCTAGAGAATGCAGTGGTGCTGCGAAACATTGCAGGGAGGAGAAAAGTCGGAATGCTGCGTGGTAGAAATTGGAAAATGGTAAAGCCAGAGTTAGAGCAGTGAGAGGAGGGGTAGGCTCAAGTGATACCGAAGGGAGTGATGACAACTCCACGTGTGCGGCTTCTAGGTGTCCCATTTGGGATACGGGGTAACTGATGGTGTGTCATTCACTGAGGAAATGGGAGAAGTGTGGTTAGAGTGGAGAGAGAGTTCGATTCAAATGCTCATTTCCCTTTAACCGTTTCTACTCTTTGTATTCTGGGTTTGGGCACTATATTGGTTATTTAACCAATTTGTTGAGTACTAAGTTACTCCAAAACTTTAGCTATTTAACCCAATAAATATTTGTTACCTCACAGCTTATACAAGTCAGAAGTCTGGTTGCCTCTAGCCCAAGGCTTCTCGTTAAGTTGCAGTCAGCTGTGGGCAGGGGCTGCAGTCACATGAGTACTCAAGTTGGGTGAGAGCACCCACTTCCAGGAGGGCTTCCTGGACTGGTGCAGGGGAAGACCTTGGTTTCTTGCTCTACATCCTCAATGCGGGGGACTCCCCCTAGATGTGCTTAGGTGGCAGCTGACTTCACCATAGAGAACAGTCCCAGGAGGAAGCCTGGCCGACTTTTGACCTAGTCCTAGAAGTCAGACATTGACTTCTGCCATATTCTTGTTTGAAACAAGTTACTAAGTCCACAGTCTTTTTCTTGTTTTTTAAGACAGGGTCCCTCTGTTTGAAGCCAGGCTGGCTTCAAACTCACAGCAATCCTCCTGCCTCCACCTCTTGAAGGGAGGAATACGAAAACAATTTATGAATGTATCTTTAAACCACCACACAGGCCACTAACATTTGAGGGATGTAGAAGAATTAGGTTTAGAATAGAAGAGAAAGAAGTTCTTTCAGATTACTACCAACATGTTAAATCTGAGGTAGAAATAGCTGTTTGTATCAAAGAGAGTTAATAATTTGAGTCTTGATCTCAAAGGAGATGCTTTATCAATACAGAGTTAGGAGTCATTGGTCAGTGTGTGGTGATTGAAATCACAGCAGAGGGAAGGTCAGATTACTCAGCAGGAGTGAGTGGAATAAGAAAAGAGTCATAAATTGAGCCTCAAAGGGAAACCATAGTAGTTTAGTTGAAGTTTCATTACAGTGGCTAGTATGCATGCCAGATTCATAAACGTAAAGGAAGAAATAGAACATGGGGTTCGGGGGATTTAGCTCAGTGGTTCCTCAGCCTGCCTCACAAGCGCAAGGTCCCAAGTTCGATCCCGGTACCAAAAAAGAAAAGAACTAGAATGTGGGTTCAAAACAAATTATTCATTGTCAGCTGATCAGCAAAACTTGGGAAATAGTTTCATGATTTAAACCTCTTCAACTACAAAGGAAGTTTAATTCCCTGTTCTACTTAGACCCTAGGTGTGGACACCATGAACACATTCAAAATGCAGGCAAGAGCGAGTTTAGAGTGCAGAGAGGGGAAAGAACAATTATTTTTAATATTTTACTATCAACATGCTGTACCTGCAATTCCCAGTGGACTCAAAGTAAAGATATTAATAGGTTAGCTATGCATTATAAGTAGGTGGTACTTCTCATAAAACCTTTTTAAAGTATTTGACCTGAAGGTTTATTAAGTTGCTCATCGAGATGTACAAATAAAGAGGATGCTTTTCAATAATCCTTCATTCTTGGTGTGTTCCCTTGGCTAATGTCCAGACTATTTATCAAGGAACAGAAGAGCAGACACCCTTAGGAGGTATATATGTGGAGTTTGGGTCTGACCTTCCAAACAAACTTTAAGGCTCTGAGGCCCAGACCTGTGTTTGTTTCTAAGACAGATCTCTAGATTGCCACATTACAGAGTCAGTCAGGTTCACCTTGGCAGATGCTTGCTTTCAATATATGTATGAACGGTTGTGAAAACACAATCAAATGATCGCTTCTTGGCTGAGATCAAGTGTAAAAAGTGATCAGATGAGCTATGAAAGGTTTTCTTGTTTTATTGCTGTACATGCCTGGTATAACCTGGTTAATTCTCTACAGATTGGAGTGAAAAGCCTGAGCATAAATTGACTTTTGTTCTGAAAGTGAAGAACCCTAGGGCCGGAGATTTAGCTCAGTGGTTTCGCCGCCTGCTTCGCAAGCACAAGTACCCGAGTTCGATCCCCGGTACCGAAAAAAAACAAACAAAAAAACCCTAAAGATTCTGTGATGAGCAGCCTGAAATTCTCCTTCCCTTTTCAGGAGAATGCATTTCTTGGGGGTGTTGGCAAGAACTGTTTCTAATCTCACAGATCAGGAGAGGCCAGAGGCCATACACATTAGTCTTAAGAACCACACTAATTCCGTGGGTTTCCAGTCCCTCCCTCTACCCCTTGAAAAAAGGAGTGATGTGTTCAGATGGCAGGAAAGAATTATTGGTAACCATCTTTGCAGAAATCTACCATAGTCCTTAAGCTGGTAGTAGGAGAGCTTAGACCAGGATATATTTTTTCTGCTTTTCAATCCATTGCTTTTAAAATTATGCCATATTTCTCAAATACCACCAATACTTCACTGAGATACATGCTGACCCCAGGCCCTCTGCATGGTAGGATTCAGACAGTTACGGTTTAAATCTAAAATGTCCCCCAAAGACTCATGTGCTCACAGTAGAGCTTTTGGAAGGTGATCAGCCCATGGGGGCCCTATAGCTGACTTGCTGTTAGGAGGTGGGGTCTGATCAGAAGAGGTGGCTCTCTGGGGGCGTGGCCTGGAATGGTTTTTCTCCTTGTCTCTTCTCTAGATCTCTCTACTTCCTATCCCCCATGCTGTGAGCAGCTGACCTCCGCCATGCCCCTCTGCCAGGCAGTCCTGCCTTGGAGCCAGTGAACTATGGACCAAAACCTCTACAAACTGAGCCAAAATAAAACTTTCCTCCTTTAAATTGTGGATGTCAGGTATTATGTTTCAGAAACAAGAAAGTAACTAAGTTGCATACTAGATTAATTAAGCAACAAAATAAATACATTGTAAATGATGGGAAAAAGGAAGCCAAAGTATGAATTGGTCCTGGGCCATTATGTCTGCAACTCATTTTGAAATTGGAAGATTTAAGCCAGGCATAGTGGCGCACACCTTCAATCCCAGCACTCAGGAAGCTGAGGCAGAAGGATTGTCGAAAGTTTGAGGAGAACCTGGGCTACATAGTGAATTCAAGAGCAGCCTGAACTACATGAAGAGGCACCGTCTTAAAAATTGGAAGATTTAGACAGAGAAATGTTAACACTTAGGCTTGATGACAGATATATAGGAGTTAAATGAAATATTTCTGCAACATGTCTACGTTTAAGATTATTCAAGATGCAGACATTTTTAAAGGGTATTGTTCCCAGTGAGAGGTCTTATAGGGAGGTTACAGAGAATGAAGACTATTGGATTGGCCCATCCACAGATCACAGTGGAGTGAGACAGTGCACTTAGAGCAGGCAGGAACTGAGTGGACTTAGATAAGGAAGGAGTCGGGGAGCATGCAGAGGCCGTTTGGAGAAGTGTATGGAATGGAAGGTAGGACACTAACGGCAGGAGAACCCAGGAGTTCTGTTTTTGTTTTCAGAATGGTGTGAACTTGTCCAAGTTTACTAATTTGGGGAAATAGTCTGTCACATGATACAACACAAAGTTGCAAATGGAAGGGATAATTATTGCTAGAAACCAGTTGGGAGCCCTGGGGGAGGGGCCATGAGACAGAGGCAGAAAGTAAGGTCAGGATGCTGGGTATACCTGGAGAGGGTCACTCACTCCCCCCCACCCCCTGAAGCACCCGTCCGTTCCATCCCTTGTGTTGCTGCCCTGAAGTATGGGTGAAACTGACCCTACTTCCAGCTCCCTGCGTGGCGTCTGGTGGTTTCTGTGGTAACCCTGATGAATACCAGTCAGTACCAGTAAACCTCTTAGACTCAGGAGTGATTTAAGGATGTGTCCAGTCACTAGGAATCCCAGCACTCTGTGAGACGAAGCACTCTCTCTGGGGTGAGCAAAGGCCACCGTAGGCACACCTGGTGCTGCCGGGGCAGGTTTTGAGGACAGATGCTACCCTGAAGATCCTTCTGTGCTGTGGAAGAAGAAGCCAGGAATTCACCCGGTGAATCAGAGCTCGAGTCCCAACTGAACCATACCTAGAGCTCTTCCGACCCCTAGACTTGTAAGCTCTTTTAGGCAGTGCCTCTCTTACCTTGTTCCTTTGTGGGTTTGTTTGCCAGTTTGAGTAGGCGTTTTGTTATTTAGGACCAGAATCATCCCAACTGACAAAAAAAAAGATGAGATAAATTGTCGTCTAACAAATGTTTCAAAGAGGCACAAAATCAAAAGTGTTGAAAGTAATAGAGAGGAAACCAGGAAATTCCTGGTTTTTCAGGTCTAGAGCATGAAACTTCCTTTATAACACAATCTTCCAAAAGTATTTCCTCCAAATCCCTACTGCACTTTAATGGCACAAGTTCTGTCAGACATTGTCTCACGTTATTCTTTTTCAGGTATCTAGTGTGTGTTACATTTCTGAGCAGATAGTGAGCTCCTCGCAGGCAATGATGGGATCTTTCTACAGCTGTGTTCCTAACCTGAGACTGAGCCCAGGCCCCGGTGAGTTCTATCTGTGCAGTGGATGTGAGTGAAATGGCGCTAAGAGCTCCCCATAAACCTGCGTGTTGCTGGGTTGTCTTCACCTCAGCTTGAAACCTCCCATTCTAGGACAGCTCCACAACCAGTTGTGCATAAAGAGAGAAATTAAAAAGCAAACAACAAAACCCTTGTATTTATTAAATGCCACAGAAGTCTTCCCTCAAGAAGGAATAAAGTTCCATGTTTGGGGTACGTTTTGACCACACTGTCTTAACTCATTTAATGTTTCTCTAGCTCATTTAAGAGCAACGAAAGAAGTACAAATTCGGGTTAGAGTTAACAATTTGGAAAGCACCATATTTCAAAACCTCTTACAAGGGATGATCAAATTATATTATAAATGTTTACTTCTTTAAAATTTATATTAGAAGACACATTGTCCTTGATACCCTTCAGAATATCCCCCCTCTTCTCTCTTCGAATACACCTGTTCTTGCCACTCTCTGAACCAGTACTGGAAGTCCTCTTTCATGTCTATACGAGAGCTGATCAAAAATATGGCAAATGCTGCTGCCGAGCGCCATCCAACAGAAAGACAGGCTCATAAAAGCATTCGCTGGATCCGACACGGTGCAACTTCTAGCTCTTCCCCCAAGGTCAACATGACTGTGAAAAGTAAACGTGTGTGAGTCAGTTCAGGGTACTGAGGCAGCCAAGACTGGGCCTCCAGAACTGCTTTAAAAAGTGACAGGAACCATGGGACACGTGTATTCAACTCTAGGGAGGAGTATTTTGAGGGACATTAAGAGCAATGTGTCTTTCACTGTAACAAACTTTTACAAATTTAAACAGTCATCCTGTTTTTCTGTCATACCCCATAATAACATTCTGCCTGGTGGTGAAACTTGTCTGGACCTGAATATGTAGTCTGTGATTCTAATAGCACAGACACATCAATAATGGCAACACACTCACCTCCAATCACTAAAGTGCTAGGAAGAAGACACCTACTCTCCCTGCCTCCTCATCTGCAGGAATGTTCCCCAGTGCCAAGAAAACATAGTCATCCACAGCTTTGGGAACTGGTGTTTCAGCAGGCCCCCATCCAACTTCAACTTCTGCCTCCAACCTGTAAGGTTTTTAGCTTAGCCTGGTGGGAATCCAAATAACTAAAAAGTATATAGTGTCCAGGAACAGCTGCACTGACTACATATTTCTTCATGAGACAGTATCTTGCTTCTGAAGTTATCCATTGAAAGTGAGAGTTGGTTGGCAAACAGGTACTCAGTTACGGTGAGAAGAAAGAAGGTGTGGTGTGCTCATGAATAGTAGAATTTATATAGACAATAATATGCCAGGTGTGGTGGCACACGCCTATAATCCCAGCACTTGGGAGGCTGAGGCAGGAGGATCACCATGAGTTCAAGGCCAGCCTGGGCTACACTGAGTTCAAGACCAGTCTGAACTACACAGCAAGATTTTATCTCAAAATAAATAAGTTAATAATGTGCTGTATATTTCAGAAAAGAGAAGAAAGAATTTTGAGTGTATTCACCACAAAAAATAATGACGAATAAGAATATAGACATTATATTCACCCTGACTTGAACATTGCACTACATATATGTGTATTGAAATAATGTATGGTACTCCATAAAATTTTAAAGTATCAATTTAAAAGATAAATACATAAATACTGGTGGGATGGGAAGGCATGAGGCCTTAGGAGGCACTGAAGTGATTTTCCCCAACCAGAAAGCATCTTCAACAATAAAGAATTGAGATTTCTTTTAAGTTGAGACATAGACCCAGATTAAATGAGTAAGATCTATTTGTTTCATCAAATGAAAATGTTAATATTTTTATACAACTGAAAGATGCACTGTATTTTATATCTATTTGAATCTCATGGAATTTGTGTTTTGTTTTTAACCATTTAGTCTTGGGTCCCAGCAAATATGAAAAGGGCACTTTTAGTATTGTGAAAAATAAATAATTGAACTCATTTTGCAAGAAGAATGTCTGGCCTCTGCCCCAGCAAAATGGATGTGAATTATAATTCCCAAGTGCTGCAGTGGGCAGCTGGAAATAGTTCTGCCCAGCTCCAGTCTGCAGTCCCACACAATGACACAATGAGTTTTCTTTTGAGTTTAGAAATTAGGGAAATTGTGAAATCACAGGGCCCTGCCCTTGAATGCCTCCATATCCTTGTGTGCTGGGAGCTTAATAAAGTGGTAGGTCAGTCCTTAATTCAGTGTGGCTCTTTTTATTGCTATCATCCAGTGCCAGAAAACTTGCACTCTGTAGGAGCAAGAACTGTGGAACTTACCAAGCGCCTAAGGCCACAATGTCATTTTGCATACAGGGGAGTGCTGAGCTTGCTGTCAGCCAAGATTTCCACCTCCCAGGAGCCCAGGCCGGGCAGTGGGGAAGTCTCTGAATGTTAAGATTGTCAGCTGCAACGTGGAGAGGCAGAGAAGCCAGGGGGCTGAGTCCAGAGCTGGGCTTTGTTGGAGGCAGTTGAGAGCACTGAGGTAGACTCAGCTCTGCCTTTTGCGAAATTTGCATCCCTCCTCTCTCCAAACTGCAGAATCCAGATATTTACCCCCCTCCCCCACCTCAGCATATTCTACAGGCCAGAGTAGCCACCCAATAAATAATGGATATAGAAATTCCTTTTGGGCCACGAGTCACTGCATAAATGTGTTGTATTGTCAGATCAAACCAATGAGAGGCGCCATTTGGGCTGCAATGTGAAGGGAATTTCAAGCGGAGGGGAAAAGGGTGATAACATTGGGGTGACGCAAACACAGCACAAGGGAACAGCAGGTCAGCCAAGGAGGCACAGGCCTGGCCAGGGTGCCACTGGGACAAAGGGAACACAGGAGCCTAAGGCAGGGCAGAACTGTGAATAAGGGGTCACGGGCCTTGGTAGGGCGGGCATGGGGAGAAACCAGAAGCTCCTTCGGGGGAGGTGGGAGCAGGGCTGGGCAGCAGTGGGCAGTGCAGCTGTAACACAAGAGCCGGGGGCAGTGGGGAAACCAGGAAGTCTGCAGGCACGACGGTCAGGGGAGGAGCTTTTTTAACAAATCTAAGGGTGCAGGGATCACTTTCACCTAGCAAGCTGCTCAGCCTTGTTTCTTTTGTTCCAGGCAGGCCAGCTCTATTCGAGAGGATACAGGCAAGCCGGGGAGATGAAGGTGCAGGTCCTAAATCCACCGAAGGTCGAGTGATAGGTGGCCAGTCCCACAGACCTGCACACAGCTGGGCTCTGCTCTCCCTCCTTCCTCCACGCCACAGGGCTGGAAGGAATCCAGGGAGCCCTTCCGAAAATTCCTTTAGAGAACTGACCTCATTTGAAGCGGACACTGAGCCTGGAGAAGGTCAGTTACCTCCCAAGAAACTCACTTAAAAAATAATGGATGACTTTTTTTCCTCCAGTACTGGGGATGGAACCCAGGAGCCCTCTCTCACTGACCAACATCCCCAGCTCGCTTTATTTTTTATCCCGAGACAGAGTCTCAACTACGTTGCCCAGACTGACCTCGAACTTGTAATCCCTGTAACTTTTGAAAACTTAGATTCTGGGGTATAGGAAGGAAAAGCAAGTCAAGCAGCTGAGCCCAGCTGCCCAAACTAAAGCCTCTGCTGCCGGCTGAAGTGGGCCCCGGCATGAGCTTCTCCTCATGTCGTTTCCATGTCTATTGTATATTATGTTAATGTTTAAATGGTCAAGTGCATACAGCAGCCTTGAGAGGGACAATGGGGCTGTACCAGTTAAAGCTAAATAGTAATGTGGAGGGACAGAGATACCTATTTTTTTCCTCATACTCCTTTTTTTAAAGAGTCTCATTGTGTTGCTCAGGCTGACCTCAAACTCCTAGATTCAGGTGCTCTTCCTGCCCCAGCCTCCCCTTTACCCTGGGACTATGAGCAATCTACACTTAGATTGATTGACTGACTGACTGATTTTTTTGAAGATTGAACCCAGAGCCTCGTGCATACCAGGCAAGTGCTCGACCACTGAGCTGCTCACAGCCCCGCCCCGTGTTAGCCCATCCATCCACACCTGCATGGGGCTGCAGTCATTCACTGGAAACTACAGCACACTTGGCTGTCCCTTGCTCATGGTAGCATTGGTTTGTGAGACCTTTTTGTTGGGATGCAAGTTCATTATCCATAGATAAGTCATCGCTGAGGACTCTGTTTCACCCCACTATATTTCTGAACATTTTTATCCTTCCCCCTACATTAATTACTTTTGAAGAGTACTACATGAATTTGAATATTTAATATCTCTAGATCTCTAAAAGCTTGATTGGGCTGGTAGACCTCCTGTCCCAATGATCAAACTTACTTAAAACTAGGAAATATATCCTGCTGAGTTCATGGAATAATGTTAACTGAGGACTCGGTGGCTTCATGTGCCTATAAACCCGGCGTGGGCAGTGATCTGTCCTCCCACTGACCTTTCCCTCTTAGTCACCAGCTTTGGCTTGGCCTGACCGTTGACTTAGCCCAGAACTCCTGCGCAGTGACCACCTTTTATCTTTGGTTTTGAGGGAAATACTTAAGTGAAGAAGTTCCAAAGCTATTCTCACAACGGTGGCATTAATCATATCCCTAGTGACCAATTCTCTTTACCAGATGTTATACTGAATGGCATGTTTAAAAATAAACAGGCACACCTCTCTACATTGTCACTTCCTGCCCATGCCAATGCCTTTGGTGTACGTTACATTTCCTGTTTCGTGGTTGTGCAATGGCTGCAGATAATTCTGGGCAACTGAATGCACAGGCAGAGACAGTATGGCTTATTTCTTTTCTCTATAATGGTTAACTACCCCTAGCAGGATTAGTCATTCTCCTTTTCTGCTTCTGTAGCACTTTGATTTCATTTCTGATACATTTGTCAGATTATAATTACAGTACTTACATGAGACCTTAAGAGGGAGTCACTGTTTCTTTTTTGATTGCTTATTTGTCTATTTTGTTTCTTATTATGTATCTGTTGTGCAGTCTGGCCCTGGTGCCTGGCATTTAGGGGATATTCAGTGTTTGTGAAATTGGATGATTTGCCTTGGGAGTTTCTTGATTATAGACATGTAGATCCTGGCAGCGTTGTCAGGGACATGGATGAGCAAAATGAACCAAGCTTCCATGTGTATCAGAATAAACATTTTTTCCAAAAATTTTATGAAACAATTAATAAACAAGGAATTTTGCTGAGTTTGATGGTGCATACCTGCAATCCCAGCCCTGAGTCAGGAAGATCACAAGTTTGAGGCCAGCCCAGACCATCTAGCAAGACTGTCAAAAACAAGGAATTTTATGTCATTGCAAATTAAAGAGGAAAAGTAAGGGATGTCAGATATAGGTAATCCTCCTAGGAAATATCCTAGGAAATATTTCTGAGTTAAGAGAATTGTGAGTTTGCTTTTTCTCTTTCTTATTTTTTGCAGTGCTGGGGATTAAACCTAGAGCCTTGTACAAATTAATCAAGTGCTCCACCACTAAGCCACACACACCCCACCCTCTGCAACCCCCAACCCCCACCCACCCACCCCCTGTCTAATTCTTTTACAATCCTAACTGTTTCTCTAATCCCTTCCTTTTGCACTGGGACATTCCCTCAATACTAGAGTTGTTTTCTTTTGCCCCACCCTCGTTGCTATAGCTGATGAATCATAGAAACCAGAGACGGGAAAGACTAGTGAATTCCTCTCCAGATTAGGGAGTGGAGCCCTGGGATGTGGGGAAGACCGACCTTTCCTTTAAAAGAGAAAAGAATGGGGCTGAGAATTTAGCTCCATGGTGCTGTGCCTGCCTCGGAAGTGGAAGGTCCTGAGTTTGACCCCTGGTACTGGAAAAAAAAATAATAAAAGAGAAAAGAACAAAGCTGCAGCTAGTGCGAATCCTAGGACTCGCCCTGTTGGAAAGCAATAGAGCTCTCCAGGGGCCCCAGGAAACCAGACACCAAGTGTTCAGGAGTCAAACTAAAATTCTGTTCCCCAAGTAATTAAGTTAGATTAGTGCATGTTCTAACCAAGATTTCTTCTTCTTCTTCTTCTTCTTCTTCTTCTTCTTCTTCTTCTTCTTCTTCTTCTTCTTCTTCTTCTTCTTCTTCTTTTTGATACAGGTTCTTGCTATGTAGCTTAGGGTGGCGCTGAACTCACTATGCAGTTCAGGCTGGCCTCGAACTCCTGGCAATCCTCCTGCCTCAGCTTCCTGGGTGCTGGGATTACAGGCATGTGCCACCACTCCCAGTTTAACCAAGTCTTAACAAAATGTGAGACTCTGTTATAGCAGGGTTTTACAAATTTAAGAGATAGTAAGGAAACTACACATGATCTAGGCTGTAATATCCAGTTTGCAGATGCTAAGAGACTAAGATTGACACTGGCCCTTAGAGAAATGCAAATTAAAACAGCACTGGAATATCATTTTACTCCAGAAAGAACGGCTGGTGTCAGAAAATCAGATAATAACAAATGCTGGCAATGATGTGGGGGAAAAGGAACCCTTTTCCATTGTCAGTAGGAATGTAAAGTAGTATAGCCACTAAGGAAATCAGCTTGGAGGTTCCTCAAAAAAAACCCCTAAAACTAGAAATTCCATTTGATCCAGCTATCTCCCTTCTAAGTATCTTCCCAACAGAGTTAACATCATCATATTACGGGGATTCACGCACACCCATGTTTATAGCAGCCACTTCCTAATAGCTAAGCCTTGGACGTGGCCTCTATGTCCATCCACAGGTAAATGGATAGAGCAAATGTGTATTGACACACAATGTATACTGGTCTGCCATAAAGAAAGATAAACTTGAGTCATTTGTAGGAGAATGGATACACCTTAAAATCATACTATTAAGTGAGATAAATCAGACACACACATTTAAATATCCCATGGTTTCTCTTATATGAGAAACTCAAAAACTATATAAAGTAAAATAAAAGATTAAATAGGAATAGAAAGATCTTTTCAAATGGATGGGGAAAGGAGAGATGGGGCAGGGGGTGAGAGAAAAAGGAGACTGTAATAAAAGAATTGAAGAAAAACAATGAAAATAGAGCTTTTGCAAATGGTCAGGGACCCGAGAGTTGGAAAGAGCAGGAAAAGAAGGATAAGGCTAGAGGACCAAAAAAAAAAAAGAAAAATTAAGATGTGTTATGTATATGTAAGAACTCACCACGGTAAATATAATCATTATGTACTGCAAACGTGCTAATGAAAACCAAACGAAAACTGAGATGGTAAAAACTATAGGCTCCCTCGGCTGGAGCGCACGTCGCCCACCTACATCGCTGTGTCCCGGAGCTTCCTCCTCTGTCTCTCCTCTCCCTTGCCCGCCTGGCCTGCCGTTCTCTCTTGCCTTTGCTGTCTGAGGAAGTGGCGAGGATGCCATCGTCTAGCACTCACACTGGACCAGCGCACCGTGCCAGCCCCATCTGCCGCCTGCCCACCTCCTTCCTGGCTTCCCTCCTGCTCGTTTGTGTTCTTCCAGCTGCGGGGTCTTGGTTGCATCTGTTTAGATTCTTCCCTGTCTTTTAGACTTTTTTTCTTTTTTGTACCGGGGATCGAACTTAGGACCTTGCGCTTGCGAGGCAGGTGGCAGAACCACTGAGCTAAATCCCCGGCTCCTCTTTTAGACTTTTTAACAGGTCATAGTGTCCTTGGCTCTTCCCATGGCAGATACTTTAGCTCTTCTCAGAGCCCCCAGTGGCATCCTAGTGTCAACTGGGGCCTAGTGAGAGGAGTCTTCGTTACCCATGGATAGGGTGGCATAGCTGCATCTCCAGCGTACATCCCACACCTAGTTACCTATGTATGTTTTTGCGGGTTCACACTGTTCAAAGCCTAAGTTGTTTTGCAACATTAAGGGTATTTAACAGTTGCCGGTTATTATTTTAATAATATTGTACACAAATTCTTTTTAAAGTGATATTTCTTAATCACGGCTATAGCTGTGATATATATTCATATATATATATATATATATATATATATTTGAATAATCTAGATGCTAAAAACATATTGGGGTTCTGCAATCCAAAGACTGAATTAAATCAGTGACTTTATATGGATATATGCATGCATCATCCTTCAGTAATCCAAGCAGAAACTATTTCAGGCTTCCTTACCCCTACAGATATCGACATCTAGGGACACCAGAGTCCCGTATATAAAACGGCATGCCACGGGCTGGCGATGTAGCTCAGTAGCACCGCACCTGCTTCACAAGTGCAAGGTCCTGAGTTCAATTCCTAGTACTGAAAAAAAAGACAAAACAAAAAATAAAAATAATACAATGGCATACCATTCGTATATAGCTATGCACATCTTCTCATATATTTAAAATCATTTCTAGGTTACTTATGACATCTAATACAATGTAAATGCTATATAAATAGTTGTTCTACTATGTTGCTTAAAGAACAGTACAAGGGCATAAGGCCTGTATATATTCAATACAGACACGACTTATATTTTCAACCTATAGTTGGTTGAATCTATGGACATGGACCCCAAGGATATGGATGGTCAACTATATTCAGTTACACAAGGGATACACTTCTCATTTAGAAAAAAAAAATACAGAGTATCAATTTGATTTTTAAAAATCTGTTGATCTACTTGACAAGAGATATAGTTTAACTATTCAAAGTACTGCCACTTAGAAACATTGGAATAGATAAAACTTATTTCTGTTTGTTATTGTCCATGTATATGTACCTAATCACCATGCTTAGATTCTAGTTTTAGAGCTAAAAGAGAACTTGATTGGGGTGGAGATGTAGCCCAGTGGTGCCATACTTGCCTGGCAGGTGCAGGGTCCCAAGTTCGATTCCTGGTACCAGGGTGGGGGAGCGGAGAGAACTTCATTATTTTCTAGTAAAAGTCTCTGCTTCCCAGATGAAAAACAAGCATAGAGTTTAAGTGATTTGTCAAAGTATACACAGTTTACAGAGGGTCCAGGACCTGAGCTTGTCTCTTGGGGTTCTGTGATGATTAGCAGAGCACCCAGTAGTAGAGTCTGCTCTGACAGTCAGGTCTTCCACACGGAGCCCCCCACAATGTGATGGTGAAGGATTAGAATTTGTGGCCTGATGCTGCAGTCTGAAAAAGAAACGGTCATGGCACCATGAGATAAAAGAGCAATGCAAACATTACAAAGGTTATATGAATAAAGAAACTTGCCCTTTCCATAAACTTTGTACCACAAGTTATCTTATTGATTATATTAATTTGCTTAGCAAACTTTTTTTCCTTCATGCATTGTAGATAAATGCCCAGCCTGTGTTATATAATTATAGGCTATGATTAAAAGAATCAAAATCAAATCAGGCTTAACAAATACACAATTTTAGTGTTTTCTTTGTCAATAGAGTATGTACAGTTTTTCCGATACTTATAAATTTTTTCTTATTAATATGTTTTCTTAAAGATTTAAAATACCATTAAAAAGATTAAAGATAGCTCGGTGTGGTGGTGCACACATACAACCCCAGTGAGTAAGGGGCCTGAGGCAGGAGGGTCACAAATTTGAAGTCAGCCTGGGCAACTTAGGAAGACTCTGTTTTAAAGTTAAAAATTAAAGGGCCAGGTGTGGTAGCACATTACTGTAATCCCACTGCTCTAGAGAGCTGAGGCAGGAGGCCAGCCTGGAGTACATAGCAAGACCCTGTTTCAAGACAAACTGAAAGATGGGGCCAGGGATTTAGCTCAGTGGTTCCGGCACCTGCCTCGAAAGCGCAAGGTCCAGAGTTCGATCCCCGGTACCAAAAAAAAAAAAAAAAGAAAAAGGAAAAAAAAAGAAAAACCAAAAGAAAAAATTAAAAATTACAAAAAGGAGCTGGGGATGTAGGTCAGCAGTAGAGTTTCAAACTATCAGCTTCTCTTGTTTCTCTGAGTAACATGCGCCACATAATTTTGCACAAAATACAGATAAATATTTAAGTGTTAACTGTGTGTTATAAATTGAAAAAAACAAATTTTGCAATACAGTGTATATCTCTTAGCCATAGTCTATTGAAAATGGGACAATATTTTTCATGAAATAAAATATTTTACTGAGTATAAAAAGATTTTTTAAAAAGCAGCCTCATTATGACTGTTACCTTCTCTATTGAATGTCCACCGGATACTATCAGCCTTTTACTTCTGGCCGGGTGAGTGTAAGTCGAAATAAAGGCAAAGTCGTGCATTTGAAGATAAGTGTGATAGTCCCCAGCACAGAGTGAGACCATGGCAACACACAAGGACACAGGAGCTCCTGTCTCATGACCAGAAAACAAAACCCAGCCATGGTGAGTCAGGAGCACCGTGGGACAGAGGTAGGTAACAATGCCTGCAGGGTTTGGGAAAAGTTTCACTTTAGGATGGAATGTTTGCCCTGGGCTTGAAGGATGCAGGCAGGGGCAACAGGGATGTGGTCTGCGGTCTGAGCCAGGTGTGATGCACACAGGAGCAGGGAGAAAGGTGGGACCGGGCAGTCAGACCACCCTGGGAAGGGTTTCTGGAGAAGGCCATCGTAGCCAGAACTGTGTCTTGAGAAGATGGAGCTGGAGGCTTGGAGAGAACAGATGTAGAGCCGGAGTATCTGCTCCAGCTGGGAAAGATGTGGCACTGCAGAGGTTTCTCTCAAAATGTCTCAACACTGAATGGAAGTTGCTTTCTCCACACCAAGAGTTCTCCTCGGTTTGGGTCAGGATGCCTGAGCTCAGCAAGGATTTATTGACCTTCTACACTGAGTTCAGCAGAGCCAGTGAGGTAACCACTGCTTTTCAGCCTCTACATGGCACCAACCATTGTGTGTGTGTGTGTGTGTGTGTGTGTGTGGTATTGGGGATCAACCCAGGGGCACTCTACCAATATGCTACATCGCCAGCCCTTTTTATTCTTTGAGACAGGATCTTGCTAAGTTGCCCAGGCTGGGCTTAAACTTGGAATCCTCCTGTCTCAGCCTCCATCAGTGCCAGGATTACATGTATGAGCCAATTGTGCTTTATACATCTCCTAATCTCTATACTTACTAGTCAGTCCTGCAGATGAGAAAGCTGTGGTGAGGAAATGGAGATTTTCAAAGGCTTTGCCTGGCCGTATATCTTTCCTGACACTTTTGTAAGTTGCCATTCATCTGTAAACAAGAGCTTTCCCTATCCAACCTTAGTGTGTATTTTTTAACTCTCAGTTTAGACTCTTCCATGAGATATAATCCATTCCTATCAGTGTTTGATTTGATGTTCACGGTATCTCAGGTTTTTTCCAGTAAGAGTCTCTTCAAATTGGCTTTTATGTCTTTTTTGGTATGTGCCCATGAATCATTTACCCGCGTTTCCCCCCAAATAAGAACTAGCCAGAAAATAATCAGCCTTGAAAACTAGAGATCAACAATGCCAGCCCCACTCAGCCCATCCTGGCCTGACCTGCCATTGCTATGCTCTTGCTCTGGGGCTACTCTGTTAGACTCCTTTGGATATGACCTGTTTTGTCTCTCTATCTTAGGGATGTCACCCTGTGAGAGCCTAGTGTTCTGAAATGTCGTGACTGTGTGCCTTGGGTTGCTTTGTTTTGCTATTTATAGTAGCTTTTTCAATCTAAAATCTCACAGCCTTCAATTCTAGAGAAATGTCTTGGTATTTCTTTGATCCCCCCCACCACCATTTTGCCTATTCTGTCTTTTAAAACTCCTATTATTTGCATGTTGGATTCCTTAGATTAACCTTTTTTCTCTTCTGGTCATGTCTTCAAATAGATGACATTCTCACATACTGATTATGCATAGCGGGCTCAAGGGAACCACAGCTTTCTGGCCGGTGAGTGTCTTGGTCACTTTCTTATCGTGAGAGGTAATACCCAACACCCACACCTTAAAGGAGGAACATTTTATTTTGGCTCACAATTTGTAGAGGTTTTAGTCTTTAGTCCACCAGCTCCAGGGCCAGATAGCATGGCACGGGGGATGGCAGAAGACAGCTGATCACAGCATGGCACCTGGGAAGCAGAGGCAGAGCGAAGGGAGAAGCTGGGAAGGGAGAAGCTGGGAAGGGAGGCACCCCCGCCCCCAGGTCACACCCTCAGTGACCCACTTCTTCCAGCCAGACTCCACCTCCTAATAACAAGCCGGTTACACACACTGGCTCATAATCGAATCACTTTCTAAAAACCCTACCTATGAGTGCAGGAGGCTTGGGGCAGCAGTTAGACCTAAACCATATGAGGAAGGAACAGAGGGGTAGAAGCCAATGAGACCAAAGCAAGGCTGAAACCCAGCAGAGCAAATATCAAATCCTATAGCTCCACGTCTAGCACCCGGGGCCAGTTGTCAGGATCTGAGGTGAACTTCAAGCCGCTTGCGTGGGCCACTCCTGTCTCACTGCCAGTGGTGATAGTCCTCATGGCTTCTCTTTTCAGCTGGCTCTGATCATCCTACGCAGCTTTCCTCAGATGTCCCACACTCCTGGCTTCTCCAGCTCTCTGGGGTTTCCAGTCCAGGTTTGCCTTCACTCTCAGAGCTTCACACACTGCCCCCCAGAGCCACACTGCCTGGCTTCCAGGGGAATGAATCCCAGGAGGCCAGTTTCCCAGATGACCTTTTTTTTTTCCGAATAAAAAAACAGTTTTGTCGAGGTATAATTAACATACAATAAATTGGACATATTCAAAGTATACAATTTGGTTTTGACAAATGTATATAACTGTGGAAACATCACACAATCAAGATAATGTATGTATCCACGCCCCCCAAATTTTCCTTGTGCCCCTTTGTAATTCTTTGTCCTTCCTCTGCTCATGGCTCCTCCGCCTGCCAGGCAATCAGTGGCCTGCTTTCTGGCAGCGAAGGGATCAAACCTAGGACCTTGTACATGCTAGGCAAGTGCTTTACCACTAAGCCACCCACACTTCCAGCCCTGATCTGCTTTCTGACAGTGGAAATTAGTTTTTAGTTTCTCTTTCTTTCCTTCCCTCTTTCCTTCCCTCTTTCCTTCCTTTTTTTATTTCCTTCTTTTCCTTTGTTTCCTCTTTCTTTCTTTCTTTCTTTTTTTCCCTTAAATTCTTTTATTGGTACATTTTAGGTATACAATATGTTTACATTTATCATTGGGTGCTTGTACCTGTACATGATGTATCTTGGTTCTTACTTTTTCCCCCATTACCTGTGTGCCCTTCACCCCTCCACCCTTCCCTATTTACATAGACTTTGTTTCCATTTTTTTTCTTTTCTCATAATTTTTCCTTTCCTTTCTTTCCTTTCCCCTTCCCCTCCCACCACCCCTAAACCTTTGGACCTTTTCCTCCTATTTCAAATTATCAATTATTCGTTTTAATTATTTTAATCCTTATTTACACTTTCAATTTCTCACACCAGAGAAACTATTTGGTATTTGCACATGTGTGTCCTATTTATTTCACTTAATAGTATGGCCTCAATATGCATCCATTTAGCTATAAATGACTCTAGTTTCTCGTTCTTTATGACTGAATAGTACTTCATTTTATTAAAAAAAAAACAAACGCATCTTCTTTATCCAGTTTCCAGTTGATGGGCACTTGGGCTGTTTCCAAGCTTTAGCTACTACAAACTGTGCCTCTATAAACATGGGTCTATAGGTGGCCTTTCTTGAGAGCTCTCCTCTTAAAGCAAAGTCTTTCATTTTTCCACCCTGGAGTCTGAATGGGGGTGGAGGTGTATTTCAGATCCCACCCATACCCTCAAGGCATCCTCTTGGCTTCTAACCTTTTCGGCAACCAAACTCTCCTCTGCTCAGACTTTACAGGCCCCAACTTCACAGAAGCTTCTTTTCTGGTGAAACTCAAAACTTTTAAAATCACTCAACTGTAGTTTTTGTTCTTGATCCTCAGTGTAGAGCTGGATAAAAGCCTCCAACAGTACCCATGCTACCACAAGCGCAAGGTCCTAAATTAGATCTCCAGTACTGGGGGAGGGGAAAGCAAAATGTAGACAAAATTTTTGCCAGAGCATAACACACATGGCCTATAGAGTCCTTGTTCCCACCTAAAACCTCCATAGCTTGGTCTTTACCATTTAAGTTTTTGTCAGCATTCTGGTCTCTGAACTTTGACCAGAGTCTTGTATCAAGATTAAGGCTGCTTCTCCAGCTGGTCAGTATCTCCAAGCCTTTCCCAAATCCTCCCAAGCACTAGTTCAAAGGTTTCTGAACCATGTGCTCAGGTAGCATCACAGCAATGGCTGCACTTCTCTGGAATCAAAATCTGTCTTAGTTATTTTCTTGTCACTGAGACACAATACTGACATCCACAACTTAGAGGAGAAATGTTTTATTTTGGCTCACAGTTTGTAGAGGTCTAGTCCATAGTTGGCTTGCTTCAAGGCCTGCCAGCATGGTGGAGGGGCATGATGGGGGGACATTGCTCACTGCACAAGGGACAATAAGCAGAGAGGGCAGAGGAGCTAGAAAGCTTTCCAGGCCATGCCCCAGGGACCCTCCTCCTCCAACCAAGCCACACCTTCTTTGAAAGCCCCACCTATGAGTGCCTGAGGCTGCTTTAGGGAACGTTTTAAATCTAAATGATAACATTCTGCCCTGGCTCCCAAAGGACTGTTGGACATTACTTTATATAAAATACATTTAGTCCATCTTTATGAGTTGCCAAAATTTTAACAATTCCAGCATTGCACAAGGTAAACATTCCCATTCCAAAAGGGAGGAAAGGGGAGACAGAAACCCATGGGACCAAAGCAAAACCAAAATTCATCAGGGAAACATTAAATCCTATTGCTTTGTGTCCAGCACCCTGAGCAAGATATGAATTCCACATGGCTTGGATGTCCCTGCCCCTATGGCATTGCCAGTGGTTGTAGCCCTCATGGCTCTTTTCCTGGGCTGGCTTTGATCATTTCTTGGAGCTTTCCTCAGAAGCTCTACATTCCTAATTTCTCCAACTTTCCAGGGTTTCCATGGCTTCTTTCTCACAGCCTCACACAGTGCCCTACCTGGGCCACACTGCCTGGCCTCCCAGACTTTCTGAAATCTGGGTAGAAGCCTCCATGATCCCATAACTCATGCATTCTGCATGTCTATAAAACCAGTACCATGTGGATAATGGCAAAATCCACTGCCAATTCAAGCAGTTAGCGAACTCCCTTGAATCATAGCTGTGGAGGCCTCTGAGTGCCTGGATGACTGAGCACAGTGAACCAAATCCTAGGCAAATTTCCTAGGCATCCTTTTTCAAGCCAGGTGCCCTGAGACTCTTCTCAAAGCAATCTTTCACTTTTGCAACTCTGAGCCCAGGAAGAATGGAATCTTGCCGCTTGCTATGATGTCCTTAAGCCATCTTTTCTGTTGTCCTGTGACAAAGTACTAGGCTTTTTTTTTTGCTTAAATTCTTTTATTGGTACACTTTAGGTATATGGTACATTTACATTTATCATTGGGTACTTGTACCTGTACATGATGCATCTTGGTTCTTATTTTTTCCCCATTACCTGTGCGCCCTTCACCCCTAAACCCTTCCCTATTTACATACTTCGTTTCCATTTTTTTTCTTTTCTCATAATTTTTCCTTTCCATTGTTTCCTTTCCCCACCTCCTCCCACCACCCCTACCCTTTTGGATCTTTTCCTATTTCAAAGTATCAATTATTAGTTATTAATCCTTTTAATGCTTATTACACTCTCAGTTTCTCACACTAGAGAAACTATTCGGTATTTACACATGTGTGTCCTATTTATTTCACTTAAGAATATGGCCTCAATATGCATCCATTAAGCTATAAATGACTCCAGTTTCTCATTCTTTATGGCGGAGTAATACTCCATTTTATTAAAAAATCACATTTTCTTTGTCCACTCTCCAATTGATGGGCACTTGGGCTGTTTCCAAGCTTTAGCTATTACAAACTATGCCACTATAAACATGCGTGTGCATATATTGCTGTGGTATGATTCTTTTAATTCTTTTGGGAAAATATGCAGCAGGGAAATAGCTGGGTCAAATGGGACCTGTAGCCCTAGTTCTTTGAGGTATCTCCACACTGATTGCCATAGTGGTTGCACCAGTCTGCACTCCCACCAGCAATGGAGAAGGGTTCCTTTCTCCCCACACCCCCGCCAGCATTTGTTATTGGTTAATTTCTTGATAGCAGCCACTCTTTCTGGGGTGAGGTGGAATCTCAGTGTTGTTTTCATCTGCATCTCTCGAATGACCGGTGATGTTGAACATTGAATTTGGGGGATCTCATTTTTTTCAGTTCTTTATAGATTCTAGATAGTAGCCCTTTGTCTGAGTTACAGCTGCTAAAAATTTCTTCCCACATTGTAGGTTGTCTGTTAGCTCTGTTGGTGGTTTCTCTTGCAGTGCAGAAGCTTTTTCATAAGATGAAATCCCAGTTGTTGATTCTTTCTACTAGTTCCCATGCTACTGAGGTTTTGTTCATAAAGTCTTTTCCTATGCTAATATCTTCAAGAGTTCTACCTACCTTATCTTCCAGTAAGTTTAGTGTTTCTGTCTTAATATTTAGATCTTTAATCTGCTTCGATCTTAGTTTAGTGCATGGTGATAGATATGGGTCTAGTTTTAATCTCTGACAGGTTGAAATCCAGTTTTTCCAACACCATTTATTAAATAGGCTATCTTTCCTCCAATGAGGGTGGTTGCCTCCTTTGTCAAAGATGAGGTGGCTGAGCATGTCTGAAGTTGTTTCTGCATCTTCTAATCTATTCCACTGATCCTCGGGTCTGTTTCTTTGCCAGTACCATGCTGGTTTTATCACAGTAGCTTTGTAGTATAGTTTCAAGTTGGGGATTATGATACCCCCAGCCATGTCTCTGTTGCCCAGAATTGCTTTTGCTATTCTAGGCCTCTTCTGGTTCCAAATGAATTTTTGGATTGTTTTCTCTAGCTCTGTGAAATATATTGTTGGAATTTCAATTGGCATTGCATTAAATCTATATAGCAGTTTTGGAAGTATGGCTATTTTCACTATATTGATTCTTCCTACCCAGAAAGAAGGGATGTCTTTCCATTTTCTTATATCCTCCTCAATCTCCTTTTTCAGGGTGCTATAGTTTTCAGCATAGAGGTCTTTGGCTTCCTTTGTTAGATTGATTCCTAGATATTTCATTTCTTTGGATGCTACCTAGGCTTCTTTTTAATGGTAATCTTTCCAGCAACCAAGCTCTGCACTGCTCTAACTTTATAGGTCCTTCCTTTATGGGAAAACTAAACCCTTTTCAAATGGGCTTTTGGCCTCTGATTTTCAGTATAAACCTGGTAAAAGCAGCAAGCAGTATTCATGCAACAGCCTGAACATTAGACTGCTTTGCAATTTCCTCTGCCAGATTAATTAATCCACCACCCATAGTCTCAGTCTCCAGTAAAATCTCAGGACATGAGCAAAATCTAGACAAAATTCCCACCAGACCATAAAACACACAATTGCCAAGGGAGTCCTTATTCCCAACTGAAATCTCTTGAGGCTGATCTTTGCTGGCTGCATTACTATCACCATTCTGGTCTTCTGAGCTCTGATCAGAATCTTCATCAAGTCTGGCTCACAGCCAAATTTAGGGCTACTTCTCCAGCCAGTGTCTCCAAACCTTTCCGGATTCCCCCTGTGAAAGTTTCAAAGGCTTCTGAATCACATGGCCAAGTACCACTTCTAAGGTACCAAAATATATCTTAAATCACTTTCTCATCACTGAGACACAGTACTGGAAACTTGCATTTTATATATATATATATATATATATATATATATATATATATATATATATATATTTGGGGGGGGTACCAGGGATCGAATTCAGGACCTTGTGCTTGTGAGGCAGGTGGCAGAACCACTGAGCTAAATCCCAGGCCCGTGGACACTTGCATTTTAACGCAAGAGAGGTTTATTTTGGGTCATGGTTTATAAAAGTTTCATTCCTTGTTGGCTGGCTCCAAGGCAGGACTGCCTGGCAGAGGGGCATGGCGGAGGACAGCTGCTCACTGCATGGGGGATAGGAAGTAGAGCGATCTAGAGAAGAGACAAGGAGAAAAACCATTCCAGGCCACGCCCCCAGTGACCCACCTCTTCTGATCAGACCCCACCTCCTAACAGCAAGTCAGCTATAGCGCCCCCATGGGCCGATCACCTTCCAAAAGCCCCTCTGTGAGCGCATGAGTCTTTGGGAGACATTTTAGATTTAAACCGTAACAGTGTCTGAATCCTACCATGCAGAGGGCCTGGGGTCAGCGTGTATCTCAGTGAAGTATTGGTGGGATTTGAGAAATAGGGCATAATTTTAAAAGCAATGGATTGAAAAGCAGAAAAATATATCCTGGTCTAAGCTCTCCTACTACCAGCTTAAGGACCATGGTAGATTTCTGCAAAGATGGTTGGCGACAATTCCTTCCTCCCATCTGAACACATGTCACTCTCTTTTTGAAGGGGTAGAGTGTGCTTCCCCTTCTTTGGAATCTAGGCAATGTGACTTGCTTCAATGAGTGCATGCAGAGAAAGTGTCATCATTCCACTTCTGTCCACTTCTCCTTCCCTCCTCTTGATACCAGCATCCTACCTGTTGGAGGGGACCCTCTTCCGAGGCTACATAGACCAGAAATAACCCAGCCCAGGGAAATCTGCCTTCTGCACATTTATGAACAAATGGATAGTGTTTCTTTTAAAGCTTCTAAGATTTGAAGATGGTTTATTTCATAGAATAAGCAGAGGAGACAAATTGGTACATAGATGTGGAGTGTTGCTATAAGGAAAACCTAAGGATTTGGTGCCATGGACCCTACTGCCAGGTGTTAACCAGGGGGACACTTTTGTTGGAGGTTGGATGGGCAGTGAGGCAATGGCTATGGAAGTTGGAGGAAAGGCACCCTGCATTGTGTAGTGGACAGCACGCTGGACAGCACCGTAGTAGCTCTGGTAACAGACTAGGGGAATATCTGCCTAAGAACCCTATGGATCTAGCCAAGGAGATTCCTAACAGAATATCTGAAGCACCCATGGGCTTCTTTTAGGTGTTTATGATAATGGATAAGGAAAAAGGAAAGAAGAACAATCTGTTTGCTTTTCAATCAGAATTCTAGCACGTGAAAGATTTTCAAAGTAAGAAATTAGGCCGGGGATTTAGCTCACCGGTTCCACCACCTGCCTCACAAGCACAAGGTTCTGAATTCGATCCCTGGCATTAAAAAAAAAAAAAAAAAAGAAATTGCTTCAGGATAAAGGTTAAATTATGAGTGTGACTATGAAAACTTAAAAAAGGTCCAGAAAGATTTAATGTCATGCTTTGAAGACCATTCCAGGACTTCTAAGAATCTTAAGTGCACCAGATACAGTGGTGCATGTCTGTAATATCAGCATTCGGGAGGCTGAGGCAGGAGGATCACAAGTTCGAGGCCAGCCTGAGCTACGTAGTGAGGCTTTGTATCAAAAAAAGAAAAGCACCCTAAATTTCTTGTTGGTAGGAAAGTAAACTAGTGCAGGTCAATATAGTGATTCCTCAAAAAACTAAAAGTAGAAATCACATTTGACCTATTTCACTTCTAGGTATCTTCCCGAAGGGGTTAAAGTGATCATATTACAGTGACCATTCCCATGTTTATAGCCACACAGTATGAAATAGCTAAATTCTGGAGAGAGCCTATCTGCTTTTCAGCAGATTAATGGATAAAATGTGGTCTTCATACATAATGGAGTGCTACTCTGCCACGAGGAAGGATAAACTTAAGGTATGTATGGGTAAAAAGATGCACCTTGAGACCAGAATGTTCAGTGAAGTAAAGGAGGTACAGAATTTTAAATATCACATAGTTTATCTTATATAAGATACCCAAAATGTAAATAAGGAGCAAAATAAATGATAGATAGTAGGAAGTAGGGAGACACTTTCCAAGTAGAAAGGGGGATAAGAGGTGGAGGACAGGAAAAAGAGAAGGAAGGGAAATGAATGAAAAAGAATCGAAGACAAGATGGAAATAAGCTTTTGCACATGGGAAGGGGGACAAGAGTTGAAAGGAGCAGGGAGGGGCAAGAGGGGAACAGGACAAAAAGGACTGAGATGTGCTATGTATGTGCACCAACCCCACACAGCAAATGTAATCATTACAACTGCAAACGCGGACTAATAAAAAATACGAAATGTAAAACACTGTAAGTGCTTTGTCCCACTGCAGTATGTCATGTCCAAAAGAGAAAGGCGCGTTTCAGAAAGAATTGTGAACGTGAGTACTGAAGCTCAGAACTAAACTTCAAAACAACTTTAAAAAAATTTTTTTTGAGAAAACTGGATTGAGTATGAATTTTGGACCATGGAGTGAAACTCAGTAAGATTCTTTTTTTTGGTACCAAAGATTGAACTCGGGACCTTGCGCTTGCGCAGCAGGAGCTGGAACCACTGAGCTAAATCCCTGGCCCCAGTAAGATTTATTTTTAAATCCACATGATTTTTTTCTGGGTACCGGGTATCGAACTCCGGACCTTGTGCTTGTGAGGCAGGTGCCAGAACCACTGAGCTAAATCCCCGACCCAAATCCAGATGATTTTTAAGATACATGTAGTAAAGAAAAGTCAGCTTGAATAATGAAACAGCTGGAAATGGACAGAAGTTTTTAGACCTTTGACTCTCCTGCTGTGAAACTAATGACTGAGAGAGGCACTCAGCTCCAAGTATGGGCTGCTTTTAAGGAAAAGGAAGACATCTCAGGATGGACCCTGGCAGACAGAGGGCAAAGGCAAACACTGAGCAGAGGAGGGGACTAAGGCCAGGGTCAACGTAAGTCAAATCCAGCCCACCCTTTGATTTTGCTATGGGTCTGGCCAATTCAGCTTTTGCTGTCCGGAAGCAGCCGCCATTACTGCCTTGGTGTAGAGAGGCAGGAAGATGGGTGGAAAGGGAAACCAAGGGTGAGGAGGGCCCAGGGAAGCCATTTTGAGTCCTCCAACCCCAAATGACCTCCCCAGGCCAATGCTGTGTGGAGCAGACCACCCTGTCCCACTGAGTCCTGCCCAAACTGCAGAATCACCAGCAAATAAATGGCCGTGCATGTTTTAACCAGTAAACGTTGGAGGGTGACATTCCAGTGGAATGAGTACCTGATACAAGGACTTTGAGTACATTATTTAATTCCTGCTTTCTTTGTGCTCCAATTTCTTCACAGGTAGAACTCAAAAGCAGGATGAGATAATCTCTAAGGCCCTTGCCTGCTCTCATATTCTCTTATTCTGTAAATAATTCAATTCTATCATTCTAGGGAGAATTCTATCATTCTGTTGTCTCTAATGCGTGTCTATCATTGCCAGCGAGGTGCTATTAGAGATGTTTAGGTGCAGCAGATAAAAGTGTGAACAAATATAGCCAAGCATTTAGAGGTCAACTTGCATTAGAGACATAATCTGAATGCAGTGAACAATTCTGCACAATCACAGTGGAAGGAGGAGAAGGGAGAAAGAGAAGGGGGTGGGGAGAAAGGAAAGAAAAAGGACTTTTAGACAAAGACTAAAGTTGGCAGAACTGGCCTCACATTCCTCAGAAATTGCAAACCATGACTTCCAACCACTGCACACTTTCCTGATAACATCAGCTTACCATGAAGCAAAGCCTCACAATTGCACAGATCTGAGTTAGTTTGGATTTGCCAGATGCTTATAATAAGGAAAAAATTCTTTGGCATATTTGCTGGCTTATCTGTACTCCACATGATTTGAATTAAATGTTATCTTCTGTCCAGAGCCTCCTACACCACGAGTAGGAGTAGGGGACCCGGGGAACCTGGCCTGAGCTGCAGTGGGGAGGTGGGCTGCTGCTACTCTCAGTCTGAGTTTCTCCTATGTCCCCAAATGACACCCAATAGACACATTGTTCCCATCTTTAGTCAAGTTGGAGAGCTACATATGTAACTCAGAAATGGTATCACGAGTTGCTTTGTTTTCTGTTTGTCCCCGTTACATATTATTCCCAGTGGCGCAGCTGGATGTTGAGACCTCAATTGTGGTAGATTTTGCTGCGCACTTCTGGGGGACAGTGTGCGCAGCCTGGAAGGTCTTGCTGTCCTTCTTGGATTCCCAGGAGTGGAAAGGAAAACCCGATGTCAAAAGGCACGGGAGATGCGACCCGCAGCACTGGGTCGCAGAAAAGCAGGCCTTCGAAGACCAGGGGAAAGGTCTCCGGGATTCCTGGCGAAGGTGTTTGCTGACCCGAGTCTGGATGCAGTATTTACTCACAGGCCACACACACCAGTACGTGTTGGCCAACATGTTGCAATGACTTGGCCGCAGGGCAGGTTAAGAAAGCAAGACCCAGGAAAACTGAGCCTGTGCGCTGGCTGAGCGGATGCGGGAAAACCCGGGCAGTCCCGAAGGAGGGAAGCGAAGAAAGTTCTTTGTTGGAAGCCGGGTTCTGAGCCCTGGGCTGCCCGACTCGCGGGGCCGTGGAGGTGGGGAGGCGCAGAGACGCGGGGCACAGCTGCCTCCAGGAGGAGACCAGGGCGCCTCCGGCGCCTTTGGGGCGCATTCTGGCTCCTGGCTTCTCCTCCTGCCCCAACCCCGGGTCCGGGGGGCCTCCCTGAGTCATCTCCTTGCGCTGCTCCTGCTGGAGACCAAGGGTTCAACTAAATGTGCGTTCAGAGCCAGCAGCCCCCAGCTCAGGGAATCCAGACGTATTTCTTGAAACAAATTTTCCTCCATGACGTCGACGCCTCACTCCCCCTTTTGATAAATGTTCAAGTGACTTAAGCAAGCCAGAGTCTACTGAAGTCCTACTCCCGTCTTCAGCCCAGCCCAGGCTGGGAACTCGACGTGGCACTCGGAAGAGGAATCAGCCCTGACTGGGGCTCCGGGAGGCGGGCGGGGCGCAGCAGGGCGCGGTGCCCGCGGGCCGGGGCGGTGACTCAGGGACCCGGTGGGAGCGCGCGGCTGGGCGGGGCGGGGCGGGCCTGGCCGGGGCGGGAGGAGTGGTGGGTATAAAAGCCCCACCCTGGCCGGCCGCGCTGCTCGGCCTCCGGGACGCTCGCAGCAATCAGCGCGGCCCAGGTAAGCGGGGCGCAGCGCGGTGGCCAAGGCGGGGCCTGGCGGGGGCGCCCATCGGGCCCGGGGTCTGCGGGCGGGTGGGGTCCGAGGCCAGGCGTTCGGGGGACGTCGAGGAGCTGGGGTGCGGGGCAGAGGCCGGGGTCGTGCGCCCCTGAGGTCCTCGCGGGAAGCAGGCCGAGGCCTGCGGGCCTGAGCCGAGGGCGGCGCTGCAGACGCGGGGCGCAGCGGGGCGCTGCGGGGCGCAGGGTGTGGCCCGGAGCCGCAGTCCTGGGCGTCAGTCTCCCTGCATCCGCCCAGAGCCTCCGCCCTGGGCCTGGGTAAAGTCGCCCCCGAGGGCGTCGAGTTACTCCTTGTGCAATTTGGGGCATAACTTCTGTAGAGACTCCCATTGGGGTGCACTCATCCACCCCGGAAAGGAAGCGTCCCCCGCGGCCCTGTGAGGAGGGTGGCCGGACACTGCGACTTCGGTGCGACAGTGAGTCAAACCTGGGGTGCAGAAACGGGCGTGGCCCCTGGTGCAGGGCCTGGGTTCCCCGTTTCCCTATCTAGGAAGGTGGTTTCCGATGCCCATTTTTACTGCCACCCAAATACGGTGATTACTGAAGATTGCAAATCACACGTTCATTCAAAACTATGTAAAGTACACGAAGTGCCATACATGAGGCCAAAAGGCTCTTACTGGTGGCTCTTGGCCATAGGATTTGGAATGCGAAATGAACTCTCCCACGCAAGCAGTGCCGTAGAAGGTGCTTAGGATCCCAGGGGCTAGCCCAGAAAAAACTTGCTGAACTGTATGGTCTCAGAGTGGGGCCTCATTTCTTGGAAGAGGTGGGAGTGCTGGGTGGGTAGGAAGAAGAAATCACTGAAACATTTTTCTGGTTGTTAGTTTTGAGGATGGTCTTGATTAAAATATTTTAATTGAGAAATCGTGTCTTTGTCTGAGCTCTATTTCCTTTTCTCCTCCTCCCCCTCCCCAGATCCATTTCCCTGACACAGCACAGCCTCCTAGCTCTGCTCTGCTCGGGGCCAGTGTAGAGACCACACCCAGCTGGACACGAGCTGATTGAATCAGTATGAAGTTAGGAAGGGTTGGTGGTCCTGAAATCCTCTGCCAGACAGAGTTATGTCTTATAAAAAAGATCAGAATTGAAACCTCTTTCACCTAAAGGGACCTGTTTATAGAGTTTGAGGCTATGGCAGCAAGGAGCAGTAAATAATATAGTAATTAGGCATCATGAAGGGAGATAATCACTGCCACTGGGGCTGGAGAGAGATCTGTGCCCAAGGTGTCAAACATTTCCTGCTTAGCAGTTTCTTCTCTCCTTCTAAGCCCATCCATCATCTAGAAGTCTCAAGGGTTTATCCCAGAGCATCTTTTGCATCTGCAGTGGGAGGATGTGCCCATCTATGCAAATTTTTAAAGCCGGAAGTTTAAGATTTGGTGGCTTGCCTGTGATAGAGCCTGGGGAAATAACTGGCTTGGATACAGAACTCACCCTTGGACTGGAGCCTCAGTATTTAACATTCTGTGTTTGAGCTCTTAAAGTACTCTATTGATTGACATTAGGCCTGTGGCCTCAGCCATTAGTTTCCGGGATAATTTCTGATTTCAGTGGTTTTCCTGGCAGGTGGGTACTCTTCTGTAATTGCTATTGATTTTGAAGGCTGTAGGTTCTTTCTGCACAGGTGGGCATTGGGAGGGGCCTTTGTTCTCAACCTGCTTGTGCAGTGGCTGAGGGACCCCTGAAGCCTTTTTTAATTAAGGGAGGGTGGGCATGTCACAAAAGGAGTCCCAGGCCCTAGTGGACTCTTTTTAGACATCCAGTGGCCCCATAAAATATACAATAACACTGTGGTTTAGCACAGAAGAAACGGACACCCCCCCGCCACACACTCACACACACGCGCACACACACACACAATCCCTGTTCTTTAGACCTTAAATCTAACGGGGACAGAAAGAGGCAAAATAAGTCAATTGTATAGTTAATACTTGGATTTGAAATTTTATATTTTTAGAAATTATTGTTCATTTCCACAGTTGATGGGGCTCATTGTCCCTGTTAACCCACAGTCCTGACCCTTGCATTCAGCTCTTCTCTGGGGATGCATTGTTTAAAGTCTAGGGGCTTAACCTGCCTTTCAGATTTGATTGTTAGAATTAAGTGAGAATTGGATGTTCCTCTTCTTTTGCACTTGGGAATCGTCCTCCTTCTCTTCCCCTGATGCCACACCCATTCTCGTTGGAGGCCACACCAGAGGAAATTCCAGTCCTTTAAAAAAATTCTTTCCGCCCATTCACTGTCTGGGGGCATTTTTCCTTCTCCCGTTGCCAGTGACAGTGCTCCTCTAACTTTTTTTTTTTTTTTTTTTTTTTTGGTACCGGGGATCAAACTTGGGTCCTTGAGCTTGCAAGGCAGGCAGCAGAGCCACTGAGCTAAATCCCCAGCCCAAGTGCTCCTCTAACTTTGTGGAGGGGACAGGTCATCATTTAGGAGCTAGGAGATGTTGCTTGTGATTCTGGGTGCTTGCGCTGAGACTGCCTCCAAATCTCCTTTTAGGATACACCCAGAAGTTTTTTTTTTTTGGTACCAGGGATCGAACTCCGGTCCTTGTGCTTGGGAGGCAGGCGGCAGAACCACTGAGCTAAACTCCTGGCCCCACCCAGAAGTTTTTAAGGCATCTGAGCCAAGTTTTGTTGGGAAATAAGCTCATCACACCCAAGTGGTCTGTGTTCTACTCCCAGGCATTGTGTGGAGTGCTGTGAATCCAGGGAGTGGCCCTGACACAGAACCATTTGTCCACACACTTTGCCTCCATACCACACCCAGACTGCACACTCAGAGCTCGGTGGAAATCAGAGTCCTGGGGCCAGGTGTTCGTCCTACCTCCTTGCTGCCTCTTGGTTACTTTGTGCCTGCAGATGTGGTTATGTTCCTGCATTGTCCTCTGGCAGGGCTGGGACCCAGGCAGCCCTGACCGGACAAAAGTCAGGGTGAGCTGGGGTGGGGCTGCCTGCCACTCACTGTGGTAGAAGGACGCCATTCCTGAGCTATCTGCCAGGCTTTGCAAAGGTGGACAGAGGCTGGGAATTAAGGAATCGAAGCCTCCTGCTAGAAATTCGTGGAACCATCTTTCCACTTAAAAGGTTGAATCTGAGGGAGAAAGGAAATGGAGGGAGGAAGGTATGTTGCAAAAGAAGAAAAAAAAATTAAGCCTTCTAAAATGGAAAGACCCAGTATGTGTAAACCATCTCAGGATGCAACTGAATGCCCACTGTGTGCCAGTCACTGTGCCCGGACCTGTAAGTCAGGAGGCAGGAGTAAGTTAGAGGCCCTGTGGGAGGACATTGTGGGCTTACACACGCAACTCTGTGTTTCACTGACACAAAGCAGGGCATAGAGCAAGGAGGCTGTGTAAGAAAGGTGACATTAGCTAAGATTTTCTGTATCCAAAAGTCCCATTTGGATGTCAGCTGATAGAGCATTCTTGGTGGAGGGAACTGGGTGATTTGGCAGGGCGGGGCTGAGCATGTTTGAAGGAGAGTTAACAGTCTACTCTGATTTCTGTGCAGGCTGTGTGTGTGTGTGTGTGTGTGTGTGTGCAGGTGTCCAAGGAAACACAGGTAAATCCAGAGTGTAGAAGATCTTGAATCTGGAGGTAGACGTTCCTGTGGGCAGCCGGGCCCTGTTGAAAGCACAAGATATAGGCCATAAGACACTTCAGTTGAAGTGTAGACGTGCAGGACTGTATTTCCCAACTCTGAAAGTGCTTCATGCCAAGTGACATCATGGTTCCTGCCTGTCTCTTTCGGCCCACTCCAAACCCTGTCTCAGGAGACTGGCAGAGAGAGGCTCTGGACAGAGCAAGAAGCCACCTGAGGCTGTAGGCAGCAAACAAATATTGATTTAGATCAGGCAGTGAGAGGGACAAGCTAGAGCAGGCCCTGTTGGGCCCCTGCTCCATCTGGTCAAGGCCACTGGGCGGAATTCCAGGGATTCTGGGGAATGACTGGGCCCTATGACTCAGGCTTTAATCAGGACCATAAAACCACGGAGAAAAGAATGTGCTTTCAAGAAGGTTCTGTTAAATAAAGATGATTTAGAGGGGCCGATTTAGGGTGGAGTACAATGGGAACTCTCCTCTCCCTCATTCAAGTATTATTTTTGGCTTGGAATCCCAGCGCAGACTGCAGGGCCCAGGGCAGTACAGAGAGGGCTTTGCTGGGGAAGCCCAGCGCTCCAGCCTCCCACCCCCACTCGTTTTGGCTTAAAACCCTCCTTTGTGTCATCCGCTCTCTGATTGATTCATCGTGGTTGTTAGGGGTCTGTGTTGTGGTAACTCCACAACACTCCAGTTTCGGTAGCCAGTGGGTGGGTGTGTCTCCTCCCCGCACACCAGCCCCGGCGCTACGTGTGTGACCGCCTGTGTGTGTGTGTGTGTGTGTGTGTGTGTGTGTGTGAATTGATATCTGGGCTTTCTGAAGTTGCCTCTTCTTATTCAGTTCAGTGAAACTTGTTTTCACTGTTGACTTTTTTCTAGGTTTGCTGTTTTGTTGTTTCTATTGTTATTCGCTTCAGACTTGTTTTGCCTTCCTATTTGGCAGAGAAGCTAAAACTATTTCCCTTGTACTTTTTCTGTGGTAACTCTGATTTTGGAGGAATACAAAAAAATTTATAGTATCTTTTTCATTTTTAAAAAGGACAAACCCAACTTTAAACAGTATTTGAGTTGTAAGTGATTTACTTTTCAAAAACCCCCAAAATTTCATGACAGCCTAGCTTGGTACCCTAAGATCTTTGCAAGTCAGGTATTAACAGTCTCCTTTGCTAATCCTTGCAAGGACAGAGGAAATGGTTCCCTTCGGTAGGGTGGAGCCCAGCCAGTCTTTCCCCACCCCCACCCCGTAATAGAGGATTTCAGAACCGCGCGAGGTGGGTGTGGCTCTTTCAGTACCGCTCCCTGTTCCTCTCTATTTTATTTTCCTAAACAGATTCAGTTTCCCTGACCAAGCCCCGCTCTAACGAGGCTGGCAGGTACCCATCTGTCCCTGGGAACGAAGGCTGAGGTGCTCATCAACAGATCAAACTGCCTGATAATCTCTCTCTCCTTTGCAAGTTGAAACCGGTTGGCCGCCCGGGTGAGGTCGAAGTGTTAAGAACAGATGGGCAGGCTGCTGTTTCTGGCTTCTGGGGAGAAGTTAGCCTCCGAGGAGAGGATGAGGAGCTAGCAGAGTACAATTGTCTCTGAAAGCGGGTAGATGTCATTTTTAATCCTCAAAAGAATGGGCACACTAAAGGCAGAGGGATTTTGTTGGCTGGAAAATCCAGGCTCCAGAGCTAATGTTTTTGGAGTCCAAGTAAAGGTAAATATGGCGTCACAGCCACGCTGCCGCTCAGGGCTCCAGGACTGCCGAAACCACGCTTAACTGCACGATTCAGACACTTCTTAGGTTACCACATCGGACTCGGTTCCATTTCATATCTGGCCTCTCTTTCTCCACCACCCTGGGGTCTCTGCCCTTCCCACCTCCCCAGGGCTTCCCACATGTCCTGGCTGGATCCTCCCTGGTAAGTCAGGCTCCCAGCCTTGGCATCCGGGACTCTGTGTTGAGCCCTGTGCTGGTCTCTCTGTTAACCCTCTGATCTACCTGTCTTTCTCTCTCTGGGTCTTAATCTTCAGGAAAGAAGGGCTGCAGTAGCAGGGTCTAAAGGGCACTGGCCCAGGCCGGGTCGAGTGCCTCCCATTCGCTGGTGACCCTGGGCTGGCCTGTTTAGTGTCTCCCAGAGGGGCAGGGGCTGTATTCCACAGTTCTGGAGGTGTCTCTCGTAGATCTAAATGTAGGACAGACAGGCCCAGCGTGTGTTTATTTATGGGTTTGCAGATTGACTACTTGAAAATCACCAGTATGTGTAACCTGCATTACTGAAGCCAAGACATTCTCAGTAGTCAAAGGGACTGCATTAAACTAATGTTTTAACCTTGGGAATGGCACACCCAACTGTTTCTCCATTGCCAGGGGGGTTGAGAAAGGGAAGAAGCCAAGGCCGTATTTTCTTTGCCAGGTGAAAATGTGTTTGTGTTAAATCTCATGAAATTCACAATATTTACATGCATACAAGCATGAGCAGGGAGTATTAGTAAGCTTCCTGGGTACTGCTCTGTAGTCACTGTGACTTTGTGGTTATCCTCACGTTGTTTTTTATACAGAATGATTATAAGTGATATAATTGCTCCTCATACAAAACAGCAACACAGTTTTCTAAAGTTTATTTAGCAACTAGAGAGAGCAGTGATGGTGAACCTTTTAGAAACAGAGTGGCCAAACTGCAACCAAAACCCCACTTATTTATCACAAAGTGTCAACAGTGCAATTAAACCCGAAAGCTCCACTGCTAGGGCACCATGCTGTTGTGACTTGGCTTGCGTGCCGACAGAGGGCTCCGAGTGCCCACTGCAGCACATGTGCCATAGGTTCACCACCACTGACTCTTAAGTTTGTGTGTGTGTGTGAGGGGGACTTAGTACGAGCAATGAGACAAGACACACCCCTTCCTGCTGGGAGTCATACCCAGGAGCTTGCAGTTTGAGCACTGGTCACGTGGAGGGCACTTGAAGTATGCTCCTGGGGCCGGGGGTGTAGCTCAGTGGTAGAACATGGCCAGGTCCCTGGGTTCCAACACTGAAAGAAAACATTGCTTGTGCCCTTGAACAGCAGGGGAGAGCTATGTGGAATGGGGCTGTCACTACCCTGTTGGAGTAGATGCCAGAGCAGTGCAGACTTGAGGGACACGTAGACTTGCATTAAAAAGCACGTGGTGGGAGTAAGGCGGTGAGAGAGGAAACAAGAACCAGTTTGCTATAGACAGGAGCAGGGAGTACATGTTTTCGGAAGAGGCAGGAAGCAATGTGGGCCAGGCTCCTTTGCTCAGGAGTAGAGGAAGGGCAGGCTGGGTGCACATGCTCATCTTCGAAGGCAGTTTAATCTACCCGGAAACAACTCTGACTTGCTCTGCTCCCCTGTTTTGTTTCTGTTTTGGGCATTTTCTTAGTTGTTTACCGTAGGACTAGAATTCTGCAAAGCAGCTGATGTCTGCTTTGGTAATGTTCAGGCTGAAAGTAACTGATGTGGCCTCCTGGGTATTTCTGGGCCCAAGTTGAAATCGAAGATTTCTTACCTTATTAAGGGAGACTTTCTGTCTTGCCAAGAAATCTCACACTTAGGCTTGAACAGACCTGGTTACTACACCAGCTTTTGGAATGAGATCGAGTCCTGCTCTGTAAGATCCTGTGGACCACCACCGCTCAATGAACCTAGAATGTGAGCTGCAGATGCAGTTGCGAACATAAAAAAAAGAAATAGGTGAAATTAGCTTTAAATAAAATATTTTATTTATTGTACCATATCCAACATGTCATAGTTATAATATATAATCAGTATAAAAACTACAAATGAAAGATTTTCCGTATTCCATCTTGAAAATCTGTATGTCCTTTGTATTTAGAGCACATCTCAGTTTGGCCTGGCCACATTTCAGATGCCTGCTGGCCACATGGGGCTGGTGGCTGGTGCAGTGGACAGCTGAGTTATAGGACAAGACATTTTTAAAAATAGACTTATTTGTTAGGCAGTTAGAGGTTCACAGCAAAACTGAGCAGAAAGTACAGGGAGCACCCTGTCCTCTCTACCCGATCCCCAACTCACAGCCTTCTGCCTATGGGCATTTGACACCGGGGGAATGTATGATAGAATCAGTGGATCTGTATTCAAATGTCACCATCACCCCAAGTCCGTAGTTTTATTAAGGTTCACTCTTAGTGTTGTGCATTCTTTGGATTGTGACTAATGTATAATGACATGTATCCATCATTATACTATCACATGGAATAAATTAACTGCCTAAAATTCCCCCATACTCCATCTACTCATCCCTCCCTCTCCCCAAACCTTGGCAACCACTGGTCTTGTTACTGTCTCCATAGTTTTGCTTCTTCTGAAACATTATGCAGTTGGAATCATTCAGTATGTAGTCTTTCCCAATTGGCTTTTTTGCTTAAAGTCCCTCTATGTTTTCTCAGGATTTGATAGTTCATTTCTTTTTAGCACTGAATATTTCATTTTCTGGGTGATCTGTAGCTTACTTATAGAGCAAGATTTTTACCATACAGAATGATAACTCTTGAGCAGGACATATTGGCAAGAGGAGAGGAACAGCCCAAGAGTTGTGGGTGTGGGCCAATTGGAATGGCTTTGATCGACTTCCTTTTTGCCTGCTTTAAAACACTCCTGTGAACCAGGTGCGGCGGCACATGCCTGTAATCCTGGCAATTTGAAAGAATCTCAAGCTTGAGGCCAGCCTACGCAATTTAGATGGACTTTGTCTCAAAGTAAAATTCAAAGAGGGCTGGAGATGTAGCACAGTGCTAGGGCACTTGCCTAACATGAGTGAGGCCCTGGGTTTAATTCCTAGCATTACAAAAAACAACAACAACAACAAAAAAAAACAAAACAGATGTGAATATCAAGAAGAGAGGAGAGAAGTCGGGATAAAAATCTTCCAGAAATACATGTATAACCACAACTAAAGGTGGATCTTCTCTTATATCTCCTCATGTCCCAACCTGTACAGGGTCCAGAATCTGCTTAGTATAAAATGCTCGTACAAATTAGCAGATGTCTTACTGGGCATGGTAGTGTATGCCTGTGATCCCAGCACTCAGGAGGCTAAGGCAGGAAGATCGCCATGAGTTTGAGTCCATCTGAGCTACTACATTGTGAGTTTAAGACCACCCTGACTTACATAGCGAGCGAGATGCCATCTCAAAAATAAATGAATAAATAAAATAAAATAAACTGGCAAATGTCCATGTCAAATACTCTCCAAATCAGTACTATGAACATGTTTAGACTAAGAAAATAATTTGGAGAAAATAGGAAGGTGAATTTCCATACAACCATTTCCTTGATCAGAGAACTTTTTTTTTGGTACCGGGGCTCGAACTCAGGTCCTTGCACTTGCGCAGCAGTCGGTAAAACCACTGAGCTAAATCCCCACCCAATCAGAGAATATTAAGCAAAAAGAAACCTCAGCAGGAGTTTCTGTCATTTAAATGTTGTTCCTGACTCTTTCAGTATACTCCTCTGCCCTGTTTGGTTAGTTTTGGGGTGATTATGCAGAATGACCTATCTTGTCTCAATTGAAGTACACTTACTGGCATTTGGGGTGGCAGTTCTGAAAACTAAGCAGTGCTGGAAAGGCAATTTATCAGGCTGTGGGGACACTGGCCAAGGAAGTAAATGTATTGGCTGGGAGAAGAGGACTTCATTTCTACCATTTTTGAATCTTAAATACAAGACGTTCCGTTCTCTATGGGATGAGTCAATATGAGAAAAAACATTGTCTTTCTCATAAACAGTTCTGTACTTTCTTAGCATCATTGGACTCAGGAAACAATTATGGACCTAATAATACAGGGGTCCGCTTAGGAATGGGCTGCATGAAAATGCTGTTGATTTCAGTTCACACCTGTGGTTCTCAGGCCTTTCTCCATATGTTAAATTACTTGTGAGATATGCGGAAGTCATGACAAGTTTGACAAACTTACCACTCTGAGAAGTTAGAAGACTCAACTCTATCCTTCTGACCAAGTTGTATTAGCCTCCGGGGCCTTTTGTTTTTTCACTCACAGATAAGTCTCTCCAGGTTCTGTTTGTTCACAGCAGGACTGTCTAGTTTAGTTTTGTTTTTTGGTATGGGGATTGAACTCAGGACCTTGCGATTGTGAGGCAGGCGGAGGAACCACTGAGCTAAATCCCCGGCCCTAGTTTTGTTTTTTGTTTTTTTGTTTTTTGGTATGGGGATCCAACTCAGGACCTTGCGCTTACGAGGCAGGCAGCAGAACCACTGAGCTAAATCCCTGGCCCTAGGACTGGCTAGTGTAGTAGCCCATCCCAAACCTAAGGAAAATCACTGCTCAGTTTTCATTTTCCCAAGCATTAGATGGGAATCTATTCCAAAAAACTGCTCTCATATCCTCAGATGAAATGGTCCAAGAAGTAGAAATTAGTATAATGAATCTCTGCTTTGGAGGAAAGGAAAACCTCTTTATAAAGACTTTTTGTTGTACTTTTTTTTTCAGCTTCGTTCAAAATGTCCACTGTTCATGAAATTCTATGCAAGCTCAGCTTGGAGGGTGATGTAAGTATAACATTTTTCACTTTGTAATTTTTGAAGATTGGGAATCTCTGCCCAGTTGTGCTGTTTCCCTGCATATCTAAGGAAAGTGGACCCCAATTTCCAGCATTATTGGGTCCCTCCTCTTCCCCATTACTGTAGCTGTTGGAGTTCAATTTGAAAAAAATGTTACAGCACTAAAATCTTTGGTATCACATTAAAATTGGACAGAGTTAGAGAAACCAGGATAACTAGAATTACATTCTGCCATATTTATCATTTCAGTGGTAATCATCGTTATGATAATATGTGATATTTTTATGTCATGCTTGTAATTTTATTTGTGTTTATCATATGCTTCAACTGTATCAAAAAATGGTTCTGCATCTTCTAGACTTCTACAATGTCCAGGAAGTTATTCCAGACAAGAACCTACACCTTTCTTTTTAAAATTTAGCACCTGGCAAAGCTTTTCTCCAAAAAAGCCAGGATGTTTCTTCTTTCTTTCTTTTTTAATGAAATTACTATAATTCATCATGTTTTGGTTTGGCTGTCAGGGAGCTCAGAATTCAATTTATCTTTCACAGGAAATATGTGAACCTGGAACGTCTGCTTCTTTCTTTCATAATTAACAGTTTTAAAGCTATATATAAACAATTGCAGCTACTTTCAGAATCAAGTGGAATATACATTATGAATATAGAAATGTCTAATAAGGACCATGTGTCTTCCAGGCCTTCTTGGCAGAAATAGCTCCTACAAAAACTCAGCATTGACATAGTTTATAAGCCATATCCTGTAGACATTTCAAAATACACTCTCATTCAGGTGAAACTTCAAAGAATCCCTCAAAGGAACTGACAAGAACGTGGGTCACATGGTACAACATCCTCTATGTTGTCTCTGCCTATTGCTGTCAAAATGCTCAGATGAATGGGTCAGAGCAAGCCCTGCTGGTTTGGAGATAAAGCCTGTCTAACAGGGTTTATTTTTGCATTTTAAAGTCTTTCTTCTTCTGGGAACTTGTGCTGTCTGTTATTGGCAATGATATAAGCTGCATGTTGAGGCCTGGATGCATGCAGGAGTTAGGTGATTTGTTTCTGTAATGGATTTGATCTTTAGATTGTTTTTAGTATGAGTTACATGAGAGCTATTAGGTCCCTCTGAGAGTTTCTCTACTTCAGTATGATATGTTTCTCCGAGTTGAGAGATGGAAATCATACGAAAATGTCACTGATCCCCAACATTTTAAGGGCAGAAAAGATCACTTTTGGCCCAGTAACTTAATTTTTTTGGGAAACAGGGTCTTGTTATATAGCCCAGGCTGGCTTTGAACTTGCAGTGGTAACGTAATTTTTTTTTTTTTTTTGTACTGGGGATCGAACTCTGGTCCTTTGGCTTGTGCAACAGGAGGCGAAACCACTAAGCTAAATCCCCGGCCCCAGTAACTTAATTTTTTGATGAGTGCATTTTGTAGCTAAAAGGTCTAATTGTTCATTTAATTGTTTCTACAGATACTGTAAACTAACATAAAACTTTTACCAAATTATTCTTGTTTTGGGATACAGTGATATACCTGATAAAGCCCCGTTTGTGGCTTGAGGCTAGACTTACCACCTTGGTAAATTAGTAACTGACAGCCCTGTTAATAAATAGGAAAATATTTTTCCTTAGGTTTCCGCCCACATTTTGTAGCCACCATAGTAAATACAGTACATATTTCACAACAGCACTTCGGTTTTGTATTTCCCTGAATGGTTGTTCCATTTCCATTGAGTTATTCTTCTGGAAAGTTTAAGTAGTGAAATTAGATTAAACATGCTTTGGTAATCCATTTCTCTTGCAAGATTGTAAGTGTTTACCAGGTTTGTCATTTGGCCAATGCATTTGGAAATGTGTATCTAACCCTGGAGCTTAGATTCCTGCCATATCCTGGGGGACCTTTGAGAGACTGGCATCTTGGTTGCCTCCCATGTAACCTCGTGGCTGTAAAGTGGAATGGTGGGCTGGGTGTGGTGGCGCACACCTGTGATCCCAGTGCTTGGGAGGCCGAGGCAGGAGGATCACAAGTTCAAGCCCAGCATGGGCTATGCAGTGCATTGGAGGCCAATCTGGACTACATAGTGAGACCCTGTCTCAAAACAACAGCAACAAAAATTATAAACTGGATGGTGCGGGTGCTGGGCTGGATGGGTGTGGGGCCTAAAGGAGGGGTAGGTGGGGCTACTCCTTACAAAAGCTGAGCCAGGCGCTGCTGTCACTTGACATGGGCTGTGGATGGCACAGGTGGCGCTGGGGGCATTGCAGGATGGGACTGTGGGGACGGCTTTGCTGCCATCAGCCAGCCAAAGCCCCAGTGTCTACCCTTCCCTTGGGACAGGATGCAGGGATTAGGGACCCAGAGGCAGCTTGAATCCCTGGAGAGGAGAACTGATAGGGAAGCCGTCCTCACTGCAGTGAGGTGGGTGGGTGGACAGAGCTCTCATCTATCAACCTAGGAAGAGTCAGGGGCTTTGATAGGCTCAGAAAAGGAAGAGGGGACGGCTTGACAATGTGATCAAAGCGCTAGGCAGAGTGGTAGGTGGAACGGACAGAGTTGAAGAAGGTAGTAGAAGAGCAAAGGAGAGTGGGAAGCTGGAGCTTGGCCAATCAAAGCGGACGTGGGTTGTCTCCCCAGACACCTTGGTGCCACTGTGGTGGCCAGAGTAGGGGATGGAGCAGGATTTCCTCTGCTTACCTGATAGAGACAAACATGTAAGCACTTTACATTTGCTTCCTCTCTCTCTCTTTCTCTGCCTCTGTCTCCCCCTCCCTCCCTCTCTCTCTCTCTCTCTCTCTCTCTCTCTCTCTCTCTCTCTCTCTCTCTCTCTCTCTCTCTCTCTCTCTCTCTCTCGATGGGAGTCTTGCTGAGTTTCTCAGGCTGCTCTGGAACTCCAGATCTTCCTGTCTCAGCCTCCAAGTAGCTGTGATTTACATTTGCTCTTTAAAGATTTGAGAGCTCAGTAGTTTGGGCCCAGGGGACATTCATATGCCTGTAACAAAAACTAGGCAAAACATACTAGTCATTCAGGGATTTTCGCATTTCAGCTTCTTTTGAATTGTTGCTAGATCAGTGATCACAACCTTCCTGAATAAATGCTGGCCTCAGGTCCCCAGCTTGGCAGTCACCAGTTTCGTGCTCTCAACTAAAAGTAGGAGCAGAAGTACAAATGCAGACAGCACCATGGTTAATACTGACTTACCTGGGTTCCTGGAGTAAGAATGGTTCGGGTTGCTAACAGAAACAGAGAATCCGCTTTGGGAACTGATATGGAGCGAGCGATGTTCGTGTGTGTGTTTTTGAGAGTGTTTGTGTTTCGACCTCAGCACTCGACACCCTCAAGTGCATATGGATCTGTCAAAGCCTACACCAACTTTGACGCCGAGCGGGATGCCCTGAACATCGAGACGGCCATCAAGACCAAAGGTGAGTGACATGAAGCATCCTCCTCTCCCCCCCAAGGACTCTGTGGGTCCTCTCTGTCCTCTAGCAAACCCCTCTGCTTTGGTTGTTTGAGGTCCCGTGGGCCTTTAAGGGCGTGGAGCCAGACCTAGGCGGCTGCTCTCTTTTGGCTTTGCTCTTAGGCCACTGTCGGGTGGGAATGATCCGGGCCCCCTTTAGCCCTGAAGGGACACTCCTGCACTCATCCTCGAGCCTGCAGCCCAGATCGGAAGGACTGTCTGACCACGAGCTTTCTTCCAGTTCTGGATGAGTGGGAGGCGGCCAGGACACATAAAAGCAAATACAGCATTTAATTGAATGGGGTCGGACAGGAACTTGTTGGGGTCATCATGTCTTGCAGATGCGCAGCCCTTTTGGCTTGTGTTAGTGAAGCAACCTTCGGGTTGCCCCACACCCCGATTCCCTGAAATCGACCATTGCTATGGTCATTCTCAGGGTTCCCCAGTTTCTTCTTTTGGACAAAGCACTTCCTTCCACCATGAGACAGGAAGGAGAGTAGGCAAATCCACCTACACCCCATGGTTCTAACAGAACCCTAAGCAGCCTTACTTTCCAGGAGACACATGGGCCACCTCCCAGTGGCTGGCAGCTCTGCTACAGGGGGGATGTTGTGAAGGATTCTTGTTAGACCTGTAAGAAGTCTTCTTTTTTGGAGATTTTACTTTACTTGTCTTGTGCTAGGGATTGAACCCATGGTTACTCTACCACTAAGCCACATCCTTAGCTTACTTTATTTCTATTTTGAGATAAGGTCTTGCTGGATAGCCCAGGTTGGGCTCAGACTTGGATCCTCCTGTCTCAGCCTCCTGAGTGCTGGGATTGCAGGCATGCACCACCACCCTTGGATTTTGGTGCTTTTTAAATGAATTCTTGTCAGAAGTCATAATCAGAACGTAAGCCTAAAATCTAAAGGGCTGTCTCACTACAGTTAGTTCTAGTCAGAGGAGTAATCCTGGATTATTCACATGCTGGCTCTCCACTGGCTAATGATCCAACTCCAAGGGCTCTCTGACTCTCCGTTTCCTCACCAGCAGAGTGGAGCTAAGGAGCCCACATCACACAGTTATTGTGAAATAGGAAGCACTTGGTAGACAGTGCTTGAAATTGAAACAGGCAGAAGCCAGGCTTCTAGGAGGGACACGCCTGTAATCCCAGCGCTCTGGGAGGCTGAAACAGGAGGATCAAAAGTTTGAGTGCAGCCTGGGAAACTTTGTGAAAATCCCCAGTGGCATAAGACAAGAAGGAAAAGCCATAGAGACACAGGAACCACATGCCTAAAACTTGCCCTCCTTCACTAGCGGGTGTGCCTGGGTACTCGTGTCCCAGTGCCCTTGGCAAATGACTTCAGAGCTTAGCAGTTGACTCATTTGACAGAGATGGTACCTTTGACGGGCTGAGACAAAGGATGTTTTCACCCATCCTGAGAGCTTTTGGATCACTGGAATGTAAAGATTGCACAAATGAACTGCGATCATTACAGAAGCTCTCTTGTTAATAAAAATACCTTCAGGCCCTTTCTGAGTGAGTAGAAAAATACTGTAGTTCCCAGGCAGAAGTCTGGTGGGGGACCTTGGGATTCCTGCATTCCGGTTTGGTCAGAAGTAGCTGACACATTGTGATTCTCACCCAGCACTTCGGGAGAGTCGGCTTAGGTGAACTTCAGAACCACCGCTGATGGAATATCCCACCTGGCCACTTTGTGGGTGATGCAGCCCAGGGCTGATGTGCCCCGTGTCTACTGCCCCCGGCTCCTGCTGGGATTTGAACTCAGCTCTGCCTGGCTCCGGGCTCCACGCATGGGCTCTCAGGCACCACATGTGGCACCCAGCTGTTGGGATCAGAATTATTCTCTGAGCCTTGAACTATTTCCAGGCAGGAAAAATGTTGCCTAGCTGCGATCCTGTGGTCATCTGATAGCTTCACATTTGTCACACAGCATTAGTTAGGTCCCCTGGCTCTTGCTTTTTTTCCATCCTTAATGTTCAGCGTTTTTCACTTAGGACCACTTTTTATTTACTTATATTTGATGCCCAGTGATTTTAGAGAGTAACTTTTCTGGAGTTATGTCCATTGGTCATTCAGATTAATTTCAATATTGTCAGTTAAAAGTAAACTTAAATCCTTTTAGGAAATGCTTGGAAAGAAAGAATATCGTATCCATAAGAGCTCAGTGTACTGTTGCATGTTAATATCAGCCTGTCCGTGACAATGAAAACCTGGATATATCATTCAGTTGAGGAGTGCTAAGTAAGTCACTTCAGGATGTCTGAAGAATATCAAGTTGATATGAAAACTTGTTTATGAGCCGGGTGTGGCAGTACACACTGTAATTCCAGCACTTGGAGGGCTGAGGCAGGAGGATCACTGTGAGTTCAAGGCCAGCCAGGGCTCCATAGTGTATTCAAGGCCAGCCTGAACTACGGAGTGAGACGTGAGACCCTGTTTCAAAAAACCAAAAAAACCTGCGCAAGCGTAAGGACCCGAGTTCAATCCCTGGTACCAAAAAAACCCAAAAAACAAAAAACCCCCAAAAAGGGGGGGGCATTGGTAATAGAGGTATAGAATTATGGGTGGATAATTGATTTTGGCCTTTCTTATGCTTTCAGTATGTTCTGTATTTTCCAAGTTCCCTGGATTGACCTATAGTGAAAGGCAGGGAACTTAAAAGCAGAACGAACTGGCCAGTGGGAAGGGAACCACCATTCTGACCCCTCCTCCTTGGCCCTGACTGTTTCCGGATAACTGAGGTCCCTTGTGATCTGGGTGTCACTAAGGTGCTCCTCCCATACCCGGGCCGGTCCCACCCAGCACTCTTATCAGGTGCTAGTCTTTCCTTGATATCCGAGACAGCAAAGGGGAAAGGCAAAGGCTCACACAGACACAGGGCAAAGACCCATGGGTAGTGTCCACGGCCTCCCCTGCCAGATAAGGTGTGTGTACCCCTGCGGAGTGCAGGGTGGGGGCTCCCTCTGGCGCCCTGCTGTCCCTGTTTCTCTGTGGTGGGAAGGAGAGGTGGGTGAGTTAGTGAACCCAGTGCTATTCAGCACCCACCGTGGGGGCAGAGATCTGGGGTGATGCCACCGAATTGGTGATGAGGTCCCTAGGAGCTCGGGCCTCCCTGTCCTGTCTGGTCGCACCTGTCTGAGCTACACCTTGCAGATTTTCTCTCTAGCTTCGCCCTCTGGCTCTGTCCCTCTCTTCCATGCCCCAAACCTGGCCCCACTCAGGTGTGGCCCTTCTGCAGGCTCTCGTCCCTCCCCTGACTTCTCCTCCTACCTTTCCTCCTCCCATACAGCTCCTATTACACTGCACTGTCAGACTGTTTACTTCTGGATTTGTCTCTGCTTAAGGGCAAGGACTTTCTTTCATTAACCTTTTTTAATGCTTGGGCCCATGAGACTGCGAGAAGGTAAAACTTTAAACCCAGATAGCAGTCAGAGGGCCCACAGGTAGGTACTGTAGCACACAGAGGATTGTTCCAGCAACTGGATGGCATCCAGAAGGGGTAAGAGTCCCCTGGTGAGCTTGGCTCTGTAGTCGCTAATGCCATTTGGTTCTCTCTCTCTCATGGCCCTGTCCCTTGTCTGGTGGGGGTGTCCAGAACGATATCCGGGCCTCACAGTGGCCGCTTTGTGCGTGCTCTGGCCTGAGGTAGTCCCTGCAGCCACTTATGTTAATTTAGGTCTAGTGAGCAACCGAGTTAAGCCATGCCAAAGTAGTAATATGCTTAATTAACAAGAGATTTCTGAGATTTAATCTGCAGGAGTCTCTCGGTCTAGATTGGCCTTGGGTTAAATATATACAGTGGCGTGTACAACACAGCTGTGAATGGTTTACCATATGGGTCCAAATAACTAGGAAGGAAAGTCAGCTAAATTGGAAAAGGACAAATCTAGAGTCCATAAAATAGGCTGTAATTAGCGGCAGCGCAACCCCAGAGTCAGCGTGAGTGCCGATGAACGGGAAGAGCTTTAGTTTCTCTGGAAGGGGTGGTTCTGCCATCACCACTGACTTCAATTTTAGCAGCTTTTGTATTCTCGGGAAGGGGAGAGTGAAAGCAGGCGATTTCCCACTTCTCATAAGAACAGCTATTGCAGGAAAACTACAGCCCACTTCTGCACTTCTTTCTTCTACTTCTCAAATGGAACTGCTTAAGGTTTCCAGCATGGCCCGGACCCTAACATCCTATCCCACTGTTTCTCTTTTTCTCCCTGTACTGGGAATTCAACCTGGAGTGGAAGCACTGTGCTGCCTCTCCAGCCCTTTAGATTTTTTGTTTTGAGACATGCTCTTGCTAAATTGTCCAGGCTGGCCTTGAACTTGTGATCCTCCTGCCTTGGCCTCCAGGATAGCTGGGGGTTAGCTGGGATCTTAGGTGTGTCACCGTGCCCCCCAACAACAGGTATTTTGGTTTCACGTGCGCCTGCAGACACATTTAATCAGTGGAGCCCGGAATAGGGGTACATTTTCATGCAGGAGGCAGGGAAGAGGAGGTTCTTGCCCATAAAAGTGGGGTGCAAGGAGCCAAACCTGGAAGAGCCTGCCAGGGTGAAGGTCCTGTCTGCCAGAAAGGCCTCAGGACTAGCGCTGCCCAGTGCCTCTCCTTGTCCCTGAGGTGCCGCAGAGACCCGGGCTTCCTGTGGCCAAGGCTGTCCTTAGTTTACCCTTTCTCCACTTTCGAGGCCTATGCTGAGTCGCAGCGTCTGTTCTCTGCAAGCACAGGATTCTTTGGAATGGATTCGTGTAGCCGTGTAGGTGCTCAGCCCCAGCCAGGTGGCCGTGGCACACACTGGGAGGGCTCCCTGGTCCCTTTCTCATCATGGACATCACTGTCATCGCCTGCCCCTTCCTGGCCTTTCCTTCCTTGTAGAAAATATTACCTCTTTTCCTGGAGGAAATCCAAATACCAGTTTACCCAGGGACCAGGACAGAACCAGATTCTTATCTGGTGTCAGCAATGCTAAGTACTGAGTTACGGGCAGGGGTGGGGCAGACTGGTTTCTCTTGGATCTGTTCAGAACTTTTCTTTCCTGTCTCATGGGGTGGATGGAATAGCATGGCTGATTGATTGGTTGCTTGATCGAGGCAGGGTCTCACTATGTAGTCCAGACTGGCCTTGAACTTGTGGTCCTCCTGCCTCAGTCTCTTGAGTGCTGGGATTACAGGCATGTGCTGCATGTACATACAGGCTGTTATGTGCATTTTCTATGTGTTCCTTTGTTTATAATTTGATTTGATTTCAGTCTCCTATTTTGTGTTTTCCTGCTGGTCCTTTAGACCATTTCACAATCATACTTAACGTGTGGAAGGCAGACAGGGTTGTAGATTATTTACATATCCTGTAAAATTACCAAATAGATGAGGCCATAAGTCCTTTCTGAGGTTCAGAGCTGAGGTGAGATCAGAGCAGAATGGGAATAAAAGAAACTTGATTTCTGGACCCAGACTTCTTGAGCACTTAGCTATGCCAGGCTTTCTTCCGAGTTCCCCAGTGCCATTCTGTGCAGTATATTTTCTCTCCTGTCTCCCCAGAAGTTGCCAGAGTTTACCCTGTAACAGGACCACTACTCTCAAATGTGCTGATGGCCAAAGTGCCCCCCTTCTTTGTGCCCTGTGGTTTCATAGACAAAATTAAAGGGAGACGGGGTGGGGGGAGTGGTCTGTGCAGACACGCTGAGAGAAGCCAGCAGCATGTTCCCCAGCGTTCCCCTCAGCCAGTCAGTCTTCTGCACCAGGTGGTATAAATTATCACAGTGTCTGTTTTATGGGGTGAGAAAGGTGGGCATTGAAGTGAACCATGCACCCCAAGATCTCATAGGTCTGGGTCCCCTGTGCTTACCAGAGCACCCCATCTTTGCTTGCCAACCTTGCACCCATCACTCACTGTTGTTCCTGGATGGTCCACAATTACCTGCTGCCCACTAACCGTGAGTGCCCTCCTATGTACTGAATCGTAAGCTTAGCTCTGGACACTCGACCATTCCAAGGCCTTGCTAGGAGCTAGATGGAGGGTGTCAGGCGAAAAAGTGTCCCAAGTTTCAATTCAAAGGTGCAATCATGACTCATATAAATACAAGATGAACGTGTGCCAAATATTAATTCATTAAGGTAAGGCTAGTTTATAGGGAGATTTGGGAGATTGGAATTTTACAGGCACCCAGGAAAGAATGTTGGAATAAGATGTTGGCTTGATACAGGACTGTTAATGTCCCACAGGGCAGTGAACCATGTTTGGGGTTATCTTTAACCTGGAGCAAGGTCTGTATGTAAGCATAAATCCTACAGAGTCTGTGCCTAGGTTCGTAGGAAGTGGTGAGGCAAGGCAGGCGGCGCACCCCAGAGAATGGGTCCAGGGGCCAGCGAGACCAGGGCTGGCATGGTGTGCCTCCGGGCCCTGAGCCTCTGTCTTGCTGCGGACTTGCTCCTGTGACCTGGAGTGGGACTCTGCCTTTGGAGCCTTGGTTTTTTGTACAATGAAGATGACAGCAACACCCACCTCTCTTGATTATAATAAAAATGACCAGATAGCCCTCACGAAGCACCTGATGAAAAGCCTGCCGTGTAGTAGGAGCTCAGTAAAAGGCTGCTATTATTATAACAAATAGGATGCGTCCCTGTGCTCACCCCCAGATCTGTGGTCCTGTCCAAGCTTCAATGCCAATGTGGCCAGCAACCTGAGCCATGGTTTCCTGTGATCTAGATAAGCAGCGGAGCCAGGCAGTTTCCCTGTGCTTTCCATCCAGGCCACCCCCGCCCCAGGGCCTCCCAAGCCCTTCATCTTAACACAAATGAAACCCATTTGCTTTGTGCAGTCGGTGTATGTCTGGGTGGCTGTGAGTCAGCATCCGGCTCCCAAGCTGCTGGTTCCCTGCCATGGACAATAAAGACGCACAGTTTCCATGGGATGCCCGGCTGTGGAGCTGACTTGGGCTTTCTACCTACAGTGAGGAGAGGAGACTGCAGGAGGCACATTGTGTGGTTTGAACTCAGCGGTCACTGTAGATTTCAAGTCTTCTTAATGCTTGAAAATACAGTGGACAGTTCGATGCTCTGGCCTTGCTGTCTATGAGGCCTCCCCGAAGCACCCACTTAGCAAAAGTTGCCTGGTGTTTAGAGCAGCAATGCCCTTTCAGGTGCCTCTGACCAAAGTGTCAAAAATATTGTTGCAGTCAGCTGATTAGATGAGCTGACTGTTTTCACTCCAGCAGGAGATGCTTAAAAACTGCTTCATGCTCTTTCCCACCAGAAGCCAAATCTGTACATTTGTGTTTTGGCTCCTTGCCAGTCTTGGGAAACCTGAACTTCTGTTAGTCTTTGTGAAATTGAAGAAGTCAGCCTGGGTCATGGGATTCACCCTGCTCTCAGCCACCCTCGGTGGGACCCTGTGTACATCCCCGTCCCTGGGGGGAGCCCTTGCTTAGAATACTACTGTGTGATCACCCAGGAGGACAGGGACAGAAAAGGACAGAAGAGGAAGCCTTGTTCAAGGTTGTTTCTTCTTTAAACCTGTGCCCAATGTGTACAGATGCTTTTAGACCCTAGGTTCTTCTGCCCAGCAGGCCCTTCCCAAAGCCCTGGAAAATGAAAACTCAGGATCCACCCAGAGCGGCATCTCCTGAGTGTCTGGAACTATGTCCCTACAAAGCCATTCGAACGTCCTTGCTCCGGGTTGACAGTGACTCTGCTGCATGAGTGTAGAGTTCAGGTGGAGCCCAGGGGACTATGGGGTTTTTTTTTCCTTTCTGGTACTGGGGATTAACCCCAGGGCCTTCATACTGAACTATATCCTCTCTCCCTTTATTGTTTATTTTAAGGGAGGGTCTCACTAAGTCACTAAGTGGCCCAGGCTGGGCTGCAAATGCAATCCTCCTGCCTCAGTCTCGAAGAGTGCTGAGCTCACAGGCCTGTGTCACCATGCCCAAACTGGGGCTATGTTTTTTTTGGTACCAGGAATCGAACTCAGGACCTTGTGTTTGCAAGGTAGGCGGAGGAACAACTGAGCTAAATCCCGGGCCCCTTGTTTGTTTGTTTGTTTGTTTTTCTGGTACCGGGGATCAAACTTGGGTCCTTGTGCTTTTGAGGCAGCCGGCGGAACAACTGGGGCTATATTTTTAATAAATGCTCCAGGGAATTTCGGGGACAGTCGGCCAAGGACCACATTCTGGCATAAATTCACACTTTGCATTTGTTGCCAAGGGAATACTTTTTCATGGGTGGGTGAAAATATTAGTTGAGGACTGAATTGTATTTTGTTATTTGTCAGCTTTTTCAGAATTGGGTCATCAAGGCAAAAATATGTTAATAAGTTAATGGTTTTCCTACTATAAATTTAGAGCCTTTTTTTTTTTTTGAGACAGGGTCTTCCTATGTAGTTCAGGCTAAGTAGCTCAGGCTGGCCTTGAACTCATATTGATTCTCCTGCCTCAGCCTCCCAAGTGCTGGGATTACAGGCATGTGCTACTACGCCCGCTTGAACCATAGAAGTTTGGAAAGAGAGTAAGAATGAGAGAGAACACATGTAGGTAGGGTGTGCTTGTGTACACACACTGGCCCACTCAAGTCCCGTGCAATTTTAATGAATTATTAATTATGTCTATCCTGCCCATACCTAAATGAAACAAAATAGGAATTAAGGTTTATTCTGTAGTATCTGTAGTGGCAACTGGAAGTCTTGGTCCCATCCCCCAAATCCCAAATATTTTGCAAATAATTTTCCATGTCAATGAATACTTCTAGGCCATCATTTAAAATGATTGCATGGTACCATTATGTGGACAAAAGAACATTTAATTAGACTCTTATTGGATATTTTTTCCTCTCCTTTTATTTTTCAACATTATTTTCAAGGGTGAAAACAAGTGTCTTTGAATCTGACTCTAATATATAGCAGTTGGGTTTCTGTGTTTATATTGCCTGCTCTAAAAGTCAGAGCTAAAGTCATAGATGCTTTGGTGAAGGTAGCCACTATGTTGGTATGAACTCATTTTGAAGTGAGTCTAACAGAGTCTGTCAAAAAAAGTATCTGCACTTCAGGGAAAGAAAAACTCATATAAATATTTTAGTACTAAATTCACTGAGACATGGCCTCTCCAATTACAAAAGGTGCTCAGAGTGGTGGCCTTTAGCTTCCAGACATTTATTAGTACAGTGAACTGCTGCCTGGGTAACCTTGGTCATTGAGATTGCTGCACAGTCATTTTCAATTTCTTCTCTAAAGGCCGGCAGTACTGTGGGTTTTCTGCGATATATGACATCCTCTAGGGTCCCCAATACAAGGGTAACACCATCTGTTAAAAAAAAATACTATTTTTGTCTTCCTGAAGTGTGTATATATTTTTTTGGCAGACACTGTACATATGGTAGAATTTTATTTCTGTGCTCAGAAATTCTTCCCTTGTGGTTTTTGATCTTTCTACCACACTTGAGAGGTCAGGATACCTCCTCTGTCAGTCTATTGCTTGTCTTTTCCTCCAAACATCACAGTTCCGGCTTTTCTGTCCCCTGATTTCCATTGGGCTGAGCTGTTTGCAGTTGGCGAGTGACCTTGCGGGCTTGGAGACTCTGCTCGGTACCTCAGAATTAGCTACTCACTTATGCCAAAGACTTCCTTTTATTAAACAAAGTTCTTAATCAGTTGGGAGAGACACCTTTCACATTTGGAATCCTTAAAATTGTGCTTTCTTCAGTTAAATGACATATTAGGAGTATTTCCGATATAAAATTGGAAACTTTCAGATACCACAAGGCATTGCTTATCTTTGTAAATACACATGTTCCAATTAAAATAGGTACTAAAGTATTTTGGTGGCACATCAAAACTCCCAATTTCGATTTAATTTAGATTAAAAAACTTACTCTTTTTAATAAAGTTATAAAATTGATTATTAAAATTGCCTATTGAAGATTGAAAGCAGTGGAACGTTTATTTTTCCTTACAAAACAATTTACTCTTCAATAAGTATGATTATATTAATCAATTATGCTATTAAACCACATTAAACCTGCCACATTAAACCTGACTCATTTGTCACGACAGTTTCTATAATTATAGAAATTATACCTAGCTGCTTATATAGGCATAATCCTGCAATAAATATAAATAATTGTCTCTATTAATTCATTTTGCAGTTGCTGTCTATTAAATCCCCAGTTAAATGGCAATTTGGAGACCTTCATTTAAAATCCTCTTAAATCTTCGTTGCTCTGGGTGACTGTCAAAGCCCCACAAACGCACCTCCTACTGTTGATTTCAGAAACCAATTTACCAGTCAAACAGTTTTTAAAATAAAAATGTTTTAAAAGTCTATTTAGGCTTGAGGTTCGAGGGTCTCAGGAGCAAAATGAAGAGAGGGTGTTCATGTTGGGTAGGGTGTGCTGACAAAACAGAGAATAAACCTTGGCGTCCTAGTATTTTCGTTTGGAAAACAGTATATAAATTTCAGTGTGTAAAGTTCTGCTTAAAGCTTTCTGCAACAGCCCAGAGCCCTAGAAGATGCAGCCAAGTTGGGCCAGGCATTTAGCTCAGTGGTTCCGCCACCTGCTTTGAAAGCAGAAGGTCCGGAGTTCAATCCCCAGTACCCAAAAAAAAAAAAAAAAATGCAGCCAAGTGACTGTTCCCACCTTGTGTTTCCATAGGTGTGGATGAAGTCACCATCGTCAACATTCTGACCAACCGCAGCAATCCACAGAGACAGGACATCGCCTTCGCCTACCACAGGAGGACCAAGAAGGTACAGGGCGCCATAGGGACAGGGACAGGGCATGCCTGGCTGGGGTTTCCTCACATGCCGCTTTCTGTTGTCATGAAAGGTGGTACTCACCAGCAAGAACCTTCTGGAACCCTTGGGCATCAAAGGTTTCCTTCTTATATCCTTCTGGGTGCCACTATGTGAAGACAACACACTTTATTCCAACATCCTGTTCTTCCCACCCAGTATACACAGAGGGGGGATGGCTGGAACAGAAAGCTAGAAAAGAATAGAGAATAATAATGACACTAAAAAGAACGGTGCTGTTTATTAAGTGCTTACTTTGGGCCAGCACCAAGCTCCCTTCTGCACATAGCAACTCATTTCATCTTCATAACTCCTGCTGGCTCTTGATAAGCTGTTTCTAATTTAGTCTTGGGACTGTAGCCTCCACTAAGTATTGATCCGAACATGCTCATTCTTAGAAAAATGCACTTGAAGTCTTTTTTGGGGGGTGGGGGTGGGGTGTCAGGGATCGAACTCGAGACCTTGCGCTTTTGAGGCAGGCGGCAGAACCACTGAGCTAAATCCCCGGCCTGCACTTGAAGTCTTAAGAAGTTGTCGAGAAATGGGCTTAGTTGGCAGTGTAGGCGGCCCGCCAGGCTATCTTTACCACGCCACACCTCCACTATTTAAAGGGTCTTTTTGAGCATTTTACTTTGCTTGTCCACCAGCGATTAAAGAGCAGCCAGCTCTTTTTCAGACTTTACTTTGTCGCGGTGTTGGGATATTTTATTTTTAAAGATGTGCTGCTGTATTTTTAACTTTTTGCTATTAAAAGCTTCTGATTTATTCTTGGACAGTGTAGTAGCAGTGGCTTCCTGTGGCTCCCGTTTGACTAGGGGCTTTCACTTAGTCAGTAAGGTGAGCTGCATGGATTTGGGAAGAGACTTTCTGTCTTGGAAACTGTAGGCTCCCTCCTCCACCCTCTGAAACAGTTGGAAAGGACATAAATAGGAAAGCAGCTGGCTTCTTTCATGTGTGCTAAAATTCTTCTTCTGCAGTGAGCCTTTTCCCCAGCTTCCCCTAAGGACCTGTGAGCTAGTAGAGCCAAGCCCCTGTTGGGTCAGAGTTCACCATTTTGGACAGTAGGTGCAGAATTGCTCACGCAGCTGTTGCTGCAGTCTTGGAACACCAGGTACACATAGGCGTAGAAGCCTGGATCTTGATTTCAAATTTGATAGATGGAAAACAAAACTCTCAGAAAACCTGGTGGAGGGAAAATGCGACCAGAATAATGGTGGGGTTCGTCCACTGCACAGGCTGTGCTGTGCATGGAGACAGCTCATTGTCTTACTGGTTCTTGATGACTCTTCGCCTTGGGCTGGGAGAATTGTCTTTCATAGAAAGTTTCATAAGCTGCAGACAGTAGTCACTGCAGGAGATTCTAGAAACAGAGCCTTAGCATTTCAATGAGTTGTTGACAGAGTGCTGTGAAGACATGGACCAAGGCTGCCTGAGGGTGAGCTTGGAGACCCACACACAGGTGGCAGAAGAGGAGAGGAGCTGGGGGCATGGCATGATTCCATGTTTCTTTCATTCAAGCAGATGCCAGGTGGAAGGTTTCCTTATGTCGTGAATGGTTGTGTATTAGGTAGCAAGCCTTTCTGGAGTTTTTAAGTGCAGAGCCCTGTGCGGGACATTGTAAGAAACAGAAAGTTGAATGCCTATGAAGAGTCCAGAATAGAAGAAACCAGGAGGTCTGAGCAGAGAACAGGTATGGGGGTGTGTCCAGGTCAGCTGAGCCTCACCTAACTTCAGAGTTCCACAGTGGAAAGCTGGTGTTACAACTGGGAGCTGAGCCTCACCTAACCTCAGAGTTCCACAGTGGAAAGCTGTTGTTACAACTGGGATATCCACTCCTAAGCACAAGGTGTACTTAGGACAATGGGAAGCAGGAGAGAGCAGGGGGCCAAAGCACTAGTCTAGGGGGTTTTTCATATCCTCATTAGTTCTAATATTCTTGACATCCCTGAGTGATTTGAGAAGATGATGTCTTAAGCAGGCGACAGATCACCTCTTAAGTTTACAGGTATCTTTGGGCTAACATTATAGATGCCATGGGTGCTGTTGGAAAGCAAGAGGCACAGAGTAGGGAGAGAGAAGAATTACAGTGAGAGTGCTCAGCTACCACCCAATGCCCGTGATTTGTACAAAGCTTAATCCAAGACTTCATCTTTAACAGCCACATTGAATAAGTGCTGTCCCTCTACATGCATGGGTGCTACTCAAAGCTCTGCCTTTAAATCTTGTCTCCGTGGTGACAGCAGAGCCCTTAAGAAAGCGCATCCAGTGGGAGGTCAGGGGACCACTGGGAACTGGGGTCCCTGTTGCCTCCACTAACTCCGCCCTGACTTGGTGTGGACTAGGAGGTTATTTGCTCAGTGTTAGATGAAGCGATTGCATCGAGAAGCTTTGCAACTACTTCTAGCCATGGTGGGGCCCCTGGGTCCTTCTGGAGGCTTTGAGGCACCATCTCCAGAACAGCTGCACAAACGCTTGTGGGATCTTAGCAGCCACAAGAGCTGTGCTTTCCCAGGGTTCCCCATTTACCCACCTCCTTGGCAGGTGGACTCCTCGACCCTAGAACAAAATCTGCCTCCCATGGGGCATTGCCACTCCCACTCGTACTGTGATTGCCCTCACCCTTGGAGCTGTTGGAGGCACTGCTTGCTACTCCATTGTCTCTTTCATCCCCAGTGCTGGGGACTGAACCCAAGACCTTCCTTGTGCCAGGCAAGCGCTCTACCAATGAGCCACACCCTCAGCCCTTCTGGTGTCCTTTTTGTGATTGGAGGAGTGGGCAAAATTTCGTGGATTTTAGTGGATCTTCTTAGGGCAAACTTGATCTTTAAATTTCTAACATCTGAGTCTGATGATGGAAACTCAGTAGAAGGAGTTTTACCCGAGATCCCAGACTGGTTAAAGGCTCACAAACTTGCTTTACAAACAGAGTGGTGGACTTTTGTTGTACTCTCCAGTTTGAAAGCCAGTATTGGTCACTAACCACGTTTTCTGTGTGATTGCCTGTTTCTTTAAAGGAACTCGTGTCAGCGCTGAAGTCAGCCTTATCTGGCCACCTGGAATCGGTGATTTTGGGCCTATTGAAGACACCTGCTCAGTATGACGCTTCCGAGCTAAAAGCTTCCATGAAGGTGAGCACGTGTGAGATGTCACCGCTGTCAAATCTCCCATTAATATTTGTAAATTACAGCTTTTCGAGAGTAATTAGGTGATTTTCAGTTTTGTTGAAGTCTCATTTGGAATTTTTCTTTTTTGAAGGAACCGAGGCTATAAGCTTCAGGATTTGTACCAAAAATATTTCAATTACTTTTTTTTTAAAGACTGCAAAAATTTCACGATGCTGAGAAGTCAGTTAGCAGCTGCCACCTGGGCGATTGGAACACCATTTGGGAAAACTACTTCCTTGATTACACTTCCTCCTTAAGAAAGACATGTTATGATATTAAGGAGAAAGAAAAACTCAAGAGCTTTTGTGAAGCAGAGCTTGCAAATTCTGCCCAAGCTCTTGTGGGGTTTTTTTCCCCCTCTACCTTCTCCGTGTCATGTTCCATTGTTTAAGTTTGGGCACAGTTGGAACAGCATAGTGCACGTAAGGGTGATTGCAGATGGTGGCTGGTACCTGTGTTTTGTTCGAAGACTTGCAGCACATACTTTTGTATTTTTCTCCTGCAGTTATTTTGACTGTGGAATTTTAGGATAAATGAGTAAAAATTCTAAGTTGAAACCCTCTGACTTTCGTGGATACCTAAAACACCAGCTGTTATTTAAATATAATAGCTACATAAATGTGGATATGGAAATGTACGTTCCAACAAAGACTGAGGACCTGACCTTTTCACCATGTGCTTGCAACCCTTTGAGTAATCTGATGCTGCACTCTGCTGGCTTGACTGGGCATAGCCTCAGTAGGGTGAAGGAAGTCACATCTCTGATTTTTTTTTTATTCCAGTCTCAGTGTTTTCTGCGATGTCACTGTTTCTGAATTGTGAGCCGACCTGGCTGTAAGCCTGTCACAGAGCTAATGTCACAGTTCAGTTATCATCCTTTCCCCAGAGAGCAGCTTGAGAATGAGGCTGCTTTACATATGGGGCATTTCCAGGGCTGCTGAAAGCTGTGTTGCTAAATCTCTTCCTTGAGCTGTCCAGCTTATCTGGAGCTCTGCTCAGTTTACTCGAGTGGACTTGCTCTGAGCTTACCCAGCAGACTGTGCTGCAGGGAGGGTGTAACTAGGGAGGATGGCATGTCAACAGCATTTAATGATTCTGCTCGAAGACATCTGCACAGGTCAGTTTCTCCTGGTTTCTTCTGACCATCAACACTCAGATCAGTTTCCTTATTTTCATCAAGAATCCATTCTGTTGTGAGTCATGTGATTTTCTTCATATCTGTTACTGGTTCTAGTGTCTTCAGACAGACCCGTGGGATCTGTCCATCACAGTCATCATCTCTGCAATTGGACCTAATGAAAGATGCTTTCCCTGCTAAGTCTTTGACCCCGTGCCAGCTCTTCCATTAGCTATCATGGTTGAGTACCCTTCTGAAAGCCATAAAGCTGGAAGACACGTTAGCCAAACTATGCTTTAAAAATCCGTTTTGACTTCTGGCGATACCAGTGGCAGTATCTGCCAGATGTCCCCCGAGAAGTTGGCCTTGGGATTGTGATTGTGAGCAGTCTGTGGAAAGCTTGGGGCAAGTTTTGGAAATTGCCAAGGTCACCTTCAAATGCAGATAAAAACACTATTAGAATTATCCGATGTTACCCTGGTGTATCAGGGATAGAAAAAACAATGCTTATATTACCAGGCCCATCTTGTAGTTCTACACTGTCAGGATGTAGCCTTTCTTCCAAAGCATGAATTAACTTTTAGGTTGTATTTCTATCATCCTTGAGATTGAAAAACTGCCCCTCATAAAATATTCAGAGATGCACAGGAGTCATTTTATAACATCTGTATAGAATGCTGTGTGAACCTTTCACTAACAAAAGGGGAATTCTTGGCTTTGCTGGAAACTGTACAAATCATGATAAAAATTCTGGAAGATAAACCTTTGGCTCAAAGATTAGATTAAGAATAAAATTCAAAATCAGCTATTAACCCGAGGCTTAGCTTAGATTATAGAAGCCACTTTTTTCAGGGGCATATAAACTCTAATACATTTAATTAATAGCTGACACACTTTTCTTGTGGATAAGTTTCTTATTGTATTAATACCTTATAATTGATTTACATTTTAAACAGTTGTAATTCTACTTAGTTCAAAGTGATATTTCCATATTCGGAAAGACAAGTATTAGAAAATCCTGATTATTAAATCTTGACTTTGATCATGAAGCCAGCTTTGAAATACATGTTTCATTGAGTCCTTTCAAGCTATCTGGCTTGCTCAAAAGTGTATATATTAAATTTGAATACATCACTCATCGAATTCTTATTCCTTAATAAAGTGTTGGTGTCTAGGTTTATTTGGCATGTCATTATTTCCTTTTGCTTGCCTAAAGTGCCCGAAGAGTGCATAATAATCAGGGAGAAATGGGAATACAAGAATGAAATTTTTAACACTAACCCAATTTTACATTTCAAAGAAGAGAAGCTAAAAATTTTATCATAACTGTACCTTTCTCTGGTAAGAAGGCTTATCCTAATCTTCCAATGCTGGCTGTATGTGACAACATAAAATATTTTGTATTGCATAATTTTAGATTAGTGAGTTGTTTATTGAAGAAAGTTGTTTCTCAGCTATTAAAATAAGGGGTGGCTATTATAGAAATGAAAAAATAAAAATAGAAGAGAAAGTTACTTAATAAGCCTATCACTACTTTGAATTTTGGTGTATTCTATTGCTGTCTCTTCCCATTCACCCTTTAAAAATAAGTGAATAAATAAAACCACAGCTTTGTTTATTATACACGAGGCCCTGGGTTCAATCCCCAGTACCGCAAAACAAAAAAATACAGTTGAACTGAAACATACCATCTTATGTTCTGGTGAAGCATTTTTTTCTTTTTTCTTTTTTTTTTGGAGACAGTGTCTTGCTCTGTAGTTCAGGCTATCCTTGAGCTCGCTATGTAGCCCAGGCTGGCCTCGAACTTGCAAAATCCTCCTGCCTCAGTCTCCTGAGTGCTGGGATTACAAGTGTGTACCACCATACCTGGCTGGTGAAGAATTCTTTTAAAGAATAGAAAAATATACCAGATAACTCAGTAGACTATGGAAAGAAGAATTCTGACAGACCTGCCTCAGCTGGTTTCTAGCTCACCTGGTGGAGATCAGGGAGATGGGGCAGGGGTGCACCAGACTGCTGATGTCTGTGTTTCTTGGTTCCCAGGGGCTGGGGACCGATGAGGACTCTCTCATCGAGATCATCTGCTCCAGAACGAACCAGGAGCTGCAGGAAATTAACAGAGTCTACAAGGAAAGTGAGTGGCCCTGTCTGTGAGTCTGGCTCCCAGCCCAGTGTCCTACTCTGTCATGGCGGCCTGGGTCAGGGTTTGGAATGGCCCAGGCCCCGGTCCCTTCCTCCATCTCCTTATTGCCTGTGATTTCACTGTTCCGCTCCAACTAGAATGCCTGCGAAGGGATAGGCAGGAGGGAAAGGAAAGGAAACAATGTATTTCAGAAAAAGATCTAATGGGGAGAAGTAGAAAGTTCTACCTATGGGTTCCATATACCAGACGCTGTCTAGTCTCTGTTTATGAAGTTCCCAAGTCTGCACTGTGGATAAGTGAAAAATTATTGCAGGAGACCCACCAACCTACGTACACCAAGCAGTACAGGAGGCAATGGGTGGAGTAGGAAACGCAGCTCATGTTGCTACTGCATTGCAGTGTGGATACTATTTTGAATAATGAGATATAAATTCCTTCAAAAATATTATTTAATTTGTACTAGCTTTTGCTATTGGTGCATTTTCTTAATCTGTGAATAATACTAATAATTATGTGTGTTTGGGGGGGTGACACCAACTTTGTTAATATTGAAAGTGATTATTCATAGTTAAGAAGGTTGGGAACCAGTATTTCAAGTCCAGAGAGAGCCTGAAGAGCCCGATTTGATTTAAACCTGTCTATTCCTTGTCACTGATAACGCCAACACTGGAATTCATGGGGGATCAAGTCATTCTAGAGAGTTGACTTTCAGTTTGGGGTTCAGAATATTGGATGCTTCCATAGCAACCCAGCCACTCCTTCGTTTGGGGCCTTGGTGGGTGGGTAGGGTTGCTGGGCTGGGTGGCTGTCAGCTTCACAGGCAGGAAGCCTCATGTAGATGTGCTGTTTTTCAAGTGTACAAGACTGACCTGGAGAAGGACATCATTTCTGACACGTCTGGTGACTTCCGAAAGCTGATGGTTGCCCTCGCCAAGGTTGGTTTCTTCCTTTGCCCTTCCTTCCTTCCAGGGAAGCCACATCCCTCATTTTATACTCCGGAGCGAATTAGCCAAATCCTCTGTGCCTGAATCCGAAATCCCACTGCCTTCTCGACAGCAGGTTTGCACCCGTTGCTACAGAGATGTCATTTTTTTTTTTTTTTGAGTTGTCATTTTTGATAGGATTTCTTATCCTGAGAAACCGCATGGACAATTGGACTTTGGGGGCCAGGCAGGAACAGGCAGCCCTCAAATTCCGGCCTCGATTCATGCACCAGCCCTCACCGTGTGATTCAGGAAGGTCACGTTGCCTCTATCTGGGGCCTCACAGGGCCCACCAGGAGTGACCTCTCATCTCTGCTTCTTAATGAGGGCTTTTGCCCACGTCGTCCTTTGTCTACAGTGGGCTCTGAGGTGAACATTCACAGGGATGAAAGGTGTCTCCTCTGTGAATCTCAGTTCCGGCCACACCCAGGAGAGGGAGAGAGAAGCTTTTCTTCAGGAGCCTGATGGAGAATGACTTTGTTTGTGCGCTGCCTCCTGGCCACGAGCACCTCTGTGATAGCTCCCTGGCTCCCCTCTCTTCCTCTGCTCCCTCCTCCGTGGAGCTTTTGATGGACCACTTTCACCATGTTACTGCCCTGATCGAAACCCATTTCTGCATCTAATCCACACTCCCTGCTGCTGCTCTCTGGGCCTCTCTTGGCAGCACTGTGGTCCTTGTGTCCTCTGAATCCTGGGCTAGGGTCTGGCTCAGGCCCCACCCCGTCCTTCCCAGACTCAGGACCCTGCTCCCTGCAGGAGTTCTCTCTTCCTCTGCATTTCCCGCCTTGTTAGGGCCCTGGGTTATTGTTGTTTACCATGTGTCCCCTGCTTATTTCTCCTCTAGAGGAAAGAATTATAGGTCTACCTCATCAGGGGTGGGGTGAGGCCTTGATTATGTCACCCTTTCTCGTCTTCTCTAGACTCAAAATGAAAGAAAAATATTAGTGGGCATTTGTTTAGGAAATGAAATTGTGGGTTGTATGAATTGGGGAGCAAAGATTTGCAGTTTCAAAACTACACAAAAAATAGATTCGATGGCCTTCATTTTTTTCCTATAGGGTAGAAGAGCAGAGGATGGCTCTGTCATTGATTATGAGCTCATTGACCAAGATGCCCGGGTAAGTGCCAAGGTTTTTAGTTTGAGTTTCTATTTCTGGTCAGACTTTGAAGACCCTGTGTAGTTATCTATGTCTCTGTAATAAGTTACCTCTAAACTCAGTGGACTACTCAGGAGGCTGAGGCAGAAGGATTGCAAGTTTTGAGGCCAGCCTGAGCAACTTAGCAAGACTCTGTCTCAAAATAAGAAAACTAAAAAAGGACCGGGGATGTAGCTCAGTAGGTCGAGCACCCTTAGGTTTTACCCCTGGTACTAAAAACACTGCCACCACTACCAACAACAAACACTTAATCTCTCTCAGTTTCTTGGGTTAGGAACTGGGGAGTGACACAGCCAGGTGGCTTGGCCCAGGGTCTCAGTGAGATTACAGAGTGTTGACCAGGACAGTGGTCACCTGAGGGCTTGACTGATGGGGTCTGGTGGCCCACGGGACTGTTGGCAGGACACCTTAGTGTCTACCTACAGTCATCTGGGTGTCCTCACAGTATGGCATTCAGCTGTCCTGGGTGAGGGATCTGAACCTTGGGGGCCTAATCCCAGGAGTGACACACTGTTGTCACAATTGTCCCTGTGTCCATTCTTGTCAGCAGGAGGTGCTGAGGACCCACCTCTGGAAGGGAGGGTGTCAGAGAGCTGGGACCACATCTTAGACCCACACAAGCAGAGAACGTTGGTTTGATATGTTCCCACAGAATGCTGGTGGCAGCCACCACAGGAAGAGTGGGCTCCACGTGTGCTTTTGGGCACTGCCTGTGTGGAAGCATGGTTTCTGCAGGGTGGCTTGGCTGTGCGCACCAATGGCATGAGCGAGTGGGAAGCAGGAGACTGAGGCACAACCAGGAGGGAGGCTTTTTGTGTTACCGTAGTGGGCAGTGGCGCTGTCCTAGTAGAACTCTGCTGAAGTCCCTCAGAACTGTTCGAGAGGCTGATTTGGTCTGCTTGGGACAATTTGACAAAAGGGTCAGCAGTTATCTCAAAGCATGTCATAAAAGTTGTAGGAGAAAAATTAATTTAAATTCATTTTAGTTTTAAAATTCAGTGTATTCTACACAGCACTTTTAGTGAGAGATGGAGAAGAGGTGAAAATACAGCAATAGAAACTGAGTTTCATAGCTCCCAGATAGCAGAGGATCACTGGATGAATCCTTACTTAGTCTTAACCTTCCTGCCATTCTTAGCATTATTAACAGCTCCTAAGTTTTCCAGAAACTGAAAATGAGATGAGACTAGCTGCTTTTCCTGCTCTGTCACTTCCTGAGTTTCTGAGAAGCCTGGCCTGTCGGTGTCTTTAGTAGATGACCGTTAGCTTATGGGCTACGAAACGTGCTCAGACGTGCTTATGCCTGTTTGCACCATGAGCTCTCCCTTTTCTTCTTGTGCTCAGGGGGGAGATGTGCACAGCACTGCTTGTACAAATGGTCCTCAGTCTTACACTGCCTCTGTCTGTGCCTCTAGAAGGCCCTTGTGATTCAGTGTGCATCTTGGCCATGTTTGCAGCACAGTCATCCTTGCTCACTCGACACTTGGGGCGTGTGGCATTTGGGGTTCTCATGTGACATTGCTCACAACCTTGCTCCATTGGCTGTGATCTCCAGGATCTCTACGACGCCGGCGTGAAGAGGAAAGGAACGGATGTTCCCAAGTGGATTAGCATCATGACCGAGCGGAGTGTTTGCCACCTGCAGAAAGGTGGGTGCCATGCCGGGGAGACCCTGGTCCCCAGGGCTGCTCAGGTGGCCCTGTGACGTCTGTGCTGGGCCTCAGATCTGCCCAGGAAAGGCTCATGCTCACTGGGCGCTCGAACAGGCTCCCATCCTGCTCTCCCCCAAAATAGTTTCCATGTTTAGTGCTTTAGCTTACTTCTTCCTCTTCCTCTCTTCCCCACCCCTTCTTATTCCTGTACTGAGGATTGAACCGAAGCCCTTTGCACTGAGCTCCATCCCCAGTCCTTTTTTATATTTTTAAGTTTGAGACAGGATCTTGCTAAGTTGTTAGGTTGCCCGGCTTGGGCTCACACTTGTGTCCCTTTGCCTCAGCCCCCCGGGTGCTGGATCATGGGTGTGCATCACCACACCCAGCTACTTCCCCTCTTCTTTGAGGGTCACTGTATCTTGCCACATTTGCTGAAGTAAAGGACTTGGCTGGGTACGCCCTGCTGTGTCTGGTGGCATCCAGGCAGAATGGGGTCCACTCGGGGAATAATGGAGATGGGGATGGTCACACTCTGTGGCCTGAGCAATGTCGCTTGGGACAGGTTTATGACCCAGCTGCTCCAGGACTGACTGGTGCAAGGTCGGCTCTGGTTTTCCATGGCAACCTAAAACCACTGAGGTGCTCTCTGGGACCATCGTCATTTATTTTTATCACGGCACACACTGACATGGGTGATCACCGCAGCTTTGACTAGCGGCTCTGATGCAATAATTATTTGCTGCTCTTCTTTAGTATTTGAGAGATACAAGAGCTACAGCCCTTATGACATGTTGGAGAGTATCAAGAAGGAAGTCAAAGGAGACCTGGAAAATGCCTTCCTGAACCTGGGTAAGCAGGCCTGGCCCATTCTACCCTCTCGGACATCAGCTTTCAGGGGACAGTACAGAAGCAGGAGGGACAAGCGGCCACCCTCTTCCTTCGAGCCTGGTTGGCAGCGTGTCTTCTCTGTGATTTGCATCATTTTATAATCTTAACTATAGAAATTTAAGGACATGATGCTGAATAGGGGCTTACATTGAGCAGAGTTGGGAAGGACTAAGATGATAGGAGAGAAAGAGGTCACTGTGGGGAGAGCACATGTGCACGTGTGCACACTGCTGTCTGCAGCCCTCGGAGTCCCCTGGTTGGAACCACAGTGACCTCGCATTTCAGAGGAGCCCCCGGTTTCCCTTGGCTCTTCACACCCTGCAGCTCCCTTGGGGTGCACCAGCTCATTTCTGCTTGGTACCCAGGAATGTCATCGACTCCTGGTGCCGGGGAGATGGTGCTGGGCCCTGACGTGTTTTCCTCTCTCCACAGTGCAGTGCATCCAGAACAAGCCCCTGTACTTCGCTGACCGGCTGTATGACTCCATGAAGGTGCGGGCTGCCTTCCACACTCAGCTGCTCTGCTTCTGTACCCCAAACTGATAAGCGTCCTTGACGCATGGGTGGAGGAAGGGACCTGGTATCTGCATGTAGACACGTGCTGGGCAGCTGCAGCAGTGTCTAACAGAGGAAACCACAGGCCCATCCTCCCTGACCTGTGTGAACGTATGTTTGGGTACAGGTGGAGAATAAAGTGCCCCTGGAGGGGAAATGCGAGGGCCAGTGGTTCTGACACCTGGTGGTGGTGTTCAGAAGAGCTGGGGCGCCTGCTCTGCCGTGCCTGGTGTGCACCTCACTGGCCTTACACCCTGGCAGGAATTCTTATTTTTTGAAGAGGATTACTAGGGATTGAACCCTGGGCCTTCCCCCTGAGCTACATCCCCAGCCCTTTTTTGCTCTTTATTTGAAACAGGGTCTTGCTTAGTAACCAAGTTGCCCAGGCTGGGCTCGAACTTGCTATCTTCCTGCCTCAGGCTCTCAGATTGCTGGAATTCCAGGTTATTCTTTATAATGAAGAGACTGGCACTTACAGAGCCTCAGCCTGCCTGAACCTGCATCTGGCTGGCTCCAAAGCCAGCCCTATGCCTCGCCCTAGGCAAACCCCATCCTGTCTTCCACACCCTGAATGTTCCTGTGTGTTCTGGCCTCTGGGCCTTGCTGCTTTTCCCTGCAGCACCTCCCTTGCCCACATGGCTGGCCTCTGCCATCTCTCCTTGGGTCCTTTGCCACATATGCCTCTGCCTGGGGCTCCGGAAGTAGACTCTGAGGTCCTCACTGCCCGTTCCATCCATGCTGGCTTAGAGCCCCGGAAAGCCATGCCCTGGCTCGTTCTCTGAGTCCTGAGAGTTGCAGACTCTCATTGTGAATAGAAGCTCACAGATTGAGAGCAGAGCCAGGTGTAGGTGCTCAGTGTATATTTATCAAATGCCCAGAGCAGGGTTTGTGCTGATTAGACCCTGCTGTATTTGGAATTCAATGCTCCTTTTTCTGAAGGGAATTGTTTCAGTCCTTTAGAGAGCCACACATGTGCCAGAGAGTGTAGTAGTTGCCTTTTCAATGATAGCATGGTCAGGAATTTAACCTGGCACACCAACTTGACTTGCAGGGCAAGGGAACCCGAGATAAAGTCCTGATCAGAATCATGGTCTCCCGCTGTGAAGTGGACATGTTGAAAATTAGGTCCGAGTTCAAGAAGAAGTATGGCAAGTCCCTGTACTCCTTCATCCAGGTGAGTCCCATGGAGCTAGCTGTGCCCTGCCTAGCCATCCACAGGGTGTCGACGTCTAGGTCACCTTCCTGGGGTCCTCAGGCAGGTAGACAGTCAACAATAGTAGAATGATGAGTTCCTATTTTCTCATTCTCTGGGGAAGAGATGCTGGTCATCAAATCCCAGGGATTTATTTTGAAACCACCATTAGGACTGGTCCTGCACTCTGTGGAATCAGGCCAGTGTTTTCTATTCCCCACATCTGTTACTCTGAGTCTCTGAGAATTGGTGACCTCCAGAAGAGACTTTGAAGACCAGTTAAATTTATACTCTATTTTACGTCTGTTTCACGTCTATTTCTTGAAAACGTCTCAGAAAGGCCTGGCAGTATTTATTCACAACTCCCATCTCTTTAATCTGTGTATTTCCTCTGCGTTTTAGAGAAAGGGGGAATGGTGTAGAAGGGGAGGCTGCATTCACCATGGTCCCCAATGCCTGGTTCATACAGGCTTTGCAAATCCCCTTTCTAAGAGATCTCGACAGTGCCAGGGACCTGTCTGTAGTCAACAAGGGTAAACTTAGAGGTGGGTTTGGTGGCCCCCGGTTTAATAAGGGTGCATGTTCAAAGTCCAGCGTCTTACTTCCACTTGAGAATCTTACTTCCATGGTACCTTAGGAGTCATGGGACAGCAGTGGGGTGGGGGTGGGGGAGGAAAGCGAGGTGTCTGCAGGGCCTCACAACCATCTGGGAACTTAAGTTCCCCAAGCACCTTTGGAACCAACCCCCACCCCCCTAGAGGCCCTTGGGCCCCAGCCCACAGAAGGGCCTGCAGAGTCTGCTCTCTCAGCCTCAAGAGGGGCTCCACTGTGTCCGAGGCTGCCCGGAGGCTCCCGAGGATGCTGGCCTGACTTCTAATACAACCTTCTCTTTTCTCGGTGGCCACTTGCAGCAAGACACCAAGGGTGACTACCAGAAAGCGCTGCTGTACCTGTGCGGTGGAGACGACTGAACTGTGGGCTCCCTGCCCCTCTAATGTCCTTGAGAATCCGCTTGCGACTAACAGACCCCCAGCTGCTCCTCATGAAGACACGTTAGCGCTGCCCCCAGCCCCTTCTAGTTGCTTAGGGTGCCCGGCTTCCTGTCTAGCCTCTCCTTTAAGCCAAAGAAATGAGCATTCCGAGGAGTCGGAAGTGAAGTCTGTGACGTGAAACACTTTGCCCCCTGTGTACTGTGTCATGAATAAACTCTTATTTTTACTTTAGAAACAACTAAGGCTTTGGCCACGCTTTCCATTTAACTGCATAAAAATCAAACATGCTTCAGATCATATTTTTCAACTGGCAAAGCTTTCCCTAAGGGAAGAAAGCTCAGATACCATAGCCACTAACCAGATGTGGCTATTCAAGTATAAATGAATTTAACCTATACCAAGTTAAAATTTAGTTCTTCAGTCACATTATCCACATTTCCACTTCCTTCTTTCCTTTTTTCCTCCCTCCCTCTTTTTTTTTTTTTTCAGTACTGCGTATTGAACCAGGGTGTTTGAACTGAGCTACATCCTATACATCCTGGACCTTTTAGTTTTTGAGATAGGGTCCTGCTAAGTTGCCCAGCCAAAGCACAAACTTTCAGTCCTCCTGCCTCAGCCTCCCTGAGTGTTGGCATTATAGGCATTCACCACCACGCGCAGCTACCACCCACATTTCCAAAGCTCAGTATCCACTGTGTCTGCAGCTAGCATATTGGCCAGTGCAGGTGGAGAACATTTCCATTTAATGTGATCTCTAGGGCAGCACTACATGCCCAGGGGAAGAGAGGACCTTGGGGAAAATCCCAGACTAAGTCTTCCGTGCTCATCTCCCTGCAGGTAAATTAGGTGGAAGCAAGTAGAGGGCGGGATGAGGGAGTGGATTCTGTTTAGCTAATACTGCAAATACTAGCAGCTGGAATCAGTTCTTTCCCGCTCCTGCTCCAGAACTGGCCGCCAGCGAGCCAGGCTGCAGTTTTCCTGCAAGGAGGGCTGACGCAGGTGGATTGGGAGAGTGGAGGGGAAGCTAATGTCTTCTGATGGGCAGATTGGGAATGATGACCATGAGAAGAGAACATCTGAGCTGCATCCTGGAATCCAAGGTGAAGTCCGACAGCTGGGAGGAAGCTCTCCATGCACATTCTTAGGGGCCAGGTCTGAATATTGGCCATGGCCACAGCTGGTAGGTCCACGCCTCTGACAGTGTGTCTTTGGTGACTCCATGCTGTAAAGACTATATTTGCCCCTTGCTCCCCCGAGACCCCCCTGCCAACCAGCCCTTCCCTGGAGTCACTGGTTTCCGCGACGTCCTTGCAAGAGATTTTTCACAAGCACACATGTGTGCTTGCAGGGGGGGAAGGTGCTATGTTTGGACTCCTTCCCTGGCCCTGAAGGTGGCTGCTAATTTAAGGACTTTCCCCAAGCAGGGTATGGCCAGGGCCAAGGATGAGTGGACAGGACCCTCTATACCCTTGCACTACATTCCCTCCTGGTCGGGATCTTTGTATCATAGGTCAAATCCTGACGCCCGGCTGGTGGAGCGAAAACTGCAGACTGCAGAGACTGGGCAGGGAGGGGAAATTGGTGTGTAAAGGGGGATCTGTAGACACGGTGGACATCTGCCCCCTAAGTTCAGTTAAAACAACTATAGCAGCTGCAAAGCGTTGGGCAAGTGAAATCCACCTGCCAGCTGACTGGTCTGCTATCGTGACCCCTTGGGCAAAACTTCAGATGAAATTTGGACAGAACAAAGCTGGAATCACTAGGGGGCTGTAAAGTCCCCCTCAGACCACTGAGATGCTCTTTCAAAAGGAGGTTATGCAAAGACGGTGTTTGATCAAACGTGACCTCCAAAGCATATTAGAATTGATTCCCAAATCCAGAAATGTACTCTTCCGTGGGCTTGCAGCAGAGTTCAGGGAACTGCAGAAGAAGCAGGGCCTTTCTCTTTAACCCCAAATTATCACTCTGAACTCGGAAACTGAGGGGGCTGGGCAACACTGACAGGAGCAGTGATTCAGATGAGCAAATATGTGGGCCTTCAAAGAGCTCCAGGCCTCGCAGAGAACGGTGGCGGGAGGAGCACGGGGCAAGACAGGGTGTCCCGTCCCACTGCCGTCCCAGGGCATCTCTCAGGGCAGAGATGACCACCTTGGAGATGTGAAATCCACTTTACCAAGACAGGGGCAAGGGCGCCAGGCAGGCTTTCACATGTTGTGTGCTGATAACCACAAAAAAAGGGGCTGATTTTATTTTTTGAAGAATAAAAGCCATGGATGTGTGGCGTAGCCATGGAAACTTACTGCACCATGGCACCACAACCAAGGCATGATTTTTCCCCGTATTCTGTACACCTTGGTCTGTGTGTAGGTTACTTCCCCTGAAGTTGTGCGGTGGTCAACCCAAGCGACCATACACAATGGACTTGTGTTGTGAACCCCCAGGTCATGTGTGAGATGGACAGTTAGGCTTTCTGGCACGGTGGTGGCTTCTCCGTTTTCCTAGGCTATGGGCAAATGACCGTGTATATAAATCTTCCCCAGTCAGTGAAGTTCCTGTGGTATGAATTATTAGTAAAGATAGCTAAAGCAGGGGAAACTAGGCTCACAAAGTAGCTACATTTAGCAAGAAAAATGATTTGAGGACAGAAATATTTTAAATCAATTTTTAGTCTTTAAATGACTCCAATCTCCAGGCCTTTGCTTGCGTTTTGACAAATGGCTTTGGCTTCTTACCCACATCAGTTTATTTGACCTCCTTTTTCCATCAACTATCAAAATGAAAACTGCTACAGAGAAAGAGAGAGAGCGAGAGAGAGAGAGAGCACAATTTTACACATCCCACAGCAATGAGGCAGAACATGCTATAGCCATCAAGTTCTAGTTGTTCATTCTATTTATTGAAAAAAGCCTGTAGCCTGATTTCTTTTATGCGAGTACATTTGAGCAAGCAAAGTTTATAGAGATGACTTATCTCATTACATTAGAAGAGTGATTTGCTATCTCAGCATCTATAAGCAATTTTAACAGACATGTCTGGATGAAGAAAAGCTTTTGTAAATATATGCGAAAGACACGATTTCATCAAGCATTAAATCGGAGGTACCCTGCAAAAATATTACATTTGTGCATTCAATTAGCTTGATTGTGGCTGAATTTTGTCCACTGAAGGCAGCATTTCTGCAGAAAAACAGAAGCATTTCCTATGTCAGCAGGTTTCCTGAAACGGAAAGCTTGGTTTTCCCCCTGCACATCCTATTTGCGGCTGGGCAGTTCCCAGCTATGTGTTCCTAATCGGACTGCTCAGACTCAGCTTCATAGTTATGTGGGACAAGTGTGAGCCCAAAACTGCTTTACTTAGGCCATGGAGAAATTCAGATCTGACAACGTTGGTTTAAATAGCCCACTTCTAGTCTGAAAGCATGGCAAGTTCTCAGCAAAATTGGGTTGTGGTCACAAATGGACAGATGTCCTCTGCATTTCCTCCTGGTCCTTGCAAGGCCACTCTGTCCTTCCAGGGTCTGAAGGATGGGGTGGAAGCCTGGGTCTGGCTCCTAGCCCAGATGCCTTTCTCAGAGTTGAGTTTATAGGATCAACCTTATCTTCCATCCTGTTATGAAAGCTTTGCCCTCTGATTACTGGAAGGAGAGTTCGTGAAGAAATGGAGAAATGTTGGGGTACAAGAGGGGTTGGACCTCTTAACCCACAGTGAAGAAAAGGGTTAAGTATAGTCACGCATCCTTCATTAGATTACATTCTGAGCTCTGAATCATTGGTGACTTTTTCACCATGCCAACATTGTAAAGTGATGTTACACTGAGATGCTTTTGATTTGTTATGGAACCACCACTATACATGCAGTTCATCATGGCCTGGAACATCATGGCAGGGTGTTTAAGATAATCCCCAGCCCTAGTCCAGTGGACTCCCCCTCCCCTAGTTCAGGGAGTGAAAATCAGGAGATAGGGGGCTTTTGGTTTTTCAAAATCTAGTTCAAGAGGGTTGGGCCTGGACTGTCTCCAAGAGAAAGGGCTCTGGGGTGAAAGGGGAAAGCAACTAGCCTATCCATGGGACAACTGGATAGCTAGAGACTGAGAAGGGAGGAACCCAGGGGTGAAGAATGATGTCCAGCCAATGTGCAGTGTTCAGAGGGTCTTGACCTCAGATAGGGGATCAAACACTGACCGTATTTGTGTTGGGTCCTTCTGGAAAAGCCTTAGCAATGGGACATGGAAAATAGGGTATGAGGCTCTGCCCAGTGTTCACAGGTGCTTTGCAACCTCAATCTGATTCCAGACCACTTGGCTCTCCGATCCCAAGAGCAGCCCACACCCTGTGAGGGAGAGCTAGAAGGGCATTTTTTAGGCATACCTCTGGGCTTTCTCTTCTTGGTATTTTATGATTTATGCTATCCATCTCAGATATATCAAAAGTATTCCAGACACCTCAGGGCCCCATAATTTGGATCTAACTCCATGCTTTGAAGAGCCTAAGTGTTATGGCTTGTATTTACATGTCCTGGCCCCCAGCCTCATGTGACCATAGGTGGGGCTTTTTGGAGGTGGCTGGATGTAGGTGTGTTGGGTGTGTGGCACTAAATCAGTACACTGATTAGCTTTGCATAGTTCTGGGTGTGGATAATGGGAAGGCCAACTTGAGTATGGGTGGCAGAATCCAAAAGGCTTGTAGCTTGGATGGGATAAGAGGGGAAGGGAAGCCTACTTTGCTCCTTGTCACTTGCTGCCTCCTGCCTGCCTTGCCATAGACTGTTTCTCCTCTGTGATGACCCTCTGCCATGCCACCCAGCGGACTATGGACTGAAACCTCTATGAACTGTGAGCTGAAATACACCTTTCCTCCTTCAACTTTGAGTGCCAGATATTTTGTCTCAGCAATAAGAAAAGTAAGACACTAAATTAACTAAATATCATGTATCTGAGGCAACTAAGTCCCTATCAAAGTTACCAGGCCAGAGAAAGAAAATGAAGGATATGTTCTGGATACTGTGTTTCAAGTTGTTGAGAAAACAAAGAAACCTCTGAAAATTATTTCAGAGCACAGAGAATACCAAGGAAAAGGTGGAATCAAAACGTTTCAGCTCTTCAGTGGGATGACTGCCAGCTCTGTTTCAGTAGGGAGTTTCCACATAGCTGTCCTTTGGCTTCCAACAGTTACAGTAAGGTGAGGAGCACCATCCGTTTCTGGGACTCTGATCATTTGTGCCTCCCAGGGGCTGAGGACTTGCAATGGTTGGATTTGGATGAGGTTGTCCCCCACGAACTCATATGTTGCGGTGGCTTGGTCCCCAGTGTGATGTGACATGTGGTGGAGCCTATGACAGGCAGCATGTAGTGGAGGTCTCAAGACCTGCCCTCTTCCTGGTGCTGGCTCCCATCTCCCCATGGACTCTCTCCTGTGCCCTCCTGCCTTGGTGGTGCCATCAAACAGAGGTGATGCAGCCCAGGGGACCCTCACTGGAGCTGGAGCTATGCAGTGTGAAGCTTCAGCCTACAGAACTGTGAGCTAAACCTTTTTTCTTTTTCTTTCTTTCTTTTTTTGTGGTTTTGGGGATTGAACTCGGCTTCATGCATGCTATGCAAGCACTCTACTGCTGAGCTACATCCCCAGCCCACCTTTCTCCTTTATAAACACTTAGCCTCCAGTATTTTGTTAGAACAATGAAAAGCAGACTGATATGGCTTACAAATCCCCCCTTAGAAATCAAGCCCAGCCTGCCCCAAGTGTGAGATCTGCCTTGGCCCATTCATGGGACATGTAACCTACCCTACCTCTTGCTGTTCCAGCACTCTGTTGGCTCCTTACCACTCTGGGAAGGTGTGTCTGGGGCTCACACTTTATCCCCAGCACTGTGTCTCTGCCCTGCCCCAACAACCCCATTTGGCCCCGTGTGCACTGAGCCTGTGATAGCTAGTCTTCTGCCCTGTTAATTGAACTCATTCTACAACTTCCCTGAAGCCCTTTCCTCCCATTGCTCCCTCCCCACATCCAGGAACCCGAGTCTACATACCCTTCCCCTCTGCAACACTGCTTCTGGGTCGATTTACTTCCGGGTTTGATATCGTGAAATTCTAGCTGAGGTACTAGATGGTTTGGAGGGCTCCTGTCAGAGATGAACTGAGTTGCGTATGTACTCTCCAGCTCTGGGCAGTGGGTCCATGATGAGAGGGACACAGGACCAACTAGATAACTGTCCCTGGGCTGGACTCATCCCAACACCAGCCTTTTCCCCTTGAACCCCAGTGTGAGTCTGGGAGTTGTGCACTGCAGCCTCCCCTTTCCTGGTGAGTAATAGGATCTACCTCATAGGGTTGTTGTGACCATTAAATGAGCAGAACAGGTAATGTTCCTAGTGCAGTTCTTGGTTAGAAGAAGCACTTAATAAATCTGGTAAATACAGCCAGAAAGATCCTGTATAAATAGTCAGTGTTGTGTAGATCATGACAGAGCCGGCTGAATGGACCAGGAGAGACACTTCCTGCCATGTGGTGTTTGTCCTCAGAAGTACCCACTGGGGGCATTGGAAAATCATGTTGGGCCTCCCAAGAGGTTTATGCTCCTTCTGTGGCCCGTTTCCCTTTGGGGTTCAGTGGTGGAGTTGTGGGTATCCTTGAGCCTCCTGCAGAACAACGTCATTTGTCTTCTTGCTTTTTAAAGTTTCCATCAACTCTGGACCTTATGAAGCTGACAAACGCATGCAGCCGGATGATGGGTAGGAACTAGTGCTCCACAGTGACAAATCCTCCTGTCCCTGAGAACTGTTTAATCTCATTACCTCACACAGACGAGTTCCTCAAGGGAGAAGATTGAATGGATTATTTCCTGGAGCTATGTGGGTATGATTCTGCCACTAGCAAAAGGTGGAAATGTGGAAATGTTGAGCCAACCAGATTCAAGGCAGTGCTGGTTTCACAAGATCAGAACACACTTTCTGATGTTTCTGGCTTCTATGACACCTTATCCTGCAGGTCAGTCCGACATTTGGGAACACTTGATCCTGAGAACCTCACTTCTGGGGACACCATGGAGGAATGGCCCATTTTACATTTATTACATAGATCGGGAGCAGTTCCACCACTGGAAAATTTATAATCATAGATACACAGATTCCATGCCTCAAAAACGTCTGTTCAAAATATGTTTAGGAAATGACCCGTGTAGGGCTGGGGTTTTCTCCCTCCTTCTCACTCCTGTCCTCTCCTTCCTTCCTGGAATCTGGCTGCTGGGTGGGCAGTGGGAGGAGACTCAGGGTGCAGGACTCCTTGTAACTCCCTAGGTAAGAAGGTGTCCTTGGGGGGTTGACCTCTCAGGGGATGGGTGGGGTTGGAGTGGTTTTGAGTCTTGTCCATTTTTTCCTGTTCCCTGAACTTGCCTCACTCCCTTGGCGTGGGGAAGTTGTTACACACATTCCTAGTATGATGAGGTTTTCTGTGTCACATTTTGTGTTCTAGTCTGAGATTCTCTGACTTCCTTATTTTGTTTCTAATTTGAACTTCATTTATGGTATCATATGGGAAATTTAGCACCCTGAAAAATCCACTGTTCTGTTGCCTGTGGTAGTGCATGCCTGTAATTCCAGCACCTTGGGAAGCTGAGGCAGGAAGAGCTCAAGTTCCAGCCCTGCATGGGCAACTCAGTGACTCAGTGAGCCCTGTCTCAAAAAAAAAAAAAAAAAAAAAGGAGCAGGGAATGCAACAGTTTGCAGGCTCTGAAAACAAAGAAAGACAAAACAAAACCAAAAATTAAATAATCAAAACAACAATAGGGCCGGGGATTTAGCTCAGTGGTTTCACCGCCTGCTGCGCAAGCTCAAGGACCGGAGTTCGATCCCCGGTACCAAAAAAACCACAAACAACAAAACAACAACAACAAATCCCAAACCTCTGTACTTTCCCTCCTCAATTTTGCTCTTCTAGTTTCTGGCAACCAACGATCTGTTTACCAGCTTTACTTTTCGAAAATGTCATATAATTGGAATAAATAGATAACATATGTAGGTTTTCTTTCATTTAGCAGTACTTTAAGATTCACCGATGTCTCTTAGGGGCTCGAGAGCTCAGTCTTTAAAATTGCTGTATAATAGTCCATCGTGCAGCTGTACCGAAAGGCCATGGGTTGGACAAGTTTCTCCTAGGAGCCCTGTGCTAAGGGCAGATGCCCAGCCTGTGGCGCCGACTAGGGGTGCTGTACCTTTAGGAGGGGCGCCTGGGATGCTTTCTGGTTCATGGGCCCCTCCTCTTCCGTTCTGGGCCCCTCCTCTTCCGGCGCCTGGACTCCCCCGCCTCTCCCTGCTTTCACTTCCCAGCTGCCCTGAGGTGAGCTGTTTGCCCTTGCTTTGATGTCCCCTGGCCTTAAGGACAAGTCCAGAAGTAAATTTTTCCGAAGTCAGCTACCGCCGGAAAGCTGACAAAGTGCAAACTGTTGGTTTCTCCATGAAAACAAACCTATTACAAGACGCTGGTTGCTTCCAGTTGGGTGATTATGCATAAAATTGTTATAAATATTCCTGTGCAGAAAAAAAATCTTTATTTGAGATGGAGACTTGTGTCGCTCATCCCGACGTCAGGTTCCTGGGCTGAAGTAGTCCTCCTGCTTCAGCCTCCCAAGTGCTGGGACTGTTGGCACGGGCCACCATGCCTGGCTCTTAGCAGATTTTTGTAGGAAGGTAAGTTTCAGCTGGTGGCAGCGCCTTGCTCGATGACCTGGAGCGCGCTTGCTGGGTCGCACGGTAAGATTCTCTTTGGCTCTGGAAGGAATTGCCAAGTGGTCTTCCAGATCTCCGCACTGTTTCCAGTCCCCACCATTGATGAGTGGGTCTCTGTTGCCCTCTCCGTCCTTGCTGGCAGTTTTGGGGGTGCTGCCATCCTATAGTTGTGTAGTGATTCAGTTACGATTTCCTGAAGATGGAGGAGGTCGAGCACGTTTTTACATACTTATTTATCATTTGTCTCTTTAGCACGGTGTCTATTCTGATCTTTTCCGTCTTTTTAATTTGTTGTTAGCTTTTTTCCTTTTTCCTCTTTCCCCCACCCCCCTTTTTGAGATCCTGGGGATTGAGCCCAGGGCCTTTGCACTGAACTGCATCCCCAGCCCTTAAAAAAAAAAAAAAAAAAAATTGAGACAAGGTCTTGCTAAATCGTCCAGGTTGGGGTGAAACTTGCAATCGTCCTGCTTCTTCCTCCTGTTGTTAGTTGTTTTTTTTTCCTCCCAGTACCGGCGATCAAACTGAGGACCTTGTGCTAGCGAGGCAGGTGCAGCACCACTGAGCCAAATCCCTGGCCCTTTGTTGTTAGTTTTTTAATTGCTGAGTTTTAAGAGTTCTTTCAGGGGACTGAGACTGTAGTTCAGTGGCAGGGTGCTGGGACAGTATGTAAGAAGCTCTGGGTTCCATCCCAGTACAAAACAAACTTCTTTCTTTTTTTGTATATAAATTTATTATCAGATACATATTCTGTTTTCTTCCAGCTTGTGGCTTCTCTTTTCATTCTCTTAAACACTGTTTTCCACAGAGCTGAAGTGTTTGATTTATTTATTTTGGTACTGGGGATCAAACTTGGGACCTAGAGCTTGTGAGGCAGGCAGTGGAACCACTGAGCTAAATCCCTGGCCCTGAAAATTTTAATTTTAATGATGTCCAACTTACCAATCTTTTCTTTTATAGGCTGTTATTGGTGTTGTCTTTAAAAACTCATCAACAAACCCCAAGTCGTTTAGATCCTCTCTGTAGTTTCTTCAAGAAGTCTTACAGTTTTGCATGTTACTAGGCCTGATCCTGTCTGATTTGGGTTTTCTGTAAGATACAAGGTTTCTGTCCAGGTTCCCCTTTTGGCATGTGGACACCCAGTTGTTCCAGCAAAATTTGTTCAAAAGTCAACAGTCATTTTTTTTTTCAGTACTGGGGATTAAACCCAGGTTCTTTGCACTGAGCTACACCTCCAGCCCTTTATTATTTTATTTTTTCAGAGTTTGAAACAGGGTCCCTCTAAGTTGCCCAGGCAGGGCTCCAATTTTTGATCCTCCTGTCTCAGCCTCGCAGAGTGCTGGGATTACAGGCATGTGGTACCTGGCTCAGCCAACATTAATTTTTTATTAGTAAATTATTTCTGTCCTGTTTGCCAGACTTAAAATGCTGGGGAAACAAGTCTGAGGGCTCCAGCACTAAGCAGGGGGGCTTTCTGATAACCTCTGTGTACTCTTCGAGAAGTGGCCAAAGGCAGAACTGGTGGAGCCGGCAGGGGGCATAGGCAGGAAAAGCCCAGTTGTGGGGCAGTCTGAGGAGTCAGGGCCCTTGGTGGAGAGTCTCTCCTTCAGCCCAGAGGAAGGAAAACTTAACGGGTCAGCCAGACCTGGTGGTGCAGGCCTGTAATCCCAGCTACTTGGGAGGCTGAGGCAGATGCATATTGAGTTTGTGGCCAGTCTCGGAAGTTTAGTGAGACAGTGTCTCAAAATTTTAGCTTAGTGGTAGAGCTCTTGCCTAGCATGGGTAAGGGCCTGGCCTTGATCCCCAGTAAGGTAAACAAAACAAAACAAAAATACATAGTAGCTGGTTAACATAACTGAGACTGGTTTTGCTTTCTAGGAGAAACTTCCCTTAAAGTGTACATGTACACTCGCCCTCCCTCCCAAGGCCTGACCTTCCCAAACCTTGGGAAGCCAGGCAATTGTCCCCTTCCTGCACACCTCATCCTCCAGGAAGTGGAGGAACTGTGATGCCAGTTCCAACATGAAACATGGTGGTCTATGAAATCACCGACGTAGTCCACAATTCTAAGATGAATTAGAAATAAAAAAGCGCGCCATCTTGTGGACAGAGGCAGCTCTCACAGCAACAGCCAATCCTACAGGAGGACCAGTGACCTTTGCTCTGGGGACGCAACGCATTTGCTTACACAACCTCTGCAGCAGACTTTAGGGCAGTAGGCCAGGGGTTTCTCTTTAGGGTTTTAAAAAACTTACAATGAATAACTATCGGCTTTTATTTTAATAAATGACTAAAGCTTCTTAGTAATCATAAAATCCATCACTAAGAGGTACTAAAATTGGCAGTTTTGATAAAATAAGCACATTGTCTGTTCCTTTGCATCCTCCCCACTCCATTGGCTGACACACCTGTGGTGCCCAGTACACAGGCCAGGATTCCGGATGGCTCCCCGGAGGATGTTTGGTGTTCATGGTTCTGTGGAAATTGATTGTGCTTCTCAAAAGTTGCTAGCTTGCCTGCCCCACAAGTGCAAGGACCCGAGTTTGATCCCTGGTACCAAAAAAGAAAAGTTGCTAGCTTATCTTAAAGGACATGGTGATCATTTATTCATCATTACAGAGAATGAGGAAGGGCAGTCAGTAGCAGTGCAGGGCAGTGGAGCCACAGTGCAGACCACTGTGAGGGACTAGATGCCAGGAAGCTCTATGGCCATGGAGAGCCAAGGGGGACATCGCACTTGCTATAGTTGGGACCCTCCCTTTTAAACCTAGGTCTGCTGCCTTTTCGACAAGCCCACACCCACTACTGTACCTTGGCTTTTTACGGTCTGTAAAATGACAAGTTGGAAATCTGTACTCTCTAAAGTCCCTTCAAGGCCTAAACTATGTGTCAAAGAGAAGACTTTATCGATCCTTTTATCTTAGTTACTTTCTTCTTGCTAGGAAAAATACCAGCACCCATAAGTTAAGGAGGAAAGGTTTATTTTGGCTCACGGTTTGTAGAGGTTTACAAACTAGTCGGCTGGCTGCAAGACAGGGTGGCATGGCAGATGGCCTTCACAGAGGCAAAACAGTTCATGGTGGTGGCAGGTAGGGAGCAGCTAGCAGTGAGCCTTCCTTTCCCTTTTTATCCCATCCAGGCTACAAGCCTATTGGTTGGTGCCACTCACACCCAGGGTGGGTCTTCCCATCATCTATATTTAGAACCATGCTAAACCAATCAGTGGACTAATCCAGTATCACACCCATGATCCAGTATCACACAGCCATGATCCAGCTGCCTCCCAAAAGCCCCACCTATGAGCATATAAAGCTTTTGGGGGACATTTAGATATAAGCCACATCACTTTCTTAATCCAGGTTTTCTGGCCAAAGGCAGTAATTTCCACTGAGAGCCTATTTCAGTGAATATTCTAGATAACAATGGCTTTGGAAGACTACCTAGAGTATTATGTTTTACACAATAAACAAATGATGGAAACACTTGAACAAAGAATTTCCTTCAATCCTTTCCCCTCTAAATTCCAAAGTCTCATTAGGAGAAGGTCTCAGAAAAGCCACACTGGATTCCATTCAAGGACTGGGGTGGCCGGACCTTCTCCATGGGAGATGTGTGTCCTCGCAGATGAGTGCCCTCAACATTGCAGCATTTTAAGAGGTCCCAGAAATGGTGGGTGACATTACCCAGACCCCCTGGATCTGTTCCATCAATATCACACTTTTGGTGTCTGATAGTGGTGCTGTCACTTGGGAAAGAAACCACTTCCTCCGTGACCAGCTGAAGGACATTTGGGGATGATATCACTTCATGAGGAAAACTTTATGCTGAAATCATTGAGGAACATTGTCTTGCATTTGTGTTTCATTTCTGGATTTTTAAGAACCTTTATACTTGCCTATTTGCTTGAGTGAAAATGCATTTGGAGGTGTTTTTTGGAGAAGAGAGGAGGATCCAAAATTGCACTACTGTGGTTTTGTCAAATGTGCCCTTAAAAAAAAAAAAAAAGGAGCGACGTTGTGTTGGTGACATTTGATCACAAGAGGGCGCTCCAACAAAACGCCTCAGCTCAAAAATTTGCCTGGCTCCCCAAACATTTACATGCTGCAATTTCTGGCTGATTTTATGATAGAAATCTTAGTGTCACAAATATTGTTTCAAACTATATGAAATGTTTTAGATGATTGGGAGTCTGGGCATTGAGTCCCGAGCACAAGTTAGAGCCCTTTGATTGCTAAAATGATTTTATCATTTCTCCATCAGTTTTGCACACACACATACACGTAAAGAAAAGGAAAAAAGACCGAGACTTCAAAACCTATTCTTTAACAACAGGACAAAACAACACAAACTCAAAGCATATTTTAAAAATTCCATTTCAAACCAGAGCTTTTTGGGGTTTTCTGCCTAAGATCTCTAAGTCTAGAAAGATGGTAAAAACCCTGTTCTGCAATCTAGACATAAGCATCAGAGAAAATGCTATGTTACCTCTTCCAGGATACAGATAATTGAAACAGAAAGTGGGAAGAAAGCTATGGGATGGTCTCGGAAATAAATCATAGCATAGAACCATGTTTTCCTAGCAGTCAGATAATACTTGCGGGCATAATTGCCAACAATGAACACCCTTTACAAGGAACAGTTTTTACTGATAATAAAATAATTAGGATAATTTATGTGCATTTGTGCAGTTATTAACATGGCTTTGCTTAAAGGAGATTCAGCTGGTTATTCACGGATATTAAGAGGGTCTCCCCTCCTACCTTCTCAGGCGACATGTTTATACCCAGGCAGTACTTCTAAATTTTTAATAGAGAGGAAGAGATTCCATTTAATTAGGTGGAGTGACTTGTTTATGTGCAGGTTATACATTTACGAGTTCTAATGAAGAACGGAAAATACCCATTGAGTAGCCTTTGAAGTTGTGCTTATTTGGGGATAATTGTAAACCCAGCTCGATACAGACAGCATCTCGGCCCCGCAAATGATTTGAGGATAGAGAGTTAAATCCAGGTAAAATAATTGCACGAATTGCATCTTGATCAATGTTCAAAGGATTTTGTTCCCCTTCCTAAGTCAAATCTCTTCAATCTCACATTTGATTGGAATATCAAAACTGGGTTGTAGGAAAAAAAAATGTTAAGGATGTAATAAGTTTTTCTTTTCTTAAAAATAAGACTAGCATTTACATAAAAACCTGCCTCTTTTTTTCCCTTTGGATTTTAACTTCATATATTCTAGATAACCTTTTAAAATTGTGAATTGGGTAACATATACATGTTACTGTCACAAAAACATTTTTCCATGATCATAAATCCTTTCCAAAAATGAGAAATTAATTTTTTCTTAAACTGTGACCTAAGGTAAAAACTCCAAATATTTGTGTGCCTCAGGTGTATGCAGAAAGGCCACCTAAATTAATGAGGTTTCTTGAATTGGTGTAGAGAAATGAATTACACAGCTTAAGAAGTCGAAGAGATTTCTAAAGCACAATTAATGATCGTATGGAATGAGAAATCGAGCTTTGTGTTATTACTATAGGATTAGTTTTTAGTTCCTGAAAGCTGGTCTATTTATGGGTATCTAAGATGGAATTAAACTCTGAAAAGGTTAATATTTTTTTAAAAAACTGTTCTGTTGAAGGTCTATTTCCTATCACCTTTTATAAGTTTCGCTTTGAATTGTAGTTGCAATCTGCATTTGGAGTGAATCCAGGAAGCTTGAATAATAATGTAATCCCCGGTGGAGCTGCTCTTCACATAGGGAGTAGGATAAATGAAATGCTACATACAGATTCCTGACAATATATTCATCCTGGTAACTCAGAGCTGATGAATTATAGCAAGGCCACTCCTAAGGACATCCTTTTACCTCCGTGGTGTACATCATAATTTCAGGAAGAAAAACAAAACCCCAGCTTACAAAAGAAATAAAGCCATCCCTGATTGAAAAGCAGTACCTTAAAAATATTTGTTGAAAGGAAATATTTGTTTTGCTGCAGGCAGAATGAGGGGTAGAGAATAGAAGACTAAAGGAGACAGGAGAAGAAACCGTTACCCTTTGCTGAGCTCGCTGGCCATCTTTAAAGCTCTTGAACATTTTAGCAGTTCCACATCTTTTTTTTTTTTTTCTTGTGCGCTTGTCTTATTTTCATAAGGAAATTTCTCCTCTTGTCTGGAGCCAGCATTATGTAGCTGAAATCTTGGATGATGTGATTTTAAGATCAAATAAGCCCTAATAAGGTGAGATTTGTTGTCTTATTGATCTTATGGCTTGGGTGCTACAGACAAGCTTTGAGACAGCGAGGAGGTGTTAGGGTAGCAGCTCTGCAGAGAAACATGTCTGGATTGGCGCTCCACCTGGACAGCAGAGGGTCAGGGTCTGCAGACAGCACCAGACGTGGGCATTGCAGCTTTGCAGAACACGGGGCCGGGAGATGCCCTGCACAGTAAACCTGAAAAGTGGAAGATGTTAGCAGATTTACTTTTGTTTATTTTAGGCTCTGGGAGGTTGGCTGATGTCCTTGATGAGAGCTAATCACCATGCCTCATTCTGGCCTAAGTTAAGGAACGAAAGCTTCCCAACTCTGTGGAAGACTCAGGGAAGATGGGCGGGGCATCATCTGTGGAAGAGAAAAGGGAAAAGTTGTGTGTGTGTGTGTGTGTGTGTGTGTGTGTGTATTTTAAAGTTCATTTAGGAATCAAATTGTACCAAGCTGTTTAAAAGAAGCTAAAGCCAATTAAAGTGGGAAGAAGAGTTTTGCAAATAAATTACACTGCCAAGGAATGTAAAAAAGCAGCAGAAAAAGGCTTTTTGGTGCTGGGTAGAGATGGGGAAAGTGAATTGTTACTAAAAATACATCATTCTGGCCAAGTCTTTCAAAAATAAAGAATTGTACCAAATAGCCACTCAAGGTCTATTTGATAATTTAATTGAACTAGGGAGCATTATAATTTGTCTTGTACTGCAGTACATACTGTATATTTAACTTTCTTACAGACTAGAACGCCAGCGTTTTCGTAGCATTTGGTGAAGCAGAAAGTGTGTCTATAGATTCTGCATTATTTTAAACAAGCTCTTGGGTCAGCTCAGGCATCAGGGATGATGTTCTGCTTCTGCCCACCTTTTAGGGCTACAGAAAAGCACGAAGGGAATTGGAACAGGAGGGAGTAGCCAGGACAAGTGAAATATCACCGAGGACACTGAACCTCCCCGCTCTGAGCACTGGCTCCTGGAGGCTGTTTGGTGAGGTATTTACAGATGCAATATTTCTGTCATTCTCCTCCCTTATTGCACCCTTTATTCCTTTAATGGGTGAATTAGCCTTAAGTTCTTGTTAAAGCTATTCCTTTTGGAAGAGAAAATGATGTACATCATTATAACCAGGCAAACGGCCACTGGAGCCCATGTCACCTTCAAGGATGCTTTTCCTTGGGGATGCGACTTTCACCAGCAGCCACAATGTGAGTTCCTTGGCTCACACTTTGTTTCCTTTTTGTGCATCTGAGTATAACCTGGAGGGATGAAGGGAAGAGAGAGTTTAGGGTGTACCCAGTTACACCAGGACCGAGGGAGCATCCTTTACTGTTGGCGAGAGGAAGGGATTTACAGGTCAGCTATTCCATGCTTTCCATTTCACAGACAGATAAACTGGGGCCCTGGGCAGCTTAGTGAATTGCACAGGACTAAGCAGGAAGTTAGCGGTGGAACAGTTTCACTCCCTTAGGCGGCCCTGAGGAGGAAGCGGCTGGGAAGTGGAGACTGAGAGGGGCCTGAGAGGACAGTTAAGGTCCTTGCTCCTCAGAGAGGAGTTCTTGGACCGCAGCATTGACATTACATGAAATTTGTTAGAAATGCATCGCATTGCACCCCAAACTGAACCTCCCGAGCCACGATCTGCATTTTAACAAAATCTTTAGGTGATTTCTATGCATGGTAGAGTGTAGACACACCAAGCCCCAAACACAAATTAGAATTATGGGAGAGGTCAGAACTGCTCGGGTTCTGCAAATGTCATAACTACTTCTAAAAGATGCTCCTGAAAACATCATTTTTAGCAAAAGTGAGTACATTAAAACTTAAAAATGCTAAATGCAGAGAGTAAAAAGAGTGGTAGCATGCAATGAAGGTGAGGGGAAATGGTGATTTTTAATGGCTCAACCTTTCTAGAGGGCAATTTGGTAATAGGTATTAAGTTTTAAAAATGTGCAGTCTTTGATCCAACAGTTCCATTTAAAGAAGTTATTCTGGAGAATTAATTGGACTAGGTTGAAAAGATGTGTGAATAAGAATGTTGTTATGGTTGCCAAAAAACTGGAAGTGGTCTGAAGATCCAACAGTAGGGGGCAGTTGTTGAAGAAATTATAGTATGTTCAGGTGTGTACTGTGCAGTCATTTAAACCGATAAATTAGAGGAGCATTTACTACTTTAAAAATATGTTTATAGGGGCCAGGGATGCAGCTCCGTTGCCTGCCTGGCAAGCACAAGGTCCTGCATTCAATCCCTGGTACTGGAAAAAAATATTACATATTTATATGTGTTGATATATATAAAATGATATCATAATTTGTTTAGAAATAGATAAATATTTAAAAATCTGGAAGTCAGTATGACTGTTAACAGAGTTATTTCAGAAGATAAGATGATAGGTGATACTTTTTTGCCTCTTTTCATCTTATGATTCTTTTACAATTGATGTATTAATTAGCTAATCAAATGAGGCAATGTAGTTATTATTGTAGAGAATATTTTTTCTTTAAGTTCTGAATATTTTACTTCCCAGACCAAATTCCTAAAAGGAAAAAACGTGTCAACATTTTCTATTTAATTTTATCATTGGACCCAGTACATTGGATTATAATTATCTGTCAGCTGTCTTTCCCCTCTAAGATCCAGTCATGAGTCTTTATATCCAAGGCTTAGGACAGAGCTTTGGCATATAGCATTTGCTTAATAAGTGTGTCAAAGGAACAAATGAATGAGTATTGGATGACTATCTACCCTTGTTTTTCTTCATGAGTAGTCTACAGGATTGCTATTCTAAGTCTACGGGAATGAACGGGTTGCCATTGCATATAAGGAATGTGCTTCTCAGGTAGGTAACTGTGGAGGGCACAGTTCTTCTTGGACGTTTGGTTTAGCTGCAGTCTCCACTCTGGTGACAAATGACTCTGAGAGGTGTGGGCCGGGACAGGACAAGCCAGGAGGTCAGGCCGCAGAGGTCTCTAAAGGGTTGGAAGAAATGTACTTCCCTTGGCTTCTGCATCTGCCCTTGCAGGGCTCAGTTCTGCCCCAGCCCCAGGTGGCCCAGGGCACCTTAGGAAAGGGCTGTCCTGCCCATGCAGAAGTTCATAGGCGGTGGAAACTGGCTTTGTTTGTTGGTATGGTTTTGAATCTTGCCTCGCTGGGGGTTGGATTTTGAGAGGTTTGAACTGTAGCTAACTCCTGCTAATCAGCGAGTAACAGTTTCAGCCTTGTGCTGGGAAGCATTGGTGTGAGTCTTCTTCTCACAGCTTTCTTAGGAGCCGGCTGTCCATTTTACACAGCAGGAGGCCAAATCTGTAAAAGCCTAAGCTCCTTGCCCCAAGTTTAGGCACAGAGCTGTGGGGTTTGGGACCTATTTTCAGAAGACTGCTGGCCCCAGAGTCAGGCCCTCCCGCCATGCTCTAAAGGAGTTGAGGATGTTCTGAGGGCTTCCTTCAGCTCTAGCACCCTGGGGTGTGGCTGCACCCGGTAAAATGTCCCTGGCCACTCTGAATCCCCTTTCCCATTCTTCTTGTTAAACAGATCTGTTTAAAAATGAGCCTCCACATTCTTTGATCATTTATTTTCTTTCTTGTTCTTGGCTCTTAGTGAAATCAGAAAATCAACTTTATAATTAAAAAAACTGAGAGGATAAAAATATTTTTAATAAAATAATTTATTTTTAATTAATTAATTTATTGGTACCGGGGATCAAACTTGGGACCTTGCACTTGTGAGGCAGGCGGTGGAACCACTGAACTAAATCCCTGACCCTTAAAATAATTTATATTATCTGGAAATAGTTATGAGGTTTAAGAAACTGGGTTGCAGCTGGATGTGGTAGCACATGCCTGTAATCCCAAAACTGGGAGGCTGAGACAGGAGGGCTGCAAATTCTAGGGTAGCCTGGGCAATCTGGCGACTTAATGAGACCCTGTCTCCAAATTTAGAAAGGTAGGGTGGGGGTCTTGTAGCTCACCATAAAGGTCCTGAATTCAGACCCCAGAGCCAGGGCAGGGGGAGTGGATTGCACATAGAGTTTGAGGTAAGACCTAGCTTTGATTTGGGCAGTTATTCAAAAAGTTCAAGAAAATTAATGGAAGATTTATTGAATATATTTGATAATAGGGTTATTTCTTGGGATATCTCAGCTTCTGTATTTGGAAATGTTAACAGGATTTTAAAAGATGAGTTGTAATGTGAAAAATTGATGGTATGATTTGAATGTGTTCCCAAATTTCGTGTATTAGACACTTAATCCCCAAATTCGAATGTTAATGGTATTTGGAGGGGGGGCTTTGGACATGATTAGGGTTAGGGGAAGTCATGAGGAGGGGCCGTCACGGTGGAATTCGAGGCTGTGTAAGCAGAGGCGGCAAGGCCAGGCCTGGCAGCCTTGTTCCAGCCACTGCGTGATGCCCTCCATACACGAAGTTGTGGCACACGTGGCAAGGAGCCCTGGCCCGGGGCTGGCATGAGGCTTGTGGACTTCTGAGGGTCAAGAACCGTGAACCCAGGAGCCAAGCAAATGTCTGCTTTATACTTACCTGGCATCAGGTATTTCGTTAGAGCAACAGAAAGTGAGCTCAGGTAAGAGGGACACTGCTTCTGATAATAACATAACAGTGAAGTATGGGTATTTGTTTATAAATCTTTGGGGCTGCTTCACATTTGGAATTTGCATGGTAATACAAAAGGAATTTGAAAAACACTGGAGGAAGAATCGTAATTTGGTCCAAACTGCATATCCAAGAGGTTTCAAAGTCATAAAATGGCATAACAATACTCTAGACCCTTCTTACGTACCCAGAGTACCTAAGAATAGGTTTCAGGTAGATTATGTCTTACAAATAGATACATTTGAACTGTAACCGTTTGTAACTTAGTTTATTTGTGTGGTTGATTGATGCCCCCCACTAGCCCTTGCAGGAGAGGCACATCTGTTTCTTGCTGCTGTATTTCTGATACTTAGCACATAATAACATTGACTAGCACGTATCAAGAACACCAGGAGCAACAGCAATAATGAATCAGAATGGTAACTAGTACATGTGCAGTCCCTATTATGGTGCCAGGCATTATTTTCAGTGTTCTATGCTTACTAACTCATTTAATGTAGCTCTTCAACAAATACTGCTTGAATTATATAAATGAAAAATAAATTTTGAGTTTGTGCATCTGTTGACTATTTAGTGTAGGGGAGGTTTGATTTGGGAGCCTGTTTATCATATTGAAAACTGGAAGACATTGATTGGACTTGAAGTTGTTTGGCAGAGTGCGGCTTTTCTTTTCAGTACCTGGCCAATATTTAAGTTTTCATTTTCTTACATTTTTTAATTTGTTGCCCCCCGCCACAGATGTTAGGAAACAAGGAAAAAGTCCAGACACTGTCTAACTACGTAAAGAAATAGAGTGGCAATACCATTCTAAAATTGGGCTTTAATTTTAACCGCAAGGTCTTTGATGAGCAACTCTCCACTCCAGTTTGTGGGAGGTTGTCTTTCAAGAAAGTTTTAAGCTGCCATCTATGTTGCGGCTGCAGTAACCTCCACTTAATTTATTGTCATTTAGTGCAAAAATTGATGAGAACATAACCTTTGTAAGGTTTTTTTTTATGTTTTATTGGCCATAAAAGATAAAATATAGAGTAAAAGGAAGTAAAATAGTATTTTGTTAGGTCGAGGGGATGGATTTATGCTTTAACTAACTGATAGAATAATCAAAGGGTCGTAAAGATCAGAGTAGCTGCCTCCTATCTCCTCTCTTTTTATGTATACATTCAACAAGCTTCTCTTTGTGACTGTCAGACCCATGGGAGCTCACCCAAACACCAGGCCCCCTTTGTCCAAGGGTATTAACTCAGCTGTTTAGATCAAGAATATCACAAGGCTTCTGTTGCAGACATTAAGCAATTGGGATAAGTCTAAATGAATCAGATACTTGACATGTGCGAAGGGGATGTTTGTTCACAAGGGACTCCAGGGTTTCATTGTGCCTTGAATGAGCAGGCAAAAATAAAGTGTGTGAGTTAAATTGAATTTTGCAGGAAACACACAAAGAGACCCTGATCTTTGGGAATTGCCATTGATTGTGGTGTCGGGGAGGATGCTGGGAAGGCCCAACCCCCCCAAACTCCCTCAACACACCCTCCCTCCCTGGCAACAACAAAGCCAAAAAAAAAAAAAGCAAGAAAGGCGTTTAACAAATTTCAAAGTGGTTCAGATTGATAGTCTAAGCCAGTGGTTCTCAAACTTTACACATGCCTCAAGATGGCTTGTTAAACCCAGATTACAGGGCTCTGCCCCTAGAGTTTCTGATGAGGGAGATAGGGATGGGCTGAGAATTTGCATTTCTAACGGGGCTCCAGGTGACCAGAGCTCGCCTTTGAGCTGTCTGTGGTGGAGCAGGGTGGAAGTGCCTCAAGGTGCTGTAGGAGTCTAGGAAGACATCTTCTCACCTGAGAAGCATGTGGCTGGTGAGTCCATAGATGGATGTGTGTGTTTTGTGTCGTAGGCAAACTAGTCCAAAGGATAAATAACTGCTTTCATCTTTGGAGCTTTCAGTGTAAGATTGGACAGTGGGATAAAATATGCAAGTTCATTTCTTTCCTTCAGTGTCCTGTTTGTTTTGTATGCTTTGCTTCCAAAGTAATCCACTTGGTTTGGAGCTCCTTGAGGGTGCCTTTCTGTTTTCTTGCTGTGTTCTGGATGCTAAGCACACTGCTGTGTGCCAGGCCCTGATGTGGGTCTTGCAAGACTAAGTGCAAAATGGAAATGCTGTGCTCCTTGTTCAAGAACAAGGAGGAGTTTGATTACAGCGACAGGCAGTGTAGACAGCGCAGCATCTGAGGCTGGGAGATAGCACCGTTTGCACACCTAAGAAGCTGGCCCTGCCTGTCACCTAGCAGATACTTAACAGAAACAATCAGTTAATTAGCTCCTCTCACCAAAGATCACCACCGACTCTAGATTAACCAGGAAGAATTTTGAAGGACCTCTTGGCTTGATTCCCTCATTTTATGGTGGAGACAAGCGTTTTTATCCTGTTTATAGCATCTCTGTGGGACAGGAATTATGAATCCCATCTGACTGAAGGCTCAGCTAGGACTTGACCATGGTGATTTGGACCAGTTTTCTGAAGCCCAGTACTTTTTGTGAAATTTGATTTTTAATTGCTACGCTTGCTTGTCAGAGTTTAGTTAGATGCTTAAAAACGCAAAGCCAGTAGACAACCAAGTAGGAATTTGAATCCAACTTTTAAATCTAATTCTTTCTACTCCTCATCACTGAAGAAAGCATGTTTGGGGAAGTTCATTGATATATTGGCTTATATTTTTGAGCTCTGAAGTGTGGTATTGATCCTGATAAATCTAATTGACTCTTGGTCTGTTTCTGTGTTCTCTTTAGTTCTGAAAGCAAACGGTTCCTCAAATACACCCTTCTCCCAGGAGAGTCTGGCTCCTTCTGTTTTGCCACTGATGGCTTTGAAGGCTTTTCTTCCCAGTTACTCCCCACTCCCAGTAGTCTTTTGCCTTGCTACCTAATGTTTAGATTACATGAAAATAGTTAATTCCTAGTTACTGGAGTTCTCTATTCCCCTCATATGCTGTTGTTTTTGTGTGGGTACTTGATGTTCACTCCCCTATTCTCTGTGAGTGTGCAGATCTTTACCTCCAGGTTATAAAGACGAGCAGGTGTGGTGGTAAAGGCTGGGCACCAGCCAGTGGGCAGATGCTCTTGGCTGGAGCCTTGCTTCTGCCTCTTACTTGCTGTTCATGGCCAGCTTTTGGGTTATCCACACCTGAGCTTGTTTCCAGGTCCAAAAAACAGAGGACAGTTCAGTTCACGGGTCTGTGGCGCTCATGAAAGAGCTCATGTGGTGCTCATGGTTCAGGCAGAGTGCTTTGGTAATAGCATTGCTGGGCTCAGGGCTGGCCTCACACACAGCTAGGCAGTTGGTCAAACTTCATTGCTCCAATCTCTAAGGCTCATTTCCTGCTTCCTCTCCCTGGCTGGGGAGGTGATGGAATGCTGCCTTTACCTGTGGCTAATCTGCACTGAGGAACATTCAAGATTTCAAAAGCAGCCAAGCGTGGTGATGCATGCCTATAATCCCAGCATTCTGGGAACTGAGGCAGGAGGATTACAAGTTCCATCCCAAGCTAGGCAATTTAGTTATTTAGGGAGACCCTGTCTGAAAATAAAAAGTCAAAAGGTCTGGAGATGGGGCCGGGGATTTAGCTCAGTGGTTCTGCTGCCTGCCTCACAAGCGCAAGGACCCGAGTTTGATCCTCGGTACCAAAAAACAAAACAAACAAACAAACAAAAAAGGGCTGGGGAAGTAGGTCAATGGGAAGGTCCTAAGTTCAATTCCCAGTACTGCAACAAAATAAAACAACAGAGAGGAGCTGTTGGCACAATTGGCAGTAATAGTAGCAGACTTTTTTGGTGGGTAGGTGCCTTCTAGGTGGCCCTTTATTTAACAGTGTGAGACGATGAGTATGTGTGTTAGTGTGTATAAATGCAAGTGTGTAAAGAGCTTGTGAACCTCCTCATTAGGATTTTTTTTTCCTCCCCTAGGTCATCTTCCCACACCTCCATTTTTCAAAGTTTTAGATGAAAACAACCATGGCTGTATGGGGCTCAGGGAAAAATCACTTTACTTTGATGTGCTCACCAATGCTTCTTCCCAGTTCTTCTGTCAGTTCCCAGTGTTGGAATAAATGCAAATGTTTATTTAGCAAGAGCCTAATGTCTTCTTACACACTCAAAACTATTTTTATACTGCCAAAATGTTAAAGTAAGCATCAAGGGATGACATAAAGGTAGGCGTGTCTCATTCCCACTGCTTTGTCCTGATGATAATGGGGGAGGTGGACTCATTGTCTTTGAGCCTTAGGTACCATGTCAGCACTGGCTTGCTTCGCTGTGTAGCAGTCAGGAGGTCCAGCCCCGTTTCCTCCCTGCCCATCTTCCCCAAAGACCACCTTTGGGGTTGGGCAGTCATTAGCGCCCTTATAATAGGAATGAGGAACTTTATTTTGGGGGACATGGGGTGAGGTTGAGTGAATGGATAATAGAGGCAAATAGTGTTAAGATTGATCATCAAAGCTTAAGTGAAAGATTCACTCATTCTAAATGCCTATAGAATTCTCCGTAGTTTTGCATTTATTTATAATTCTCCATATTTTTACATTTGTTTATTTTTACAGACTTTCACTTGATGGCACACATGAAATCAAGACTGTAATTTGGCCTATGACAACTTCATGGAAAACAAACACATTGTCAATGTACAAAAAAAGGTTGTTAAAAATGTATATATGAAATGTAAAGAGCTACTACCACAGAATCAAACACTCAGTGTCTGTCACCAGGCCTCGGGCATAGGCCTTTGCCGACACCCCCAAGCCCTGTGTCTGCCCTTCTGATCTCATTTACCTCTCTCCCCCTGTAGGTAATATGATCCTGAATTTTGTGACATTATCTTGCTTTTACTTAAAATTCTTAAAAATGCCACCTAATATATGTACCCCTATAAAATGCCACCTAAGTATGAATCCTTAGTTTGAGCTTTACATAAATGGAATTGTTCTGTTTATGTTCATTTATGACTTGCTTCTTTCTTTCTTTCTTTTTTTTTTTTTTTTTTTGTACCAGGGATTGAACTTGGGACTTTGCGCTTGCAAGGCAGGCCCCTGAACCACTGAGCTAAATCCCCGGCCGACTTGCTTCTTTCTTTTACTATTATGTTTATGAGATTTATTCTGTTGATACGTGTTGCTATGGTTCATTCTCTTTTTTCATGGTTGTATAAATCCCACTTTGTGAATACATCATATTTCATTCACTGACTCTATTGTTGAAGACTTGTTTCTAGGTTTTGTGATTATGAATAAGGCTCTCTGAATATTCTTAACCATGTCTTCCTGCATGCACACAAGATTGGATTAAGATACCTATAGCTAGAAGGGAGATTATATATTATATATGATATATATTATACATGCAAATATATATGTTCCTTTTTTTAGCAGGCAACTCTACAGTTCTCAAAGTAGTTATACTGGGACTGGATCTTTTTAATTCTTGGTGTCCCTAGCACCTAGGTAGGTGAATGGCCAAACACAGTTGTTCAGTACATATCCACTGGATGAAGGTGGATCCCCACAGGATATATTGTCACACACTTGTCTATGAATAATGAACACTTTTTACCCCAACCGTAGAGTGGGCCTATTGGCTTGGTACAGAAGAATGTGGTTTAATAATAATGAAGATAGGAGCAATATAATTGTAATGTCTTCTGTCACCTTAAAAAGGATTCATTCTTAGAAGGCCCAGTTGAAATGTCTATGGCAGGCAGAACCTTCTGAGCAAAAGGGGTCCCAGCTATCCTTTGGCAATTAATTTTCATCCCAGATGAACTACTGAGTCCTCATCATCTACAGTAAGCTGAGGGCAGACTTTGGGAGCTCTGTGTCTTGCAGTGTCGGTCTCCAGTCTCCGTGGCTTCTTCAGTGCTTGAGGGTTGTAGGTCTTTAACAGAGGGCGTCTGATGTTGCTGGAGGGGTTGTGAAAAATCGCAAATTCACAGAGCTACAAGGAGAAAGACATAAGTGGGCATTCTGTGTAGCAAAGCACTGCTAAGTCCTGTTCAAATGCAAGTAATCCATATGGATAAAGCTTTAATTACATGCTTTGAAATACCTCTCCATAGAGCAGTACCTCAGGGACCCCTTTCTCTTATCCAATCCTTTTTTAACAAACTGCTACATTTAAAAAATATTTAAAATAATTTAACTTGTAATCTAAATTTAAGTGTGTGTGTGTGTGTGTGTGTGTGTGTTGCTAGGCATTGAACCCAGGGCCTTTACACTAAGCTACATCCTCAGACCTTTTGCTATACAGTAATATCTTGGTTTACGAATGCTTCTGTTTACAAACAGCGTTTAGCAAAATTTTGCTTCTGTTTTCAAATTCTGCATCGGGTGACAAACACGACTATAGCCATCTTCCCCCCGCCCCAATACAAATGCAGCCATCTTCCCCCAAATCGTAAAACAAATTAAGTTTATAAACTGAGGTATCACTATTTCATTTTGAGACAGGGTCTTGCTAGGTCACCAAGTTGCCCAGGCTGGGCTGGAACTTGAGATCCTCCTGCCTCAACCTCCCAGAATGCTCAGATTCCAGGCATGTGCCAACATGCTTGTCTTAAAATAATTTTATATTTGCAGAAAAGTTGCAAAGATAGTATCGAGTTTCTGTGTACTCTTCACTCAGTTTGCACTGTTAACATTTTACATAACTGTGCTAGACTTCTAAAAAAAAATTTTTTTTTTTGGTACCGGGGATCAAACTCGGGTCCTTGCGCTTGCGAGGCAGGCGGCAGAACCACTGAGCTAAATCCCTGGCCAACTTCCAAGAAATTTTTAATTTTATTAGTACATGTTTGTAGTTCATGTGGTTCACAGTCACCTTGGGGAGTGGTTGCATGTACATACCACAGCTTCTTTTTCTTTTTTAAATCCCCTTCCTCTTCCCTTCCCCTCCCTCCTCCTCTAATTCCCCATCCCATTTTTCATTCTTGTTGATATTATCAGTCTTAGCTCATGTTATGGCATTTAGTGCTTACATTAATTGAGGTTATTAGGCTCCTGTACATGGCATGTCTTTATTCTATTTATTTCCCCTTCCCCCTCCTTGCCTCTCATGCTTTTTCCTTTGAACCTCTCCCCTCCTTGTTCCAAGAGATCCATCTCCTTGTCCCCTTCTAGCTATCCTTTATTACTCTCTTTGTTTGTACTTTGCCTCACTCAAATGAGAGATACTGTAATGTATTTAAGCTTGTTTTTCTGGTTTATTTCACTCTACATTATTTTTTCCAGGTACATTCATTTTTCTATAAATGTCTCAGATCTGTCACTCTTTACAGAAGAGTAGTATTTCATTGTATATAAATACCACATTTTCTTTATCCAATAATCTGTTGATGGATATATAGGCTGTTTTCAGGGTTTTGCTATTATGAATTGTGCTGCTATAAACATTGGTTGCATGTATCGCTGTAGTATGATGATGTAAGCTCTTTGGGAAAGATACCTAGCCAGGGGATCACTGGGTCATATGGAATTTCTAATTTCATTTCTTAGAGAAATCTCCATACTGATTTCCATAATGGTTATATTAATTTACATTCCCATCAGCAATGACAGAGGGTTTCTTTTTCACCACATCCTCGCCAGCATTTGTTATTGTTTGATTTTTTTTATGATTGCTGTTCTTTCTTGAGTAAGATGGAATCTTAGCATTTTTTAAAATGTCCATTTCTCTGATGGCCAGAGATGTTGAGCATTTCTTCATATATTTGTTGACCATTTGTATTTCTTCCTCTGTGAAGTGTCTGTTTATTTCTCTTGTCCATTTCTTGAGTGGCTCTTTAATTTTAGGTGGTTTAAGTTTTTGAGTTCTTTGTATATTCTAGATATTAGTCTTCCACCTGAGGACTAGCTGGAAAATGTTTTTTCACTTTCTGTTCGTTGTCTCTTCACTCTCCTGATTGATTCTTTTGCTATACAGAAGCTTCTTAGTCTGACATAATCCCATTTGTTGACTCTTGCTGTTATTTCTTGTACAAATGAGGTTCTGTTTAGAAAATCCTTTCTTACACCTATGTCTTCATGTGTCTTACCTATTTTATCTACCTTTACTTTTAATCTTTTTGTTTTAACATTTAGATCTTTGCTCCATTTTGACTTTACTTTAGTATATGGTGAGAGATAAGAGTCCTGTTTCAATCATCTGCGCTCAGATAACCAGTTTTCCCAGTACCACTTGTTGAATAGACTATCTGTCCTCCAACATATGCTTTTAGCCCCTTTGTAGAAAATCAAATAGGTTAATGTGTCTGGGGAAGTTTATGTATCTTCATTTCTCCTCCATTGATCCACATATCTTTTTTTTGTTCCAGTACCATGGTGTTTTTATAACTGTTGCTTTGTAGTTTCTTTGCATTTTCTGATTTCCTCTTCAATCTCCTTTTCCAGAGTACTGTAGTTTTCTTTGTAGATGTCTTTAACTTCCTTGGTTAGGTTGATTCCTAGGTATTTCATTTTTTTGAAGCTACTGTGAATGGTGTAATTTTCATAGTTTCCTTCTCATCCTGCTTATTGTTGGTATATACAAATGCTAATTTATTTTTGTGTTGATCTTTTATCCTGCTACATTGCTGAAGTTTGTTATTTAGTTCTAAGAGCTTTTTTGTGAAGTTCTTTGGGTCTTCTATGCACAGTATCATGTCATCTGCAAATAATGATGATGTGAGTTCTTCCTTTCCTATATGTATCCATTTTATTTCTTTCTCTTGCCTAATGGCGCTGGCTGATATTTTAAGTACTGTGTTGAATAGAAGAGGTGATGGTGGACATTCTTGTCTTGATCCTGATTTTAGGGGGAATGCTTTTAGTTTTTCCCCATTTAGTACAATGTTGGCTATTGGGTTGTCATATATAACCTTTATCATATTTAGGTATGGTCCTTCTATACCTGTTTTTTTCAGGGTTTTTTTTTTTAAATCATGAAGGGGCATTGGATTTTGTCAAAACCTTTTTCTGCATTTATTGATATGATCATATGGTGTTGACCTTGCTTCTGTTTATGTGATGTATTACATTTATTGACTGATGTATGTTGAAACATCCTTGCATCTCTGGGATAAAACCTACTTGATCATGATGTATGATCTTTTTGATAATGTGCTGCATTCTATTTGCTAATAACTTGTTGAGGATTTTTACATCTATGTTCATTAAGGAGATTGGCCTACAGTTTTTTTTTTTTAGTTGGGTCTTTATCTGGTTTTGGGATCAGGGTGAATTCTGGGGAAAATAGATAAGAAACTGGATGAGCTAACCAAAACAGTTCAAAATTTGAATGACAGACTCAAAAAGGATATAGAATCCTCTAAAAGATGTCAGACAGAAATACCTGAAATAAAAAACTGTACAAAATTCATACATTGGAGAAATGGCCAATGTGAAGCACAGTGTCTGATATTAAGAACAAAATAATGAATTACAATAAAGAGCTCAAAGAAGCCAAAAAGAAAAAAATAAGAGAACAAGAGAAGACATCCAGCAGCTACTAGATGACAACAAGAAGACCATCTAAGGATAATTAGAGTTAGAGAAAAATTAGAAGATAGCACAGATAGCATAAATGGATTCACTAACATGCTTACCGAAATCATGGAATATAAGAAATATAAGAAAACATAAGAAAAGAGTTTAAAATACAAGTAAGCAGCCAGGCATGGTGACATGCACCTGTAATCCCAGCACTCAAGAGGCTGAGGCAGGAGGATTGCTTTGAGTTTGAAATCAGCCTGGGCTACATTGTGAGTTGAAGGCCAGTCTGAACTACATAGTGAGACACTGTCTCAAACAAACAAACAAAAATACAAGTAAGCAACACTTATAGAACACCAAACAATTAGAATTTTAAAAAAAGAAGTTCACAAAGGCACATCCTTTTTAAATTACCAGATATCCAGAAAAAAAAAACCATCGGCATATTGAGTGAAATTGCTGTGAACTTTTGGTTCATTTCCTCTTTGAATTCATCTATTTTCTTCATCCCTTCTATGAACTTTTCATAGATTTCTGCTGTCTGGTATTTGTTCTTTCTCACTTTGTGACCACTTGCTTTGCCTTGGGGGGGGGGTTGGAGCTTTTCTATTTCCTTGCTTCCCCATTCATTCACATATATATTATATATGGCCATCTTTTTCCCCTCCTTTTTTTGAGGGGCTTACTGTAGGTTGGGGATTAGAGAAATGATGAGAGTTTGGGGCTTATATGGAGATTTTTAGCAGACTTCTCAACACAAACCCTAAAGGGCAGAAGAGCTAGAGTGGAGAACCTAGACACCTAGTAAATCAGAGCCAGTGAGAGAACAAGTACACAAAAGTAACAATCTAATAAACACAGGAAGCCATAAAAGAACACCACACAACCCCACATTACTAAGTAAATCAAGAAACATACAAAACTTAAACCTATAAGATGTCCAATGGGACACGGGTTAGATATTCCAGTCAGACACTGCATATGTGATTCCCACGCAGCTTCCTTTTCAGAGTGTCTTGAGTGCTCACACCCCATTGACTCCTCTGATCTCTCCACAGCAGCACCAGAGCTAACTGACTCAGGGCTTCTTTCTTCCAGCTTGCAGGCATTCTTGCAGAGCCTGATCCAGTCTGAGTTCTTGGGTTAGGAACTCTTGCCGTCCATCTCCCTCGGTGTGATGGTGGATTAGACAGACAGGTTCACTGGCACTAAATTGTCCACTGAGTCAGGATTTTTCCTGGGGAGTCAAATCATCTACAATAGTAACAGGCCAGTCTGTTACAGTGGTATCTATCAGGGCTAGCTGAGAAGTAACATATCACGAGACCCTGTTCTGGGTCTCCCTTTAGCCTACAGAACTCCACTGTTACAGTGTAAGCATCGTAACAAACTAAGTCTTGCCATACAGTTAGTGTGCCCTGAATGCGATGGTCTCCTTTAATGATGATCAACAGCATTCAACAATAGTTTTATACAATCAGTTATCTAAAGCCTGGGGGTTTGGGGACTGGGTAATGCCAGAGTGAGGAAGATAAGAGAAAAATAGAAGTTTTTTTTCCTTTTAAAAAACATATTTCAAGTCCTCTGCTTTGTGGTATAGGAAGGAGGAAATAGGAGGAGGGGCAAAGGATCCTAACGATGTTAAGGGTGTGTTATGTATTTAGAAGGGGATAACAGGGCAAACTAGGTACAAAATTGGTAGTGAGAAGTGGGATGGGAAAAGATTCTATGATTGATATAAATATTAGAGAAAAAGTTAAAGGGAGACAAATGAAAAGGGGGAGTGGAAAGAAAAGAAAAATTTAGAATGAATAACACAAGAGAAAGAAGTCAGGGTAAGTGATATGGATAAAAGTAGGAGGGATATGAAGGGATAAAGGAAAATTCATTTACACTCTATAAACTGTACTGGGAGAAAAAAGGCCAGAGGAAGATAAGCACGTACACAGACATGTTCATAAAAGAAAAAAAGCATAAAATAATGGAATAAAAGTGTGGGAGAAAATATACAGAAGGAGGAAAACAGCAAAGAATAAAAAAAGGTAAAATAAAAAAATAACAATGGAGTAAAGCATAATACAAGTTTTCCGTTGTTTTGGACATGGGGCTCTTTTCCTCACGTGGGGTAAGGAGCAGAGCTCAAGCCAGGACGTGTCTCCATTCACGCCAGCAGTCTGAGGCAGCAGTCCACCCCCAGAACAGTGCTACGTGTAGAGATCTCCTTACAGTGGGGACACCAGCGTGAGCCACAATCCTATGGAACTCGGGCTGAACCTGGCTTCTGCCTGCAGGAGCTGGGCCTGTGTTCCCCAGCCCCTGCCTCTCAGCAGGACTCCCCCAGTGTGCCGTCCAGTGGCCAGCAGTCTCCTGTGACTGGCTTGCCCTCATCCACTCTGGGAACTTGGCAGTGTGAAGCAGCTAAGGGGCTGCCCTGGGACCCAGGTTCAAACGTGCAGCCTTTCCCTACAGTGACATCCCCACCAGTTCTTGCTCTACTCCTGTGGCTGTGGGTGCTTGTACTGAGCTCACTCTCCAGCTGTTGACTGTGGAAGGCTGCTCTGGAAGCAGTGTCTCCTATTTTCCTTGCTAGTTCAAACTGCTGATGACTCTTTTGGTCCAGACTGAGCTCTCTGGTTCCCCGTGAGTGAAAAGTTGGTGGCTTCACCTTGCCTCCCAGCCAGGCGGTGCTGTGCAGTCTCTCCTCTGTGGTGTGATCTGGTTTTCCTCTAACACTTAATCTTGTTTTCTTCTCCTCTTGTCAGTTCCCTTGTGGTTTCCAGGTAATCTCCACTCTCTTCAATTCCTCTCCAAGCTAATGTTTTCCAGATTCTAGACAGTTTGTCCTGAAGAAACTGAGTTGCTGGCACTCCCTGCCCTGCCATGTTGGGACTGCCCTACCTTGCTTCTTGTTGCTTTCCCTTTCCCCTTCTTTCCTTTGGGACTCCCCTACCATGGTACACATGTCAAAGCTAAGACATTAACTACATTACAGTCTTTAATTTCACCAGTTTTTCCACCAATACCCTTTTTGTGTTCAGGATCCAGTCCAGTATACTCATGGCATGTTTCCTTAGTCTCCTCCAATTGGTGACAGTTTCTCGGTGTTCCCCTGCTTTTTTGACCTTAGCCCCTTTTGAAAGGTCCTGTGTTTTGTAAATACTGTACAGGGTTTGTGTGAGGTTTTGTCACGATTAGACGAGTTTGGGAAGAAACCACGGAGGTGAGGTGACCTTATCCCATCATCTGAGGGATTCGTGGTACTGACTTGACTTATCACTGGTGATATTAACTGGCTTTTGGGGTTTTTTTTTTGCGGTACCAGGGATTGAACTCAGGACCTTATGCTTTTGAGGCAGGCGCTGTGCCACTGAGCTAAATCCCCAGCCCAATATTAACTTTTATCAGTTGGTTCAGATGGAGTCTGCCAGATTTATCTAGTGTAAAATAACAATTTTGCCCTTTCTGTATTCTATTCATTAGATTTTAGTTACCAAGTTTAGCCTATACTAAGGGAAATGGAAATTAAACTCTCATTCCTGGTGCAAGGAGCAATAGAGAATTTGTTAATGTATATATTAAAGTAGATATAGTAATTAATAAATATTTTTGGAAGATACTTTGAAGCTATGCAAATCCCCCCCCCATAATTGGTTCTTTTATGTATGATAGGAGAAAGAACATTCTGAAGCATCCAAACAAATCAGTCACTTACTTTTTAATCGTAAATCAGTAGGCACACTGTTTTCTTCTTCTTTTTAAAAACTTTTTCGACCTTTGTGGAAAAGATTTTTCTTGGCTCAGAAGTTGAGCAATTGAACCCATCTATGCAGTGTTCATTCATGACCTGTGGATGACTCCTAGTGGCTGTTTCTTTCTCTTTTTAGTAAGCACTGATGACCTTCTTTTTCAACTTTCGTTCTAATTTGGGGTGTGAGATTTAGGCTTTTTAAATATTATTAGGGAATATTATTAAGTACCAAGCATGGACAATTTCTCTAGACAGAAAGCAAAAAGTAAACATTTCATTTTTTCTTTTTTGTACTTCTCCCTTGTTACAACTTATATGTGAAATTGTTATTTGAGATAAAATTCTCCAGACCTTGTGGTACCAGGCTTTAGGAACCTTTGTGATAATTTATTAGGCCCGTAGTTTTTCAAAGTGAAGAAAATATCTTTACAAACCACAACTTACAGTGCCAACTTCTCCCTAGGTTTCCTGGCACAGAAGTAAACCACATTACTAGTTTGTGAGTCTGTAGAAACTCTTAACATTAATGTTGAAGAAAAATTCTACTAAAATAGTATCTTAGGATTCTTTGGCCAAAATTTCCTAGAAAATTATTATGTACATTTAAAAAAATTACTTTTAGAAAAAGGTTGGGTTTTGTCTTTCTTATACTATTCTATGGCTACGCCAGGGATTCCTAACATGGAGTGTCTGAATTCTTAACAGTCCGAGTCCTTTCTTGTTACTCACAGAAATTAACTCTGCTTCATTGAACCCTAACAGGAATGGACTAAAAGGGAGTTGGGTAGGGTGAGAGAAGAGGTTTGGAGCTAGCAACACGGCCAGAAACTGTTCCTTCATTATGCTGTGGAACTGATCAACGAGACAACATAGCCACAAAGATCCTGGATCATTTCAAGTTCCCTGAGTCACTAGCCAGTTCCAGATCTAGGTCAAGTATATCTTATTAGCAAAGCTTGGCATATTTTTGAAGCATAGCTTCAAGGGAATCTTGGAAAGTGACTATGTCTTTCCCTGGTGGAGAGATCTCTGATTCAGCAGGCATAAAGCTCCCCAAGCACAATCAGAGGGTTCAGATACCAGCAGCCAAAATGAATGACAAACACACAGATCCCTATGGATGGGGGTCCTTTGAGCTGTAAATTTTATCTGATTCTCAAGTCTGTAATTTATGATAAAGAACCTCTGCTTGAAATGCACTTAAGTGCATATTAAAATATTAAAATGTAAAGATGTCATAAAAATTATTTTCCTTAACTACATGTTGACTCTTCACATAACTACTATTAATACTGTCTCAATCTCTTCTTTGGAGTCTAATCTAAATATGTTTTTAACTTCTTTGGTATTTGTTTCAGGAAAATTAGATGATTTTTTTTCTTTAAAAAATTGCCATCAGAAATTTATTTTTCCTTCTTTTCATTTAGAAATACAATTCTGATTAAAATAATGACTGGACTTAAACTTTTATCCATGCTCCCTCCTAAAATTTCTCTGAAATGGCAACAAGATGAAGATGGTGGGAGAAGAGACATTAAGAATGACATTTTGGAATTGAGAAAGGAGGAGGATGAGAAGATAATTGAATTAACAGACCTGAAAACTCTGAAATCTAACTTAACAGTGAGGGAAACTTTTATTTGGCAGTCTAAAAAAATGTATAGAGTAACTGCTCTGTGGTTTGACTGTTTCCCCAAAGGCTCATGTGCTGGAAGCTTGACTGTCAGTGTGGTGATGTTCAGAGGTGGTGGGGGCTGGTAGAAAGTGATTAGGTTGTGGGAGCACCCACCTTAGAAGCGATCAGTGCTCGTCTTGTGGAATGAGTTAGTTCTTGTGAGAGTGGGTTGTTGTAAAGCAAGAGTACCCCACATGCCTGACCGCACTTCCGCATGTAGCTGTATCCTTTTCTGCTTCTCTACTATGTTGTGACATAGTTAGGCGACCTCTCCCCAGGGTCTGAACAGATGGGGTCACCCAGTGCTGGACTTCAAGTCTCCAAAACTATTCATAAGCTACTTGGGCTTAGTATTTTGTTGCAGCAACAAAAAAATGACTAAGGCATCTATGTGTCAAGTTTTGTTCTAGGTCTTTGGGTTTCATTAATAAACAAAAGCAGAGTCACTGTCTTGTGGAGTTGCCATCTGTCAGTAGAAGCCAATCAATCAGATTTGTGCCCCTAACCTTCCAATTGGCTCAGGAATTGGTGATACCCCTTTTCTCTGGAAATGGAATTAAATGTAAGAGTGGAAAATAAGGACTGCTTGAAAGTTTATTTAAGAAGCAGTTAGCTGGGCATGGTCACACACACTTGTAAGCCCAGCTACTTGGGAACCTGAGGCAGAAGGATTACAAATTCAAGGCCAGGGTGGCACCAGAGACATACCCATCATTAAAACAAAAAACAAACAAAACCAGGCAATTAAATTACCATTGTGTAATATTACTTTCTGCCATGAAAAGAGATATTCTGTATCTGTGCTAATAGAGTGGCCACTGGCCATGTATAGTTATTGTGCAACTGAATTTGCGATTTAATTTAATTTAAGTTAAATTTATATCATCCCAGTGCCTAGTGTTGCTGTATTGGACAGCATGGAGTTAAATCCTCTATTCCCTCTCCCACTTGGAGTGACTGCATGGCTGTCTCTCCCTCAATGCATCAAAAACTCTTAAGGTTTATCTTTTGAACTAAAGTCTGCCATGCACATAAGAGGGTGAGGAAACCATACTGAGAAGAAAGGGGTTACCTGAATTTGAGGAACTGGTCTTCCCGCATTTGACTTTCCAAATGCAAGCAGCCACCTTATACTTCAGGTGTGAGATTAGGAACTTAGTATCTGATGAATCTGATTAGTCCAAGAGAAAAGACCTAAATATGTTAACATATTTTAATGGAAATGGAAGAATCCAGCCAGATTACCCAGACCCAGACTTGACAATGAAACACATACATCAGAGCTTCTCCTTTCATCCTAAATGTGAGCAGATGAGGATTATCAAATATCTGAGGATGCCTTCCATCTAAAACGAAAGACAAACACTTAAACAAAATTGAGAAAATAGAGACAGTTCACGGGGAAGAGTTTTTTAAAAGGTAAGAAATAATTTTGCATTTAAAGCACAATAATAGAACACTATTAATAAAGGAGAAGTTGAAAGAACAAAACCTAAAAAAGGTTTTTGAAATAATGACACAAACCACAAGCTCTACATAAAGTGTAGAAAATAAAATTTAAGAAATCTTCTAGAAACTGAACAGAATAAGAAGACAAAGAATGTTAAGACAGGAGAAAAAGATAATAAGAAAAGCACCTCAAAAGCAGAAAGTTTAACATCTAAATGATATAAATTCCTGAAATGCAGAATTGAGTAAAGGAAATCAGATAAGTAATTCAAGAACATTTTCTCAACCTGAAGGATACAAGTTTATGGAATGACAAGAACCACTAAGAGCCCAGAAAAATGGATGGAAATATATCCACACCAAGGTACGTTGTGATATTTCTGACCACAGGGAGCAAAGAGAAGGTCCTAATAGCTTCCAGGGAGCAGAAGGGAAGGTTATACACAAAGAATTAGGGATTTGAGTTACTTTGGAGATTACTTTGCAACACAGAATTCTATACCCAGTCAAAATATCAATTATGTAAAGGTTGAATAAGGAGATTTTTATCAGCTGCGTATGACCTCAAACATTTTGCCTCTCTTCCAGTTTTTTCTCATACAGCAACTGAAATATTGTATAAAAAAAGAAATAAGCGAATGATAATGAAGATGTGGAAGCTAAAAATCAGGAATTAATATAGGAGGCAAGTAAGGAAAAATTTCAGGATGATGGTAAAGGGAAATTCCCAGATGAATATGTGCAGTGAACCAAGAGAAGAGCCAGAAGGTTGGGGCAGGTCAGGAGTCAAGAAGTGATAATTCCAAAAGATAAAATTGATAATGTTTGAGTGTATTACGCACTTAACAATTTACCCTGAGCATCACTTGGGTAGCACAGGTATTTATGTACTGATTATCTCGAGTGTTGCTCAAGCAGGTGTCATTTCCACCAGTCCATTCTACTTTGCATGAGATATACTCATGTCTGTTTATTTGTTTTATATCTACTATTTTTGCATACTTTCACATTTAAAATGTTGTATTTGCCTTTGATGTTTGTTTCTAATGAAATCTAATAATGTTTTGGTTATTTTCTTATACTAATTTGTATTTTATTTGTGAAAACCTATAATTTTGTACTGCCATCTATTAAAACTATTATAAGTACATTAGATACAATTTTTTTTTTTTTTTTGGTACCGGGGATCGAACTTGGGACCTTGTGCTTGTGAGGCAGGTGCCAGAACCACTGAGCTAAATCCCCGGTCCAGATATAATTTTTATACTTCAGAACTCAGTGATATTATTTTACAATACAAAATGGACTTATTTAGGGCACTGAGACTGACTAGGAAGGAAATGCCAAAAAATCTGCAAAAGAAAAAACTGAAAAAGGAAGAAATGTTACCATTATCAGAGAGGAAAAGTCTGTGCTATGAAATGGAAAGGCAAAAAAGACACCTCCTTATTGTCAATTAGTCATAATACAAAAATGATAGAATTTGAAAGAAGAAATGAACCTAAAAATATTCCAGTAGTGGTCAGTGATTATAATAATTCTATGGGTGGTGTTGACAGAGTTGACCAACATCTGACAGCCATTCTGTAATCAAAAAGTGAGGAAAAATATTATGAAATATTTATGCACCTTCTGGACCCAATAATATGGAACTCATTTGTTATTTATTTAAAACAAGGAAGTTCAAAAAGTCATTTACAATTTAGATTATGTCTAATAGACCAAATCATTGAAAAATATGGGATAGCAAAACGCCAAGCGAGACGTCCATCATTGACATCTTCACCATTATGTTTAGTGGGTAGACATTTTATTGAAATTATACCTCCCACAGAAAAAAAAGGAAAGGCCAACCTGACAGTGTTGTTGAAAGTGTGTTGTTCACAGAAAGACAACAATGCAAAAAAGAATTTGGAGAGACTAGATACTACTGTCCGGTTGTAACATTGTATTGTGTATCAAATGTTTTAAGATACATTGTACACTGACAAATTATAGAATAAATTTGATAAAATTGTTGCTTTTATATTTCCTGTTGTGTTATAAAAATTAATGAAAAATATGCAATTTTTGATCATCCTGTATTTAAATAATTGGACTGGCAAGTGGTTAAGAGGAAATTTACATAGATGCTAGATGGGGAGGGTCTGATGATGGAGTAGTGAGAGTTTGTAAATATGAAGTGCACACACACACACAAAACCAAATACACAAAAATCCAAGCACCTTCTAGAGAAAACAAAAAGCATCAGAAAGAACAAAAAAGTAAGCATAACACATGCCTAAGCAGTGAATAGCATATACATAAGCATAATGCAAACATTTAATAATGTTATGGCTTGGATCTTAAATGTTCCCCAAATTCTCAGATATTTGAAGGCTTGTTCCCCAAGTGATGGTGCTGTTGAGAGATAGTGGAATGTCTAGAGGTGGGACATAGCAGAAGGGAATTGGGTGCACTTTAAGGAGATACTGGAACCCCGGCCCCTCCCCTCTTTCTTTTTTGCTTTCTGGCAGTCATGGGGGGAGCAGCCTCCTCTGCCACATACTTCGGCCGCCGTGATGCACCACAGGCCTGAAAGTGATCAGGCTAACCATGGACTGAAACATATGAAACCATGAGTCAGAGTAAATCTTTCCTCCTTGTAAAAGCTGATTATTTGAGATATTTTGTCACAGTGACAGAAAGCCAACACAAATAATAATCAGACCACAATTTTGATAAAAATATGTTGGGGTTTGGAAGCTTGAGATTATGTGATATCTGTTTGGGTTGAGGCATAGGGGCAGAGAGAAAGCTAAATACCTATTTTCAATAGGGGAAATCAGTAGGTAATGCCTAAAACTAAAAATTCAAAAGGAAAGGGATTGTATTTGCTATTAAAGTTATGGAGGCAAATACCAAAATAAATAGATAAACATTTGACTGGAGTGGTGGGCAGGCTGTGGAAGAGCAATTGTTTCCATGATAATTAGCCCTTGTAGAACAATTTGTGTTTTAAAACTCTTTGTATTTATAATTTCAGTTAAGGTAAAAACAACCAACCACTGAAAAACATTAGGAAGTTGTGTGATGGGTTGGAATGGCATACTTCCTCAACTTCTGAAAAGTTGTTTGGGGAAAGATTAAAAACATTTTTTGAAAACATCCTAATCTTCACTTTTCCAAGATAATAGAAATAAATTTGATTTTTTAATAGAAATATCTGAAATGATGAAAAGAATAATGCCTCCCATAGTTTCTTTTTTCTACCCCCAATATAAGGTAGAGGGTTTGTACTTAATTTGGCCAGTACTTTCTTCTGCATTCTCCTGGTAAAAGCATATCTTTGAGAAACAGCTTTATTTTGTCTTCAGCCAATACTGATTGATACTCATGGTTCCCTTTCCTGAACTATAGGAGTGGGCACATGACCAACTAATGATCTTCCAGAAACTGTATTGACATTTTAAAGAAATTTGGACTAAGTATAAAGTGTGCCTTCTTGCAGCTTAAAATCAGTTACAAAAAGTGATGTGAATTGGTGAAAATTTAAGCACTGTATTATAACAAAATTGAGAGACAGTCATCTGAAAGCAACATGCCATCTCCAGATGCAGGCTCTGGCCGATTTAGCCTCCAACTTGCTGGTCTCTCCCCTGGATAGACTGATCATCCCCAACACACTTTCCTGGCTTTTCTTTGGCCTCAACTGGCCTTGAACCCAGACACAGGGGAGAGAACCCCAGCTCTGCATGGGGACACAGCAGGAAGTCTACTGCTTTAAGTTGGACTTCAGGTACACACCATGGGTACAAACACGGAGGCTGAAGATCTCAGTGCTTTGTTAGGAAGGACTAAAGCTCCCTGCTCTTCTATGGTCCAGGCATGTTGAGCCTGCAGGACGCTCTGCAGAACTGGAGAAACTGCTTGACCATGGCTGACTCCTCCAGGATGACTGTGCACCCGTCAGATGTTCTCCCATTTCCTACGGCAGTCATTGCTTGAGGAGGAGGGGATGGCGAGGTGCCAACCATAAATAATGAATAGCACCCTCATTTGCATTCTTTTTTAGTGGTGCCTCTTTGCACACAGCAGTGCAGGAACCTGGAGCCCGAGGAAATATGACTTGGAGCCGGCTCAGGCTCCCTCCCTCCAGCGTGCCTAGCTCAGGAAAAGGCAGAGCTCTTCCCGGCAGACCATCTGGCTCTCCTCAATGTGCTTATTAGTAACCGTGGAGGTGGATCTGTTCGCCTGGGACAGCATCTCGAAGACAGATGCTGAGTTTATGTGTAAAATATGGCTTCCAGCCAAAGCACTAATCATGATCGCCTCTGAAGTGGTTCCAATCGTCTGGATGAGGCGGCTCCGGCTCTTATGTTGTTTGCACAAGCTGGTAGTTAGAGGTGTTGTGTACAAGATATTTGTAGTCATAATTTCTCCAAACAGGTTAAGGCAAACATGAGAATCAGCATATTAATGTGCTGTGTTTCAAATTAGAATTATAAACATACTTTCCTCATTGGAGGCCTAATCTGCTAAGAAGAAGCCAGATGTTTAATGACAAAACCATTATTCAGGAGGACCTATCAAAGTAAAACAAATTGTTGTTGTTTGAGTGGAGGGGGAAAACCTGCTTTGTGCAAGAAATGTGGAAAACCTGCTTGGAGTGGATTCTCGCTTATGTAGGAATTTTGCCTGCCTTTTACTGCTGCCCCATAACAAGATTTCTCCCAGAAACATCATTCAGCAAACATGAGTCCTGTTCTCTGAGGACACAACAGTTCAGGTCAGTGCAATACTCCATGCATAGGTGGGAGCTGTTGTGACAGAGTAGTGGTTGGGAAAACATTCATCTAAGAGGCTTTTTGATGTGAACTGTAGATATTAAGTTCCTTTCCCCTCACGGTGTTGTTCCTAAGCAAAGAGCCAGGAAGCCACATTGGGTGAGGGTGGCATTGGTTTTGTCCACTGGTCTTATTGACTTCCTCATGTGGACCTGGCTCCCACATTCCCCTTGTTCATGTACAATGAATGCATCAGCCTCGTACCCTTGGCATCTCCCTGCAAATGTATATTTCTTCTCTCTTCTCCTTCATTCCTGTCCACAATTCGCTCCACTCTCCCATCTGTCCCCTACATCCCTGGATTCTTCTTCTTTCCTCCTCCTTTCCCCCTTCCTATCAGAAGTGTGTCTTACAGAATGTATCCAATTGTCCATCAGACCAAAAAGCACACAATAAACTGGAAGAAGTGTAAAGATGGGGCTCACAGATTGATTTTCAAAACCTTGACATGATCATACGTCTTGGCCAAAACATCCAAATGCTTAAGTATTTCAATTTATTCGTTTTGTTAAAGCTTTCCTTGCTGCATATATTTCTTGGACTAAATCCTTTAAGAATACACAAGACTTTCCTAGAAAATTAACTGAGGTCATCTTGACATGTACACATTTTTAGTAATTATGATGAGATGCATAGCAGTGAGAAGTGGTTATAATCCATGGAAGGTTTGGAGGCTTCCTTGCTGCTGGATTCTAGAATCAGGCAGCCATCCACTTCTGAAAGGAGCCAAAACTAGGAGGAAACACCGGGCCTGGAAGTCTCATTTGCTCTGTCACTTTCTCATTGTAAGGGATCAGAAAGAAATCATCCCATAGAGATGAGAATTTGTCTTGTTGTTGAAGATGTCTTGATTTGTATTAATGACATCTCCCTTTTCTGGAGATAACTATTGATTTCTCCTTCTAATTTGTTTCCTGTGTCTTACATTATTTTCACATTTCTGTCCATTCAAAAGCGTCTATTACCTATTCCTTGCTGTTATCTTCCTTTTTATTTCAGCAAGGCAGAGAAGGGATCTGAAGTGTGTTCTACCTCAGCTATCCATCTGATACTTGAATTTTCTCAACAGCATCCTCTTTTCCAGGGTTTCAAGTGTGTGACTGAACATATTCTTCCACAGGACACAGCATCTTCCAATGCAGCCTATTTCACTGCTGAGTGTCTCTAATTGTTAGACTGTTCTGTGTGTTGCCTTTAAATCTATTTCTTGGTGACTTCCCCTTATTTCTTGAGGTTGTTGTGGCAATGAGTTGGCATAATGAATATTATGCACTATCAGAATGGCATAGAGAAACAATACAACACAGGGTACCTACTCTTATTATCAATATTATTGGTTCACATTGTGGTCCTCAGAGTTGTTTAACACCAACCACTTCTTCCACGTGGAAGCCTTTTGCATCATGGAGAACAACTATCATCTCTCTTTGACCCCCTAGTCCCCCTCCCACTGTTTTAAACTAAATATTCCCATTAATATGAATAACTCCTCACATAACAGGGCTTGAATTTCTTCAGTGTTTTGGTTACTTGTCTCAAACGAGTGAGGCATAGCTTCTAGGCACAGCAACTAGAAGTGAAAGCAGTATCCATCCTGGCGTAGGGTGAGCAGAGGAGGGGTGGGTGGGCTATGATTTGTGCAGAGTCCAGTAAGTGTTCGTGATGCCCCAGTCACAGTATCTTTTCTAGCAGCTCCATTACACTGGTTTTTATATGGGGTTTATTGTTGAACAAATTTGTTTCGGTTTATTTTGGTACCGAGGATCGAACTCGGGTCCTTGCGCTTGTGCAGCAGACAGCGAAACCACTGAGCTAAATCCCCTGCCCTGTTTCTTTTTTTAATGGGATACATTTCTGTAAATTCATTGACAAAAGTAAGCAGTTAAATTTATCATAGCTAAATACATTAAATGCCTGTAGCTCATTTTCTTAGCTTTCAAAGACCCCTTTTCATTCCATCTACATTTCACTTTGTTGTTGGGCCCATGGAAATAAATCTTTGTTTTATGGTTTCAGTCATTTTTGGAAACTACATTTCTGCAAGGTGAAGGTTGGGTTAGGAGTGAGAGGAGGGAGCCCAGGCGAGCACAACTGCAGAGTGATAGTTTTTCTTAAGTTAGCTAGAGAGTGAAATGAGAACAGAGAAATAGGTGAACACAACAATCCAAGTGACCATGATCGTGAATCGGAGACATAATGCAAAATTGGTAAAACCGAGCTATTCCTAAAAAATGAAGTCATAAGCCTCGAATTTTAAATAGCCAAGGAAGAGCAGTTGTGTAAAAATTTAACATTTTCTCTGGAAGAGTTGTTTTAGGAGTGAATGAGATCATATATGGGGAAGAGCTTAGCTTGAAACTATTTGAGAATCAATAAAAAATTTGGCCTGTGTCTAAATCTAGATTTCAACCTTCATCTTTTTTTCCTGTATTCTTGTATGTAACTGTATCTTTAGATCTTCCCACTTCCTACATTCTCCAAGTCTAGTTTTATCCATTTGTGAACAAACCCATTTTTATGCTTTTCCTACTCTTTATGACTTTGTATTCTTTAATCATTCTGCCTTTTGTTCTCCATTGTCTCAGCTTAGAGGGTCCTGTAGTTCCCCCACCAAACTCCTGCTCTTCTCCCTCTCAGCATCACTGTACTCGGGACTTTCTCTAGCTTTCTGCCTTTCTTGAAGAAGGACTTCTTGTGAGGCTTGGCAGGTGTCACCCTAGGCTCACTGATCTTCATGCCTAGCCTCTTGGATGTCTGAGACTTCTAAAACAGTGCCTTGGACAGAGGAGCACTCACAAATATCATAGTGCTATAGTTGGATCTGAAATGCCCCCCAATATCCATGTGTTAAAGGCTTGGTTGTAAGCCCATGGCACTGTTGCCCATGGCACTCACAAATATCATAGTGCTATAGTTGGATCTGAAATGCCCCCCAATATCCATGTGTTAAAGGCTTGGTTGTAAGCCCATGGCACTGTTGGTCCTTATTGGAGGAAGTTAAGTCATTGGTGTAGTGCTCTTGTAAGGGATGTTGAGATTCTGGCCCCTTTCTCTCCTCTCTTTGCTTCCACTTGCCATCAGGGGAGTAGGCTACCTCTATCCTGCACTCTGCCATGATAGACTGTATGGCCTGCCACAAGCCCATGTACCCATAGACTAAACCCTCTGAAACCATGAGCCAAAATCTTTCTTCCTCTTAAGTTGATTTTCTCAGGTAGTTTGTCACAGCAATGGAAAGCTGACTAACACACTTGATTTAAACATTCTTTTTTTTTTTTGTGGTACAGCAAGTCCCCAACTTATGAACATTTGAGTTGCATACTTTCACAGATACAATTGGACCTCATATTACGAACATTTGTAAATACAAACAAATTGTGAAAATAGTTCGTGTGCCTGTCAGACATTGTCACAGTTGTGCTGTTGTGTGCTTACTGTACAGTGCAATAATGTTCAGTAGTACAGCACTCAATCAGAGCCCAGAAGCAAGAGGAAAAGGAGTGGTGATGTGGTGGGGACTGCTAAGAAGCACAGTACAATATACATTGTATATTTGTGTCAAAGGTGTTTGAGATTCACTTTGTTAGACTTATGAACAAGTCCAGCTTACAAACGTTGTCCTGGAATGGAACTTGTTCAAAAGTCAGGAGCTTACTGAACTCAGAATTGAACCCAGAAAGTGCTGAGCTACATCCCCAGCCTTTTACAATTTTCTTTTAATTTTGAGAAGAGACTTACTAAGTTGCTCAGGCTGGACTTGAATGAGTGATCCTCCTGCCTCAGCCTTCCAAGTGGCTGGGATTACAAGTATGCACCACCACGTCCACCTAAACAAGCACATTCTTAATGAAGTCTCTTTTTGTACTGGGCTTAGAAGTGATTAGTATGAATGTAAGCATCCTTGAAGACTCACCTGAAGATTTCTGATGATGATAAACCCAAGAATGACTTTTCTTTCTGCTAACAGGTTGACTCATGCTAGCCTCGTGGTGCCATGTTTTTGTCACTTGTGTGAAGAGGTGTTTGAGGGAAGCCACGATGAGGCATTCACTCTGTCCTCCTGCCCTGCAAACCATCCTTTTGGTGATTGACAGCTATCAGGAGCTGGATTTATGAGTTCTATGGCCCTGAGAGGACAAACCTCTGAAAAGTGATGTCACCCGTGAACCTATAAGCCAAGAACAAGAGTGATAATAATGCAAATGGTGATGATGACAGTTTCCATTGTGAGCCACCTACTGGGTGCCAGGTAATGTACGAGGTCCTGGAGTCATGCGGATGAATAAGACAGTCACAGATTAGTACTTTCTCAGTACCAGGCACATAGTAGGTATTCAGTAAATCTTTGAGGGGAAAAACAAGTGATGCCCAGAGTCAGAGTGATCTTCAAGATCTCTGGGATTCTTGGAGAAAAAAAATAGGTACTTTTGCGTGGGGTCCCAAATATGTACACCTGCTTTGTAGTAAATCCGGCTCCTTGGTGAGTGACCTGGGTTTGGGGCCTGTGTAGCCCAAACATTCTCATGTGAGCTTCTGAGTTCCCTTCTCATTGGTCCTTCAGACTTCTCCTGGGTGTGCCACAATGCCCAGGCCGAAACTAGAAATGTGTATTGCAGAAAGAGCTAAGGAAGGCCACCAGGTCTCAGGTCTGGACAGTTTTTCTAAGTCTAAGTACCGGCCAACCCTAACAAAGCAGTGCTTTGCTTTGCTTCACCTCGCTTTGCCTCCCCCCCACCCCCGCCACCTGCCTGCCTCCCTCCCTCCCTTCCTTCTAGTATTGGGGATTGAACCCAAGGCCTCCTACATGCCAGGCAAGAGCTGTACTGCTGAGCCACACCCTCAGCCCTTCTTTTAAGACTGAATCTCCCTAAGTCATTCAGGCTAGACTTGATCTCGTGATCCTCCTTCCTCAGCCTTTTAGAGCGCTGGGATTACAGGTGTGGTAACCTGCCCAGCTCCTTTAGCACCTTCCATTACTAACTTTTAACAAGTGGATCTTAACTGTTAAACACATTAGCTGCTTTTAAGTTGCTTTGAAACTAGGGATGTGAGTTGAGAAATCAGTCTTAGAGCTGTCTCTTTGTTGGAATACAACAGGACTGCTGCAGTAGCCACACTGTGTGTGTGTGGTACATGAAGTACTATGGGATATGTGATAAACACTCTTGATTAGCTTAGTTCATGCTCAGTTTCTTGTGGCTTTAAAGTTTTAAATGACTTTGGTGGTGAATATGTTAGGTACATTAACCCTTTCCACCTCCTAGAGCAAATTACCTCTGGGTCCTAAGGAAGTTAATGCCCCTATTGAAAGTGAGCAACTTTATCCTTGAGCCTTCCATATTAGAAGGATCATCCTCAATTTTTTTGAATTACTTAAGGATGTGAAAAATATCTTTATTTTCTATTTGATGACACTTCTAGGTAATGTGAGGAATTATAGAATAATGCCTCAGCTTGGGAAGGATTTTACTCCAAAATAAAATCAAGTCAGATTTTCAGCCATTGCCTGTTAAGTGCCAGTTTGACATTCGAAATAATCCGAACTTAGTGATTTGGAGAACCCCACAACCAGCAGCTGTAACTTTCATCCACTTGAAACCCATTTGGCCATGACTCATGTGGAAGCTCATTTTGTTTAGGAGGATTGAATTTGAACAATTGGTGATGAAAACTTAAGTCCTAATGATGGAATATCTAGTGAGCAACTTCAAGGGTCAAATTTGTGTTCATTCTAAAATACACACTTTTACTTCTCTGCCTCTTTTTCTTAGGAAATTTAGGATGGAATAAAAATAAAACTAATGTTGAGAAATGGTAGAAGTAAGACTTAGACATTCTCTTGGCCTTAGGAGGCAGCATCGTGTATTAACCAAGCATTGTTGCAGGGGTTGGGTACCAATTTTTCCCTTGGTGGCAGTGTGACCTTGGCCTTTCTCAGTGTGACCTTGCTCTGCCTTTCTTGCCTCAATTCTTCATTTTTAAAATAAAATTGTAAACAGTGCCTTTCTCAGAAAGCTGGTGTGATGATTATGTGAGCTGTCCTAGGTACCAGGTTAGTAGGTAAAGTATTTCTTAGGAAAACCAAAATGAGATTTAGTGTGCATTTGATGAAAATTTAGGACTTTTCACTCGAACATATCTCTTTTCAATAAACACTCCCTTGTGTACCTAATTTCATATTTATTATTGTTGTGTTTTTCTCAAATAGGACCTCTAAAATTATATGGTTCCATAAAGCCTAGCTTCTTTCTTGTCAAGTCCTCATTATTAAGATTATTCTGTTACTCCTCCTACTTTAGTGCAAACTCCAGAATTCATCAATTTAAAGATACTTTTAATAACTGCTAAAAATAAGACTGTTTTAAGAGCATCTGTATGATGTATGTTATGATAGTGCTCTCCTAGGCAGAGATCATCTAGAGGGAGAAGAATTAATTTGTTTCCACACACATATTAAATAATGGATTTATTTCTGCCAAGGAAAGCAAGAGTGTAGAGCTTCCTTGATGAGATTTAATAATTTGTAAACTGATGCTCTGATGAATATCACCTGATGTTAGAACAATAAACCCACTGAAATAAGATACATAGTACTCATTAAATGCTTCTGATCTGAAAGCAGTTATGTGAACAGTTTATTGTATTTGGTTAAGTGGATGAGTTTGTTTTTTTACAGTCTTGGTTGTGTGTTTATCAGATATAGGAAAGCTAAGTATCTTTAAGGGACAGAGTTTGGGCCATTCTAACTGGGACTGTGGTGCAAAGGCATCTGGATGGGGGTATGTAGAGGTTGTGGGTAGAATCATGAGAGACATATAGTGTGTATTAGGTTCTTCTGTCTAAAGTAAGCAGATTTTCTTAGAGGGAACATAGGGCTTAGTAAGTGAGCTATTAACAGAAAAATTTTTTTGTTGTAAGTACAGCTCACGTCAAAAAAGGCGTAATTCCAGAGACACATGCCATTTCCAATCACAGTCACAGATTAGAGACAGAGTGTTTTAGTTACTTTCTTGTTGTTGGGACAGCCCCAACACCCACAAGTTAAAGAAGGAAAGGTTTATTTCAGCTCACAGTTTGTAGAAGTTCCAGTCCATAGTCAGCTGGCTCCAAGGCAGCATGGCATGGTGGAGGGACATGGCAGAAGATTAACAGTCCATGGCGTGGCAGGCAGGAGGCAGCAAGCCTGCTTTCCCTCTCTTCCTTCATATTTCCCCAGCCTATCAGCTTGGGTGGATGTTGACACCACCACCCACATCCAGGGTGGGGCCTCTGTCTTAAGTAAATTCATTCAGCCACACTCAGAACTATGCCAATCTAATCAGTGGACTAATTTAGTTATCATGCAGTCTTAATCCATATCACATCCCCACGATCCAGCCACTTCCCAAAAGCCCCACCTATGAGTGCATGAGGCTTTGGTGGAGGGGCATCTAGATCTAAGCCATAACACTGAGTAATTGGAGACTAGAGAGATGCACAGTAAAAGAATGAACAATTTGAAATGGAGACAAGAGAAAAATATAGAGTTCTTCCTCAAACGAAGACATCTGATGCTGGGCTGATTCTGAGAGGAAGGAAAATGAAACAAAGATTTTAGTTCAGAGACTAATTTTAAAGCCAGAAAATGTTTAGAAGTATGATTCTGCTGCTGAATGCCATCAGAAGAGAACAAGAAGGGCTCAGTGAGAGAGAAAGAGAGAGAGAGAGAGAGACAGACAGACAGACAGAAAGACAGGAGAGGTGATTACCAGGCTTCCGGCTCCCAGGAACAACTGATGTGGCCTGAGGCAGGACTTGACCAGGATGGAGAGGAAAGCCAGGCTGGACTAACATGGCCGATAGGGCTGTGAGCCTGTGTAGAAGAAAGACATCTTCAAGATAATAGATTACATTAATTGAGAATTCTGTAAGTGTTCTAAATCTTTGTGATTTCTTCTCTTGAGCAATTCATATTCATTCCATTTATTAGTTACTTAGTGTTATTGGTTTATTAATCCCCAGCATATGTTTTGTTGGTGCTGGTAATACTGTGACTCTTATTTTTTTTATTGGCGCACACAGTTCACATGGATCCTGAAGTCACAAGATTTTCTGCTAAAGCTGCACTTGAAATCTTTAGTCCTAATAAAATTTGGAGTCGGTGAGGTGAAATTCTCAGTGGAGAGAGAGACCCGGTTATTTTGCTGATCATGCAGGTGAGGGTATGTACTGTGATCATTTGCAGTAACCTTGCACCTGGCTCTTTGCTGGCCATGGTATAAAAATCCCTACAGTTTAGCCCCATTTCCAGTTCCATAATTTTCTACTGGGTGCATCCACCCAAGGCCTGGAGTGGCTCTTTAGTGCCTAGGAAGTGCTGATTGTCAGTCTCTTCTTAATGCTCCTTCTAGGGACATCATCTCAGTTGCTTGAAATTAGCCATGATGGAAGTATTTACACCATGGAAACTGGAAATCATACAACTCAGGATTTTCCCACCCTTGGAGGGCAGGTGGTTCAATGTTTGCCATCACACACCCATCTCGTGAGCCGGGCACCACTGTGCTAGGGGCTATAGGGGAATTAAGATGTGAGAGAAATGCATGCTGGCCCTTGAGGCTCTTATAATTTGGAAGAAGGAATTGATGATGGTGATGGTGATAAGTACCTATTGATTACTTACCATACTTTGTTAGAGCTTTACTGGTATTAGCTCACTTAGTCCTTACTAAAAACCCTACTGGATTTGAAAATGCCTTCATGAAGACATAGTCATAATTTCTGTATGAGTTAAGTGAGGCTCAAGCAAGTTACATAACTTGCCCATAACTCACCTGGTGCATGCTGAATTTGGGATTCAAGCCCAGGCAGTCTGGCTAAGTATGTTAAGGATAATATGGTGGAATAAACTGTCTAAAAAGAAACAAATGGCTACTCTATGGAAGTCAAGGAAATAAAAACTCCAGCTTTATGGAGTAGGTGGAATTTTAGATGGGCTTAGATTTCAATCAGAATAGGTGTAATGTATTTGGAAAGGCTGTGTTGGAGAACAGAGTCACAGAGGTGGGAGGATGTGGGGCATGTGTTCAACCTAATAAGTGCTGTGGTCCTCCTGAGTTTAGGGACATGAATAAAGTGGAAGTAAAGCTGCAAAGGTAGGCTGGCTATATCGGGAGATACTGAATGTCAGGCAGGAAGCAGCAAGTTCTCCTCTCTTCCTTTATATTTCCTTTCTCAGTATCTTGGAAATGGGTCAGTTAAACTGTGCCAAACCAGGCCAAACTGTACTCCAATGATAGAAACTTCAGATTTATTGTGGACCATATCAATGAGGTAATACGGCACTCAGTTGGAATCCAATTTTTTTTTTTCAGCTTGGAATCATTTGGGGGATATTCCTTGTGTGTTAGTCACTTTCTCATTTCTGAGACAAAATACCCAATATCCACAACCTAAAGGAGGAGAGTTTTATTTTGGTCCATAGTTTCAGTGTATTCAGTCCATGATTGGCAGGCTCCAAGGCATAAAAGCATGGTGGAAGGGCATGGCAGAGGAAAGCTACTCATGTCATGGCAACCAGATGCAGAGAGAGAAGAGCTAGGGGCAAGAAAACACCCTTCCAGGTCATGCTCCCAGGAACCAGCCTCTTCAACCTGGCCCCACCTCCAAACAGCATACCTCATTAGCTTTATTACATATTCTAAGAACTTCATTTTGGCTCAAAGCCAGTGGATCCCCTGCTGGGTCACTGTATTTATGATTTAGGAACTCTTATACTTCTGAATTAGGATTAGTGTACCACAGGTAAACTAATTATTGGATGTCTGGAGGAAGCTTGATAGTCTGTTTTCATTCATGTAGCTCCTCTACAATGTGATCTATGTATTATTAGACTTTAATTTCTGGGAGGCAGGGTGAGAGTTGTAGCTTATCACTGGTTCAGTCCCCAGCAGACCCCTCACCAGAAAAATTCCCCAGAGGCAAGAAACATGTTTGGCCGAGTTTTTCATTGTCATCCGAGCCTCTGACATTAAGTATTTGATGACATGATTACTCAAGTTATCTCAGGCACCATGGATTGGACTCTACCAATGTCAGTGTCCACACTATTAGTTTTCTATAATTAATAATTTCCTGAAGAATTTCAAGAAAACCCAAGATTTCTCATTCATACATTTGTGAAGTTTCTTCCTAGAGGCAGCAGGCAGAAGAGTCAAGGCAGGTAATCTGTGTGTTCTTTTGCTAAGCAACATATCCTCTTTTGAGAAGTTTTGAAATATCCCTTGTTCAGGGCCAGGGATTTAGCTCAGTGATGCCGCCGCCTGCCTTGAAAGCAAAAGGTCCTGAGTTTGATCCCAGGTACCAAAACAACAACAACAGCAACAACTATGAAATACACCTTGTTCAAACACAGACTTTTTCTTCCTTCTGCCTGGTCAGTTTTGAGGAATAGACTCATCAGTTCCCTGTTCCTGCCTCACCTGGCACTTGGCCTTTCCGATTTTTCAGTACCCTGGACCTGGATGCCCTGATTGAATTTGGACCCAGTACTAGCTGGACTCACTTTCCTAGACTTGACTTTAGTGCCCTCTTGAGGCCATACTCTCGTTAAAATACTGATGACTCTGTGGTAAGAATCTAGCTAACAGATGGTTGAATTATTTGTCCATTGTGAGACTGGATCAATAGAGTGACTTTTCTGTGACTAAATTTTGCACTATCTTGTCTATTCTGACCCATGATCAGTAGACTACAAGGCATAGGCACTCTCCTACTCTGTATAAAATTCTCATTTTAACGGTAATAGTATTTTGAATGTCTCCTGTTTCGTACTGTGACTACTTTGGGTAAACTCAGTCTGCATTTGGCAGCAAAATAGCCCATTCTACAATGGTTATAACTCATCACAAATCCCCAAACCACTGGAGAAGGTACTTTATTATTTTCTGTACTAGGTTCCTTGCCAAGTTGTACCAGTGTCAAAATATAGTGCAACTCTCTATGATTCCCTTGCTGACTTAATACCACCAGTGTGGGCAGTAGACTTCTGGTATTCAGAGGACTTGGCACAGTCCTAAGACCATTGCCCTCACTCTCATCTGCAGTGTATTTCACAACTCCTCCCAAGTTTTAGGAGGAACTTTCTAATAGCTACTACTCTTCCTTCTCAAAATTTTATAAGACTATATCTATTCTTACCAAAAACTACAACTTGAGCATATTCTTTATAGAACTTCTGCCCCTTCTTAATGTTTTCTCTTTCGAAAGGAAAGAAACCCACAAGGCAGGGATGAATGAGACATCATGTTGTAGGTAGGATAATTTGTGTATGTATAACACAACAATCTTTGATAGAATTTTATGCCTGTGACCATAATTTTACCTACACTTGTGGAGAATGAGATTATACTTGAAGTGGCAAGGGCATGAAGGGGGAAGTTGAGGAAATTAATTTGTGTTGATTTACAATGAAAAAAGTGTTTATCCTAAATGCACATTTGCAGTGTCAAAGTTGCTCTTCCTTCTACTTCTGTACACTGCCTTGATTCTATTCTAGCATTTTGTGAACATTTAATTGTCTCTGTTCATCATGACTTTAAAGTCTTTGGTCCTTCCTCTTTCATTCTCTGTCTTTTCAGATTCAGGGGTCCTAAGATTTTTAGCTCACCAGGCTTTCTATCCTTTCCCTCACTCTCATCTCCCTTCTTGGGGCCTTCCCTAGCTCATGACCATTCTTGAAGGACATCTTGTTGGACTTTCCAGAGGATACTGCAGTCCCCCTGCTTACCTTGAGGTTGTCATTTGAGGTACAAACACAACATTCATACCTCAACGTCTTCAATGCATCACTCAAGAATGGAGGATGAGAGGTGCACATGATATCATATTTTTGGAGCAACAGGTTTTCAGGAAAAGCCTTTATAAACACTTTGCCTTCTTACAGCATCTCAGTCAGACATTAAACAAAGGATTTTGGGGAAATGATTTTCCCTTGAGTTGTCTAGTTGAGAAAAGTGAACAAAGTCAGTCCTTGTCTAGATTTGTACTGTGAAGCTTGCCTGAGAAAGCCACCAGGAGTTATTTCAGTGTGACATTCTGCATTCTTTCTTGGCTATTTTGCTCTAGGTTCAGACAAAACCAGGATTGGAGTTGGAATGCAGTTTTAAGACTTCTTATTCACTATCCCAAGATATTTACAAGTAAGATATGTTATTCTTCTGAAGTAGAAATGTATATAGCTTGTGGGAATGCATGAAGATTCTAGCTAAGAATACTTACTTTAAAACTTCAACTTGATCCCCCAACTTTCTTGGTCAAAAGGGAAATGTAGCCAGCAAGTAAGTATTTGGTTTGAATTAGATGAGGAAGAGCTCACTCTTTGCTTTGGGGTATTTAGTGATAGTCAATTCTTTCCTTTCCTTCAAACTTCCTTTCTCAATTAATGTAAATATGTTAATGAAGTATGATTTCCCTAACAGACAACACTGATAGTATCAGGGGTAGGACTGAACCTAATGGTTTCTGTAACATGTTTAATTTCTAATGTTAAATGTTGAGGAAAATTAGTCACATTTAGAACCATCTGTTTCCAAAAGTGGTTAAAGTGTGGAATGCCTTCTGACGAGCCATTATATGGCTTATGGTAATAGTTGTGGTGTGAAAGGATTCTTTTTATTCTCTTTACATGTTTTCTGCTATAAATACACATTTGCTCCTAGGGAACTGGATTCAAAATGTCAGAGAACATCTTTCATGCGTCTTGTCCATCACGTGTGTAAAGAATCTAAAATCTCCCTTTCCTATTCAATCCTAGTACACCTTATCTTCCATTAATGTAGCTGCAGATTGGAAACCATAGTTAGGAAAGTGTATGGAATCTTCAGTGATCGCAAGGGCTGGGTGACCTGTAAATGGTTGAGACCGAGTTGGGAGGACTCTGATGTGAGCTGCTTTAGACATTTTATTTCCTGGATTGTTGGTATTGAGTGAAAGGGAAGAGGAAGGAGAAGTGAGAGGGAAGAAGGGAAAACCGATATTTAAAGTTGACAGCCACCAAATGGGGGTCCATATTTCCCCCAGTTTTTGCATGCAGAATGGGCATTTATATAATAAGAATGCTCATTTATAGAAAATGAGCATACAACTTTCTTACATAGGACTGTCTAGTCCTCTTAGCAGGTCAGAAACTCACCCAAAATATTTGTTAAGTATTTCAAATGTTACACAGCAGGTTTCTTTGAAAACAAAGTCTCCAGTCAGGGAGACTGTGATGCTTAATTTTGAGTAGTCACTGGGATCTTTGCAGAGTTTCTGATTTTGCATAATTCCCTGATATACTTCTGAAGAAAAACAGATGCAAATTCTTTTTCTCTTGAGTGGCTGTGAATGTGTACATCTGTAGTGAAGCAGTTTTGTTTTCCCATAAATTTAAAATGATTTAGGTGTGAGGTGAATTTAAAAAAATAAAACCTAAGATGTTAAATGACCCTAACTTCCAGATATGCAAAGTGACAAAACGTGAAGTGTACAGTGGAAAGAAAGGCAGCCCTCCCTGTGATCCTCAAGTGTGGTTGCAAACAGGACACTTGAGTTGGCTATAACATGGAATTGTGGGCGTCTGTTAGCGATTTAATCCCCTTGGCGGCAGGATGATTCTTCTCCCACTATGATACCTTTCACCTCTTAGGGAAATAAAACTAATTGCTTACAAAATCTCTAAATGGTAGCTTTTTGGTACATTTTAGGGTCCAAATGTGATCTGAAACACTTTAATTGGACCAGTGCAAAAACGAAATGGCCCATGCTAAGGTGGTATGGAATCCTCAGCAAAAGTTTAGCAGGAAGAAATTTTTTCTGTTTGAAACAGAGTCTCACTATATAGTTCAGACTGGCCTTGAACTCATCCGGTATCCCAGACTGGCCTCGAACTTGTCAAGATCCTCCTACCTCAACCTCCTGAGTCCTGGGATTACAGACTTGAGCTACCACACCCAGCTAACAGGAGAATTTTGATTTGTTTAGTGTACACAGTGTACACTATAACAGCAGAGCCAAATTGCCAGCTACCTGTGGAATCTGTAACAAATGGACAGGAGCTGCTTCAGAGACGATGAATGGGATCAGCTTCGCTCACAGTGTGTGAGCATTCTCTGAATTACCTCCAAGCCTTCTCTGTCCACCTTCCTCCTGTTTTTTTAAAATTTATATATTAATTGGTACATTTTAGGTATACAGTACATTTACATTTATCATTGGGTGCTTGTACCTGTACATGATGTATTTTAGTTCTTATTTTTTTCTTCATTACCTATGGGCCCTTCACCCCCTCCACCCTTCCCTATTTATGTAGATTTCATTTCCATTCTTTTTTCTTTTCTCATAGTTTTTCCTTTCCCTTCTTCTCTTTACCCTTCCCCTCCCACCAGCCTCCACCTTTGGACCTTTTCCTATTTCAAATTACCAATTATTCATTTTAATCATTTTCATCCTTTTTTACACTTTCAGTTTCTCATATTAGAGAAACTATTCGGTATACACATGTGTGTCCTATTTATTTCACTTAAGAGTATGGCCTCGATATGCATCCATTCAGCTATAAATGTCTCTAGTTTCTCATTCTTTATGGCTGAGTAGTACTCCATTTTATAAAAAAACCACATCTTCTTTATCCAGTTTCCAGTTGATGGGCACTTGGGCTGCTTCTAAGCTTTAGCTATTACAAACTGTGCTGCTATAAACATGAGTGCACATATATCACTGTGGTATGATTCTTTTAATTCTTTTGGGAAGATTCCCAGCAGGGGAATAGCTGGGTCAAATGGGACCTCCAGCCCTAGTTCTTTGAGGTATCCTCATACTGACTTCCACAGTGGTTGCACCAGTCTGCACTCCCACCAACAATGGAGAAGGGTTCCTTTCTCCCCACACCCCTGCCAGCATTTGTTATTGGTTGATTTCTTGATAGCAGCCATTCTTTCTGGGGTGAGCTGGAATCTCAGTGTTGTTTTTATCTGCATCTCTCAAATGACCAGTGATGTTGAACATTTTTTCATAGATTTATTTGCTGTTTTTACTTCTTTACACCTTCCTCCTGTTTATAGCCTTGTGCATATGACTTTTCCTTGGAATTTAAACAATTTTTAGTTTAAAAATGAATAGAGAAATGAGAAAAGGAAAGAGAGAAAACTAAATATTTTTCTCCTCTGAAATATTTACTTTAGGCAAGGAAAGTTTATAATTGTCCTGGTCACTTTCCTGTTGCTGGGACAAAATACCTGATACCTACAGCCTAAAGGAGGACAGGTTTATTTTGGCTCACAGTTTCAGTCCGTGGTCAGCTGGCTCCAAGGCAGAAATGGCATGGCAGAGGGGCGTGGTGGAGAAGAGCTGCTCAACCAATGGCAGCCAGGAAACAGAGAGAGAAGGGAGGAGCCGGGAGGAGAGGAGCTTCTTCCAGGTCACACCCTGGTGACCCCCTCCAGCCAGGCCTCACTTCCTAACATCAAGTCAGTTCTGAACTCCTCAGAGGATGATTCCATTGTACAGCACCCCCATGACTCAATCACCTTCTGAGCACTTTGGGGGACATTTTAGATCCAAACTGTAGCATACCATCTTTCTCCCAAAACAAGATCTAGCTGGAAAGTAATCAGCCTTGAAAATGAGAGATCAAAACTGCCAGCCCCACTCAGCCTGTCCTGGCCTTACCTGCCTTACAGAGCAGCCACCGAGCAAGAGAACAGTGATGGCGGGTAAGGCAAGGATAGGCTGTCTGGGGCTGGCATTTTTATCTCTAGTTTTCGAGGCTGATTTTTTTCCAGTTAGGTTTTATTTTCAGGGAAACAAGTACACTGTCGGAGAAAATCGACAGCATTATTTTATATTTGCTACTTTGTGGCAAGTGAGCAGGGATACCTATGTTATCTGGCTAGAAATAGCTGACTAGACCAATACTAGTAATTCTAATTATCAGCTAGTAAAAAAGTGGTTCAAAGAATCTATTTTCTCATACTGTGACAGTTGTACAAGAAAGGTCTCTGACATTATCCTAAGTTACTGAGATAGGTGAGTATTCTTTCTGGGTGTCTATTATTTATTCTATCTACAAATATTCCATCCCCATGATGGCTGGCTCTATATGAGGCCCTGGAGCTACAGTAGTAAACCAGTCAGACATAGAGTTTATATACCCTGAACATTAGTGAAAAAATTGATTTCAACAGTGATAGAAGTTTGGGGAGAAGCACATTGTACTATGTGTACATTCCTCAGGGGAGATATATTGGGAGAGTAAGGGTGCCTGGATTATTGTCTAGAAGTTGCATTTAGTTTTGCTTAGTAATTGCAAAAATACATAGATTGACGTGTATTATGAAGTAACATTTGTAGAAAGATCTTTATTAGGGAAAGAGTAGCTATGTGTCGAGAGAATTCAGGGTGAGAGCAGGTGGAGGTCCCTGTAGAGCGGAAGCGTAACTCAGAGAGAAGATGCTGCTGCTTATTTTATTTCAGGTGTTAACCATCCCTCTGAAAGATGAATTCCAGTTGGTTTTGCTGATGAACCATCAGGACCTAGTGCTCCTTAGGCTTGAGATGAAGTTTCCCAGGGTCTTTTATAAGAATTAAGTTTTGGGTACCAAATATCTTTAGTCGGATTTCCCTATGCATTTACTTTTGTAATTCATTTATTTGACAGACTTTTATATATTTCCTCATTATAGCTTATCTTTTTAATTTTAATATATTTGTCTCTTTCTGAGCTCTCCTCTGACCTCCCCAAACTCATCCTTGGGTCACTAGGACATTGGTTAAAGACGCCTTGTTTGTCTTCATCTTGCCTGATGGGCCTGCTAAGCCTGACAGGGCCATGCACATCTCTTCAGACTGCCTTTGCCCCAGGAGTGAGGTGTTCACCTAGATTTGAGTCCCTAGCACTCTGCTGTCGTGGATTAGGAGGTACTTAGCAAGGAGAGAGCACGGGTTGGGGACACCAGGGCTCCTGACCGTCATGGAGTGGTGGATCAGACACCATGAATTGAGGCAGTGGAAGAGTGAGGTGGCTTAAAAATACTTTATTGAAGTCAGACACTGAGAAGTGAAGGAGGGCGTACCATGGAGGTCAGAGCCTCTTACCTGAGCGTTATGCTGTGTGCAACATGGTATTTACTGTCCTTCACCACTGAGTGTCCTCTAGGGACCTCAAACCCAACAAATCACAAAGTGAATTTATCCTTCCTCCCCGCCCTCACACTGCCGTCAAAGTATCTCCTCTGCGTTTTTCTCCTATCAATAGTTTTGCTTTTATTCTAGTCCATCCTCTACATTACCATTAGAGGGACCTCTCTAACCTACCTAATTTTGCCCGTTCTTTGTCCAGAATTTGTAACTGCTCCCTTTATGTATGCAGAATAAAGTCAGAAAGATTCTCTGTGGTCTGACTCCCCCAACCCTGTCCAGCTTTACCTTGTTAATTTACACCCATATTGAGCTGTTTTTCTGAGCATGTATTGCTTCTCATTCTCAAATCTTTTTCTATTCCCATTGGCCAGAATCTTATTCGACTCTTTGGCAGCCCTCTGTGGCACCTCCTAGCTTCAGTTTCAGGGCCCCTTCTCTGTGAAGCATGGAAGGATGGGACAGAGAAGTCTTCAGGGACTCCCCTCACTGGCTCACAGGCCCTCACCAATGCTTAGATTAAGTGACCGATGCCACCATTTCAGTGCTGATCAAGGTATCCCAGATGTGTCCACTTCACCCCATCTCTGAACTCCAGTACCTCTCAGTGTCTAGCTCAGGAAAGGTACTTGTGAAATGAAGGGGAGCTAGGAGAGACTAGAGCTGAGCAGGCTTTGGGGAGAAGGATGAATGGGGACTCTATGGGGCTGGTTGCTCAGGTGGTGCAGAAAGAGGGACAAGTTCTTCCTGCCGTTCCTCTTTCATGGCTCTGTCTTGTCCATCCCCTTCTGGAAGCAGAGAGTGTCCAGCTCTATCCATTCTCCTCTTCCTCCTTTAATAATTGAATTGCAGAGCTCAGGTAGGCACATGGTTTTCCAAACCGAGATGACGCCTCTCACACTCCCTTAACACAAGATAGGGTCAAGCAGCATCCTTCTAGCCAATGGGATGTGAAAGGAAGAAATGTGTGGTTATTTCCCTTGTGCCCTGAAAAAGAATGAAGCAGTCTCCTAGACATTCTCCTCTTACATTGCTGTCCTGCAGGTGTGATGGAGGGTATGCGAGCATCCCTCTTGGGCCTGGAGGTGGAAAATCTGGATCGAGGCTAGGAGAACTGTTCCACTATGCCCTTGAGCACTAAGCAGCTCACAGAGTGCAACCATGGGAAGCTGCTGTCTTGTCTAACTCATAGGAGTTTTGGATCTCTGTAGAGATAGCACTGAAATAACAAATGTCTTCTTAAAGAAGTTATGTTCATGAACTTCTCTTTGATATTTGGCAGAAATATATCCTGCCATGTGCATTTCTGGGCTCATTTTATCCCATTTTAAAAAATTGAAAAATTTTAGCACATACAATTATAATCTTTTTTATGACATATGCCTTTTATCTTTTTCATATTTTACATAAGAAGATACTACATTTACAGTTAAAGCTCATCTCTGATCTCAGTTCTTTTTCCCTGAGAAACAACCTCTATTCTGATTTTCTTTATCAATCTCATGCATATTTTTATACTTTTAACTACATATTTGTGTGCCTCCAAGCACACATAACATTTTTTGTGTTTTAAAAATTTACAAAAAACATATACTTTTTTCCAACTGATAGGTTTTGAGATTTATTGGTACTGATTTATAAATAGCTGGTTCAATATTTTAACTACTATGTAATAATACAGAGAATGACCATACTTTAGTGATTTGGGGGGGGGCTGCCAGGGATCAAACTCAGGACCTCACGCTTGCTAGGAAGGCACTGTGCCACTGAGCTAAATCCCTGGCCCTAGTATTTTTTTGTTTTTGAGACTGTCTCTTTCTGTAGCCCAGGCTGGCCAATCAAACTCTTGGTGATCCTCCCGCCTCAGCCTCCCAGTGCTGGGATTATAGGTGTGTGTCACCATGGCTGGCATTAGTGATCTTCTTATTGATGAATCTTGAGATTGATTCTAATTTTTAAATATTAGGAACATTTGCTACAAGAACACCCTTGTATATGTCTTCTGCTCACATTCAAGATTTTCTCTAGAGCTCACATTTAGAAACTGCTGGATTTTACAATATACACTGCTCTAAATTTTTTTTTTTTTTGGTATTAGGGATGGAACTTGGATCCTTGCGCTTGCAAAGCAAGCGAAGGAACCACTGAGCTAAATCCCCAGCCCTCTAAATTTTTAAGGTATTACTGAATTGCTTTCCAGCAATTCTTATTTTTGTTTTTGTTTTTGTTACTGGGGATCGAACTCAGGACCTTGCGCTTGTGAGGCAGGTGTGGTGTCACTGAGCTGCATCCCCGGCCCCAGAATTTTTAAATGAACATGATTCACATTCTCATTAACATTATTACATACGTATTCCTATTCTACGTAACTGCCAGTATGTCACATTGTTAGGCTTGAATTTTTTTGTCAGTTTGATAATTTTTTAAATGTGTATTTTGATTAAGACTGAAACTTGCCATCTTTTCATTTGTTTCTTGACCATGTTGTGTTCTCATCTGTGAACTGAATTGTTCTTTCTTACCGACTGGAGAGAGTTTTAAACAAAATATTATATTTATTAATCCCTTGTCAGTTATGTGTTTGACAGTGTTTTCTTCTGATCTGTATCCTTTGTTTTTAACTTAGCTTATAATATCTTTTATTATGAAAAATTAAAAGCTTTAATACAGATTTATTGAGTTTCCCCTTAATGATTTCTGTTTGTTGCATCTTGTATAAAAAATGCTTCAATACCCCACAGCCATGTTAGATGTTAATAGTAGTGAAGAATACACGGGGACTCTGTAATGTCTTTGCAATTTTTCTCTAAGTCTAAAACTTTTAAAAAATTTTAGAGTTCATGAAAAAACTATGCTCTAAAAATAGATAATAAAATGAAAAATTTACCAGAAAATAAAATTTATAAAACTTAATTAAATGGAAATTATAGAAATAAAACTGTAATCACTGAAATTAAGAGCATAAACATGGACTTAACACATTAGACTGAGGAAGAGAAAAGCAGTAAACTAGAAGACAGGTCTATTTAAAATACTCAGACAGCATGGAGAAAAAAGACAGGAAAGCAAAAATTTAAGAGATATATAGAACAAAATGAAATATGTCCAATTGAAGTTAGGTCTAATAGTGTTTGTTTTATAAAAATGGGGGCTCTGACTTTAGATGCATATACATTTATAGTCATTATCTCTTCTTGATGAATTGATCCCTTGATCATTATGTAGTCAACTTACCTCTTCTTGCTGTTTTTGTCTTAAAGTCTATTTTGTCAGATATGAGTATGGCTACTCCTGAGGAGTCCTCTTTGGAATATCATTTTTCATCCTTTCACTTTCAGTCTGTGTGTCTTTATTTTTGAGGTGATTTCTGCAGGTAGTATTTTTAATCCATTCAGATAGTCTGTATCTTTTAATTGAATTAAGGCCATTTACTTTGAAAGTTATTATTGAAAGGCATGGACTTGTGCTTATCATTTTGTTGATTTTCTTCTAGTTGTTTTGAATGTTCTTTGTTTCTTCCTCTCTTATTCACTTTTTTGGTTTGTTGGTTTACTTACTGCTAATGTTTAATTCTTTTCTATTTCTCTGTTTTTCTAGTGTGATTTATACTTTCACATGGTATCATGATGGTAGTAATCATTTGTCCACTTATGGGTATAGAATTTCCTTAAGCAACTTGCTGGCCCTAGGATCATGAATTCTCTTTTATGCTTATCTTAGAAGGTCTTTTTTCTCTTGATTTGTGAAGGATAGCCTCGCTGGGTATAATGATTTCGCTTGGCAGTTATTTTCGTTCAGGATTTCCATCCATCATTCTATGCCCTCCTGGCCTGTAGGATTTCTTTCTGCTGAGAAATCTGCTGTCAGTCAAATAGGGCTGCCCTTTGTTATGGGTTAGGTCTAGAATGACCCCTCCACAAGTCTCATGTGTTCAGAGCTGATTAGATCATGGGGGCACTATACTCGTGAGTGGATTGATCCATTGAAGAGTTCATAGCTAAAAGTGCTGTTAGGAAGCAGGGCTTCGTTGGATTAGGTATGTCACTGGAGGAACAACTTTAGAGGGTATATTTTCCTTCTCAGTTCTGCTCCTCTCTCTTCTTTCTCTGCTTACTGGCTGCTATGAAGTGAGTAGCTTTCCTTTGCTGTGCAACTTCTAACATGCCATTTCTGTTTTTTTTTCATGCCATTTCTTTTTAAAAATTAATTTTATTGGTACACTTTTGATATAGATAATGATCACAGTCATCATAGGGAATTTGTACTTGTACATAATATATCTTGATTCTTTTTCCCTGTTCCCTTCCCCTCCCTTCAACCTTTCCTTATTTATAAAGGCTTTGTTTCCATTTTTTCCTTTTATTCTCTTTTTTCCTTTCTCCTTCCTTATCTTCCCCTCTCTTGTTCCCCTTCCCATTTGAACATTTTCTTCCTACTTCTCAATATTTCTCAACCATTTTGGTCCATATTTGCACTTTCATTTTCTCACAAAGAGAAACAATGTGATATTTAAACATGTGTGTCCAAATTATTTCACTTAAAAGTATATCTCAAGGTGCATCCATTTACCTAGAAATGTCTCAAGTTTATCCTTCTTTGTGGCAAAGAAGTACTCCATGGTATATAAAACCACATTTTCTTTATTTATGCAATGATGGGCATATGGGCTGTTTCCAAGATTTAGTGATTACAAACTGTGCTGCTATAAACATGGGTGTGCATATATCACTATGGTATGATGCTTTTAACTCTTTTGGGAAGACACCAGGAAAGGAAATAGCTGAGTCAAATGGAACCTCTAGTTTCAGTTTTTTGAGGTATCTCCATACTGATTTCCACATTGGTTGCACCAATTTACACTCTCACCGGATTCTTTTTTTACAGCAGCCTTGCCAGCATTTGTTATTGGTTGATTTCTTGATGACAGCCATTCTATGTGGAGTGAGATGGAATCTCAGTGTCATATTAATTTGCATCTCTTGAATGACCAGTGATGTTGAACATTTTTTCATATATTTATTTGCCATTTGTACTTCTTCATCTGAGAGGTATCTATTCATTTCAGATGCCCATTTTTGAATTGGATCTTTAAATTTTGGGGGGGTTCTGATTTTTTTGAATTCTTTATATATTCTAGATATTAGTCCTTTGAGGAATAGGTGGTAAATTTTTTCCCCATTGTGTGGGTTGTCTCTTCACTTTGTTGGTGGTTTCTGTGGCTATGCAAAATCTTTGTAGTATGATGAGATCCCACTCACCATGATTCTTTGTAATATGTCTTGTGTGATGGGGATTTTGTTCATCAAGTCTTTGTTTACACCTGTGTCTTCAAGAGTTTTACCTATTTTATCTTCCAGCAGATTAAGTGTTTCATTTCAATATTTAGATCTTTGATCCAGTTTGATTTTAGTTTAGTGCAGGGTGGGATAATGGGTCTAGTTTTAATCTTTGGCATGTGGAAAGTCAGTTTTTCAAGCACCATTTATTAAAGAGGCTATCTTTCTTCCAGTAAAGGTGTTTGGCCCTTTTGTCAATGATAAGGTGGCTGAGTGTGTTTGGAGTTGTTTCTACATCTTCTTTTCTGATCCATTGATTCTCAGGTCTGTTTTTTTGTTGTTGTTGTTGTTTTTTATCAGTACCAGGCTGTTTTATTATGGCAGCTTTGTGTAGTGTAATTTCAAGTCAGAGATTCTGATGCCCCTGGCCTTGCCTTTGTTGCCCAGAATTACTTTTGCTCTTCTAGGTCTTTTCTGGTTCCAAATGAATTCTAGGATTGTTTTCTCTAGTTCTGTGAGGCATATTATTGGTATTTTAATTGGGATTGCATTAGATCTGTATAACAGTTTTGGAAGTATGGCCATTTTAACTATATTGGTTCTGGAGATCCAAGAACAAGGGATAGCTTTCCATTTATTTATATCATCTTTGATCTCCTTTTTCAGAGTACTATAATTTTTAATGCAAAGGTCTTTTACTTCTGTCATAATTTGATTCCTAAATATTTCATTTTTTTGATACTATTATGAAAGGTTTTGTTTCCCTAGTTTCTCTCAGTGACTTTATTATTTGTGTACCAGAATACTATTGAATTTTTAATGTTGATTTTGTATCCTGCTATGCTACTGAATTTGATTATTAAATCTAGGAGCCTTTTGGTGGAGTTTTTGAGGTCTTCTATGTAGTGTTTTATATCATTCACAAATAATGATAATTTAACTTCTTCCTCTCCTATCCTTATTTCTTTTATTTCTTTCCCTTGTCTAATTGTTCTGGCTAATATTTCCAGAGCTATATTAAATAGGAGTGGTACCATGTCATTTCTGCCTTGGAGCCAGTGAACCGTAGATGAATCCTGTGAGCCAAAATAAAACCCTTTCTCCTTTAAGTCGCAGGTCTTGGGTATTTTGTCCCAGTGATGGGAAAGCTAACTAATACATCCCTAAATTTGACTTGGTGCTTTTCTCTTGCAGATTTAAAACTTCTTTCTTTATCCTGTACATTTATAGTTTGATGATATTATGTCATGGTGTAGATCTTCTCTGGTCATATGTGCTTGAGGCTCTGTATGCCTCCTCTACTGGGATACCCAGTATTATATTATTATACTATTATATATATTATTATACTATTATTTTATTGAATAAGTTTCCTTTTCTCTTGTACTTTATTTCTTTCCTTTCAGGTATGCTGGTAATGTGGACATTTGATCTTTTAAGGGTGTTCCAAAGATCTTGAATGTTTGTCATTCTTATGTTTTTCTTTATTTCTGTGTGAATGGGACTTTTTGAAAGACCTGTCCTAAAGTTCTGATACTCTTTCTTTTGATATAGCCATTGCTGAGGTTCTCAACTAAATTTTTTTAAATTTTAATACTGAGTTCATTGGTTCCAAGATTTCTTTTCTTTTCTTTTTTATTGGTACTGGGGATCAAACTCAGGACCTTGTACTTTTGAGGCAGACGACAGAACTACTGAGTTAAATGCCTAGCCCAATTCCAAGATTTCTTATTGCATCTCTTTTCAAAATCTCTGTTTCTTTGCTGAATTCCTCATTCATATCCTTCATTGTTTTCCTCATTTCACTTAACTATATTCTCTTGGATCTCAGCGAGCTTTTAGAATCGTTCTTTTGAATTCTCTATCAGACATTTCATTCACTTTGATAGTTTTGAAATATGTTACTAGAGAGGAGTTTTAGGAAGTGTCGTGTTCTTTGTTTTTTCATCTTTCTTTTGTTCCTACGTTGGGATTCATGCATCTAGTGGAATGGATATCTTTACTTCTTTTATGAGATGGTCTTCTTAGTAAATGGCTTTCTCCTGAAGATATGTTTTTGGATATTGGTTTTATATGCTGTGTTGAGTTTTTTTTTTTTTTTAAGCGGGGCACCATAGTGTAATCTCACCATAGATTCTTGGGCTGTGATTAGTGAGTTTGAGAAGATTTGTGTAGGAGTGGGGATACTCTATCCCTTCAGACATATGTGATGTAGAAAGCAGAATATGTGAGGTACAGTCTGTGTGGCTGTTTGTTCAGTGGGACTGGTGACCTCTATTGGATGGTGGGTTTCCTCAGACACTAATTGATGTTGACTACGTCACTTGACTGGGTCTCTGGTATTGACTGCTTCAATGTTGTTGAGGGTCTTGAAGCACTTGTCTTCTGATTAGACACTGGTGTTGGTCCAGGTTTTTCACAGGGAGAGGCAGGGGCAAGAATCACAGTAACTTTTCTGTGATGCTCTCCTCCAATCTTGTTAGCAGTGGGTGATCAGACAAGGTGTGGGGGTGACTGTTGCAGGGCTTCCTCATCAGTGTGATGATAGCACATTTTCCCTGAACACAGTGGGTGCTACTGTGAGTGTACCTGCCTTGGAGCAGGACCTTTGCACAGTGGGAATTGGCTGATGCCCAGGGACTTTTCTCCCTCAGATTATTTCAGTTGCAGAGCTTCTAGGAATGGAGTGGGAGTGAGTCCTGGTTAGAATGGGGCAAAACTCCTCACAGCTGAGCCTTACAAGAGCAAGCAGAAATGGAACAAAGCCAGTGCTGGGCAAGCAAACATAACTTTAATCCATAGGTGGTATTCCAGAATACCATTGGGTAATGCATTAGGAAACTTTTAGCCTGTTGTTAGATATTTAGGAATCTCCTCTACCCTCATTTTTTGCTACTATAGATGACATTGAAAAATAACAAAAACTCATTTTATGAATTACAAAATCTCTTATAGGACTCATCCTACCTTGAATTTTAGAATCTGAACCACCAGTGGTAGCACCATTATTTCATTTTAATATTAAGTTGGTCCTGTGGAACTGAGAGGCCAGTGTGGTCTACAAAAGTAGATGAGGTTGAGATGTAAGTTCTAAGCTGGACTCTGCTTTGGAAGTTGGTAAAACACCTTTTATAGTCAGTATAAAAAGAAAAGTATGTCAGCAAGTTAATGTTCTTTCTTTCCATGGGTAGGAGTGTGGTACACTTAATGATTCAGAGCCTGGGCTCTGTGGTTGGATGGCCAAGTTCAAGTCCTCCCTCATTTCTTGTTAGTGTGACCTTGGCCATGCTGCCTCAGGTTTGTAGTTGTAAAAAGTGGATAATGATAGTGTGTTTTTCACAGTGTTATTGTTAGAATTATTTGAGCTTGGAGGATCTTTAACATAGAGCCCCTTCTTAGTGTTCTAAAAACATTTCTTATCATTATTATTGTTCCTTTAGATTAATTGGCTAGCCAATAAATGCATATGAAGCATTATGGAAGGGATAGGTAAGTTTTCAGGCTTTTCCTAAGGCAACTGATTAGCAACTCATAAGAAACTATACATTGAATTTAAGCTTGTTTCTATGTCAGTCCCCTATTACCTTAGAAAAGCAAGCTCATGAAGTCAAATTTCATTATTTTGCAGTTATATGAATTTCCTCATATTGACATATTTGAGAATCAGAGTAGTATGGTATAAAATGCAATTAGGTATTCAACAGTGACCAGTATTTCTTTTAACTGTCTTTAATCTTATACATTTACTTTTGTCAATATGTTTAGGGTAATATATCTGCTCAGTTAATGCTTGATTTTAAAATATATTTTAGAATATATAACTGCTTATGAACAAGAATCAGCATTTTGTGAATGTTTGAGAGTCAGTGATCCAGTAATAGAAATAACTTTGGTATGTTTTGATTAGCAAAGTCCGTAAGATATAGTCTGTACTGTCTGAGGTTATTCTTTTGATTCACTCCCTATTATGGCTTTCTGGGGCACTAAATATCACAGTTACTCAGTTTAGGACAAGTCTGTGATTCAGTAGCAACAACCTTCACAAATTAAACTTCTTGGATTCTTTTTTTTTGGTACCAGGGATTGAACTCGGGTCCTTGTGCTTGAGAGGCAGGCGTCGGAACCACTGAGCTAAATCCCTGGGCTTGGATTCTTGTCTTTAGTAAAACCCAAGAGGGATTAGAATCACTGGCTCAGTCTTTGTTGAACACCTCATGTATGCTTATAACTGTGCTGTTTTTCAGTACTAAAGAAAAGTTTTGTGTTCATAGCTTCAAAAAGCCTACAGTCTTTTCAAGAGATGATTCAAACTAACTCATAATAGTGAAACATCTAGGACAAGACACATTCCATTGTACTGTCTGGTACAGAACTGGAGAATTTAAAAAGACAGGGAGATCTGTTGAAAGCTGGGGTGCTCCATGCAGTTTTCACGGAAGACTTTAGCTCCATTTAGGCCTTATGGGAGGAAGGACTGAGAGATGTGGTAGCATGGGGCAAAGAATAGACCTTGGGCTTCAGCTCTGTCACTGCATGGAAGACTGTGCAAGTTTCTTCATCTCCAAAATGAAGATCCAGTTCACTTAGTGGCTATGTTCTCTGGAACACAGTGCCCAGGTGTGGTGGGGTTCTGAGTGAGGAAAGCACAAAGGAGGCTGTGCGGGCCGACTACAGAACAGCCTGCCCAGAGATGGCTTGTGGGCTCTTTCATGGTGGGAGTTCTTCCTCTTAGCACCTCTCCTCTATTGGTGAAACCAGGAAATCAGCACTTTTTATGGTTTTGACTCTATCATGGAGTTACAAAAAATAACAGTACAGGAGCCACAAGTGAAAGTATGGTAATCTTTATTTGGATGACTCAGAGAACATGCTGTAGATAGTGAACATTTTAGAGCTTTCAGTGCTAACAACCCACTGATTGGCCACCACTATTCTAGAGCTTCTCACTCCTCAGCCTTCACCCCAGGGCCCCCGACTGTCTGTGCAGCCAGGAGGTAACCCTCCCTCTCTTCTGCATGAATTTCGTTACGTTGATTGATCTCCTTCAATAGCTATCTATGTTCTTCCACATTGAATTTTGCCTCTCTAGTTATATTCTTCTCCATCCATTTTTTCTAATATTTTATCATGAGTATTTAAGAAAATAAAGAAAATTGCACTGTGAACACTCATAAATCTATATCTATCTACTATCTAATTTCTAAAATTAACATTTTGCTATATAGTCTTACATATTTTTTCATCTGTTTATCTCTATCCATTTATATTTTTATTATTTGGGAAAACATATATAACGTTAAATTTACCATTTTAACCATTTCAAGTGTACAAGTCATTAAGAGTGTATATTTAATACATTATTAAATCTAACATTGTACAGCCATCTCAATTCATTATTTTTTTTCCATTAAGTTTATCGGTAGATTTTAGGTATACAACACAGTTACATTCATCATTGGGATCTTGTACCTGTACATGATGTATCTTGGTTCTTATTTTTTCCCCTTCTCCTGCCCTCCCTCCACCCCCTCCACCCTTCCCTATTTACAAAGACTTTGTTTCCATTTTTTTCCTTTTCTCATATTTTTTCTTTTCCCTTCTTTCCTTTCCCCTACCCCTCCTACTTCCCCTACTCCTTTAGACCTTTTCTTCCTATTACACAATATCAATTATACATTTTAATTATAATGTCAAGATTTAGAGGACATTACCACAGATTTTACAGAATTTAAAAGGGTATAGAAAGCATATTACAAAAATCTTTTTTGAAATAAATTCATTCTTAAAGTCCATTTGTGTGTATACGTGTGTCATATGCACACATGATACTAAACTAGAAGGTAGGAGAACAAGCTGGCAAAGCTGGAACACTCCGAAAGAGTAAGAAAAAGAAATTGAAAGGGGAGATGCACAGGAATACCCACTCATTAATAATCTTTGTTTCCTTCAGATGTATTAAATGGGCATTATTTCCACCACTTCAGGGCCTTTAACATTTTTTATAAAAACTAAAGAAGATACTACATGTAAAAACATGTAGCATAGGGCTTCGTTTTGCCATCCAGGTGTGCTGAAATTTGTTGAGCTCTAAAACAACAAAAGTGAGAGGAGCTGTGTTTTGGTCAGCGTGGGGTGGGCTGTGCTCCAGGAACAAACAGCCCCCTTATCCTTTCTTGGTGGCTTAAAATGATAATGGCTTATTTTCACTGTGGGAAGAAGGAGCTTTGCTTTCTCGTGATCCCAGAGCCAGAATGATGGGATCGTCATCATTTCAAACATTTGGGTGTCATTGCCATGGGGAGAAAACTCTGGCGGGTTTTGCATTGACAAATGTTTTGGCCCAGAAGTGACATAGGATGCTTCTTCCCACAGCTGTCCACCAGAACCAGTCACATGGCCCATATAACCATAAGGGGTGAGGAACTATCACTGTAGCCAGGTCAGAGAGAAGAGTCAGGCTGTTTGGCAGACAACATTTAGTCATCGCCATAATCTGAAATCATTCCTCTGTCAGAATCACCACAATTCAAAAACAGCTTAATTCCTTCCTTCCTTTCTTTTTTTTTTTTTTTGAGACAGGGTCTTACTGTGTAGTTTAAGCTCACCTTGAACTCAGTATGTAGCCCATGCTGGCCTCGAACCCAAAGCAATCCTCCTGCCTCAGCCTCTTGAGTTCTGGGATTACAGGAGTGCACTACCATGCCTGGCATGAAATAGCTTAACTTCTACTAGATGAATCATGTCAGGATTGATAACAACAGCAAATAAGTGACAGTTTTTACTGTGTTTCCCTGAAAATAAGACCTAGCTGGAAAATAATCAGCCTTGAAAACTAGAGAGCAAAAAGCCAGCCCCAGTCAGCCCATCCTGTCTTACCTGCCATCAGGTTGTCTTGTCTTACCTGTTCTCTTGCTTGGTGGCTACTCTGTAAGCAGGTAAGGCAAAGGTAGGCTGATTAGGGCTGGAATTTTTGATCTCTCATTTTCAAGGTTGATTATTTTCCAGCTAGGTCTTATTTAGCGGGGGAAGGAAGGTCCTCACTATAATTGAGGTTCTGGGCTTTATTCTCCTTATTTAATTAAATCTCAGCAATCCTTGAAGGAAGTTAGTGTTATTGTTCCCATGTCGAAAGTAAGGAAATTGGGGAGTGCTCCATTTACTGAGTTGGTCATGGACCAAGTCCAGGGAGCTATGGACTCCAGGCTGGCCTGGGATGATTGATGATTACTCCAATACAGATGTTCAAGTGCAGCCTCAAAGTCTTTGCCTTGGTTACCTCTTTGCCTAACTGAACCAGAGGTGAAGCCCTCCCTCTGCCCACCTCACAGTTTAAAGCCATTGGCCCACTCTGCAGAACAGAGCTGAGCAACATCACGCCCGGCAGTAAGTGTTCAGAGTATCTCAGTGCTACAGCCAAGACATGAAACAGCTGTTCTTTCCTAATGGCTCACACGGAAATGTAAATGAACAAAGACATTAAAAAAAAAAAGAAAGAAAAAGAAAAAAAATGAAAATAGGTTTGAGTTCTTGCCTTTTAAAATTTTTATCATTTTCCATCCGAGCTTACTGTTTTTGTTTAATCTTGCCATTCCTTTTCTTCTTCCGTGTGTGCTCTTTTTCTTAGGGATATGCAAACTTTATTAGTCAGCTCCGCTTTCATGCTCTGTATGCTTTTGTGTTTGAGAATTGGGAATCAGGTACTTTTACTGTTAGCCCCGGGGTGGATCTGGGCAGGAGGAACCTTTATGAATAATCAGGGTTGACATCTCCAGCGTTGTTCCTTCATTATAAATATTGTTAAAGGATCTGTGACCACCATGGGCTCCCACTGAACAGAGTGTGCAGGGCCGGCAGAGACAGCCTTTGATTTCAGCTCTCTCCTGGTTAGCTCTTCACTGATGACCCTGCTGTTGACAGATCTCTTAGATTTGGCTGGCTTTTGTTTTTTTTCAGAAAGTTTCTTTTCTATTAGCATAAAGTGTCTGGTCTGCAGGAAGCCAGGTCCATCTCTTCAAGTCCAAAGGCTAAAAACCATGGTTAATGTTAGTGCTTGTGTGTTGTCTGTGCCCGAATAGCTAATGAATGCTGAGCAGCTCTGTGACTTTAACCATTTTAGTTCCATTTGGATTAGTTTTAGCATCATAGTCTTTTTTCAAGGGGGAGACAAATGATACTGTCTTACTTTCTACCATTTAAGGGAGCCCACTCTTTTTACACATGTGAAAGAGCTCCAGTGTTCCATGTATGTAAGGTCCCCCACCTGCACCCTGTAACCTCTGGTCATAATATCAGCCAGTTGTCCATTAGATTATTTGTGTTATTTTGACACAGTTTCCAGGGTCACAGTTTCCAAATGGAGGACACATAGAAATTTGAGTCAAATGTCACAAATGTCTCTGTTTCCCCACTCCCCGAAGCTGCACTGTCTTCTGCCCATCCTAACAGATGCACCAAGCAATCTTATAAAGCCACTTGCATGCTGCCACTTCATGTAACTGTGCCAACAGCCCACGAGCAAGGCAATATGATTTCCCTCAAAGATACAAATCTAAACTCAGGGAGCAAAGAGACTTGCCCGTGTCACATGATGAGTCAGGGTTACAATCGGCTAAAATCTGAGGCCTGTAGTTCAAACTATCTACTTTCTCCACTTATCCATGTTTATTGGCAGTATCTACTATTCATTCATGCCACCAACATTATTGAGCATTAATTTGCTCTTGGGCGCTGGGATCACATAGATAACAACAACAGAGTTCTTGGGCGCTCAAATACTGGTAGGATTTATTAACTTGTGTTGTATTCATTGCAGGGGTTGCACCAAGAACCTTTGAAGGCCTGGGAGACAGGCATTGAACTTGTTCTCCAGAGCTCAGGGAAGACTTCTTGGAGGAAAGGATATGAGGGGATGAGTTAGCTGGGATAAGAAGACAGGGATCACTGTGAAGGAGCTGCAGCCTACATTTGGGTAAAGGGAGAAAGGGGAAAGAGATTCCTTCCTATTAAAAGTACTTCAGATATCTTTGAGTAAGTCTAAGATTTGATGTATGTCTATACATAGGTGTATGTACTTGGGGCTAAAAGCTCCACGTTGCTGCACTTGCTGCAAGAGTGCCCTTTGTTTCCCCAGATTTGGGCATTGGGAAGACAGGAGTAGATCAGGGAAGGAATCTTATGAGTTTAGTGGCATGTGTGTTGAATTGAGATGTTTATAGGAAGCTATAGATATATATGAAGCATGTGGCCAAAGTTGGGAGGGGTGGTGGTGCTCTGAAGTTCAGGAGAGAATTCAGGGCTGAAGTTGTAATTTAGGAGTCCTGAGCCTTCAAGAGGGTGGTCGCAAACATATGGCACGCGTGCTGCAGCAGGCTGTTTGTATCATTGAAAGCTCTAAAAGGTTCACCATCATTGATCTAGGAGAAATGAGGCTTACATTTGAGGTCAAGTGGCACATCTTATTCCAGGGATGGTGGTGAACCTTTTAGAGCTTTCACTGATAACAAATAGCTTGCTGTGGCATGTGTGTCATAGGTTCGCCACCATTGTCCTATTCCAAACCTTCTACTCTACCTTACCACCAAATGGCACATTGAAATCAGTATTTTAAGGTGAGCTTGTAAGAGGAAAGAGGAAGGTAATTGGACCTACAGTCCTAGTTATATTCCTATCTCAGAGGAAGTAAAGGGAGCACAGAGAGTGAAGAGCGTAACCATCAGGCCCAGAAGGACAGCCTCATCAGTCCTGTCAGGTGATAAATGTCTCGAATAGGACCATTGCAGCCACTTCTCCTCCCTTGGAGGGAGCAGGGTTGGTAGATTTGGCAGAGGAGGGTCTGATGAGAGAGAAGGGGCTGCAGTGTCCCCACCCCCTACACATTTGTGGAGCACCGTCATGAGTGTGTTGTTAGGGGAACCAGGGTGTCAGAGTCTGAGTCAGCACCAGGGTGGGAAGAGTCATAGTGCAGCTTCTGTCACTTAGCTTTTCGACAACAGAACTCAGTTCATTTCCCTAGAAGGGATAGGCTGAGAAATCAATTCGCATGTACAAATCCCACAGGAGACCAAAGCAGAAGCTGAGTGATGTTGTATTAACTGGCAATCAGAGTGCGACTGCTATGCGCTCACTGCACCAGGCAGTCTCCTTTGAGTCTGTACAGTCTGGAGGTGGCCTGTACACCCCAGGTTAGGAGGTGTCTAGAGCGGTCCCCACTTGGAGTAGTTGTGTGTTCTTGAGGGATAAGGTGATGAATAGCTCTTCTCCAGTGCCTCCAGTGCCTCTCTGCCCTGGAGCATTGATTACTAGACCTAGAGTCTAGACTCATGCACATTCTTCTGTAAACCAAGGGTGGCGAACCTGTGGCCTCCCTGTCAGCAAGGGATCCAAGTTGCCCCAGCAGCTGAGCATCAGATATTCTGGTTTAATTGTTGTGATGGTAATTTGTGATAAGTAAGTGGGTTTTGGGTTGCAGTTTGGGCACCTGGTCTCTAAACGGTTGGCCATCACTGCTCTAAACTCTCCTTTCTCTATGCTTGTGTAGGTCACCACAAGCTTCGTCCTTCCATTTCGTCAAGGAAATATTTTGTTACTTTATAGACCATCTGACGGTAGCTCTTGTTGGGATCGGTGCGTTGCAGAGAATGCTTTTTGGAGTGCTCAAGGCATCTCTGATTGTCGGTACCAGTCTAGGATGATTTCCACAGATGACCAGTGCAATATCTATATATCTATATATCTATATCTATATCTATATCTATAGCTTTTTATTAATTTTAGTTTCTTAGAGAACTATCTTCTCTTCTGGTTCCATAATTCTGAGTGTGTCCTGTATTTGGGAGATTAGCAACCCAATGTTCTGAGAACAATTTAGAGCAGAATAGGAAAAAGGCAATGAATTTACATTACTAACCCCTGTGCTGGAAATTGCAAGCTTTCTACAGAGGTTGAAGAACTTCTCTTTATACTGTAGGAAGTTGGCATCAGGGACCATAAGGAATGGTCCCCAAGGGCACATGACCGGATGCTCTGAGTCCAGCACAAGCCTGCATCCGAGCACTTTGGGAATTCAACAAGTAGTTCTGCCATTTGGAGGGTTTTATAGAAGGGAAGGGGGTTAGCTGGACCCTGAAGGGCTGGTAATAGTAGGAAAAAGCAGAAAGTTTTGATCTAGTGAATGAGGCTTCAATAGCCCGAGAAACCACCTCTTATTTTTTTCATTCATTTCTGGCTACCACAGTTTCAGAGATTATAGGCAAACTGGGGGATAATAATTAGAGCAGTGATTCTCAGGGATTCTCAGATTCCCCCATGGATCCTTCGACTGATTACATCCATAGTGAAATATTCACTTTGGAACTTTTCATTTCCTCCCACGACGTGGCATAAAATAATGCAGAAAGTAAGTTTTCCTTAATTCTAGGTGCTGTTGCTGTGTTGACTTTCCTGCTGAGTACAAGAATAAAAGTGTTACAAGACCCTGGCTGAAACCCATGGTTGTGAAATCAGAATACAGGACATAATGGAGCCAAAGTCATGTTCTAAGGAAGGATTCAAGGAACTGGACACCTTTGGAGGAGAGTATTCAGGATATGGTAGGAGATTTCAGAAATCTGGAAGATCGTCTTATGAAGGGGCTGAATTTCTCTCTTGAGACACCAAGGTCCACAACTAGGATAATGGATTAAAAATACAGGGCCAAACTGACTAGAATAAGGAAAACGTTTCTAAGGTGATATGAGAAGATAAAATGAACCCTCCCATGAGGCCGTGAGCTCTCTGTCACTAGGGCTTTTAAAGCAAAGATTGAATAGACTAACAGATACAGCTAAGGAGAGTCAGTCTCTGGATAGGGGCATGGCCAGCTGTGTTCTAGAATTCATTTCAACTCTGAATTTCTAAAATTAATAATAATTTAATAACTACCGACTTCACATTTTGTGACTCTGATTAATAACCAACAAATCAAAAAAAGTTAAGTCTTTGGCCTGTAGGTATCCAGCTATGCATTTTATCTTTACAACTCCAAAGCTAAAAGGGTCCTGTTTTCTAAAGAGATTACAAAGTTGATTGTAGATTATTGATTGTGGTTGAAAAAGAATCCTTGAAAAGGAAAGTTTTCCAGGAGCCACTGCTTTAGAATAAAGGAGCCCTTGACAATAAAGGGGAGCTAAGAATAAAGGAGTCCTTGGTATTTGTCAAGAGTTTATTTTCCCCCCAATTCGAAGCTTGTGATAAATGATTATTAAAGTAAGTTTGTCATCTATTTGCTGTTTAAGGCTCTAGTATAAAAAAGCCATGGGAATGTATAAAATTACCTCCAGAAATAGTATGGAGAAAGGGAAAACCCTGTTGTCCAGGCATCCCCACCCTGTTTATGTGTCACTTTGAGCATTTGTGTCGAACCTGCCTGAATTTGTTTTAGGCGATCTTTGACTTTCAGATGTTTGTGGAACACAATGTTTTCTTAACCTCAGATGTTGTAATGGGTAAATACAATTTTATCACATGGCTTTTTCTACAAATCCTGCAGTCAGCAGTAAGCCCCTTCCAGTTATTTATTGGAATAATTGTATAGGCATCCAATTTTGCTATAGCAAAAGCAAATCTTGGCCAAATCTTAGGGTTTAAATAGGAGCAAGGGGAAAGACACTGGATACTGATGACTGGTGACTCCTGAGAAAATTACTTAGCAGTGTAGGTAACACAGTAAAGAAAGAGTTTAAAGAGTAATTCTCACTCCTAACCCTATTTCAGCCAGTCATTCATCTCTATTCCAAACACTAAAAAAGAGTACCTAGAATACAATAGGTTTTCAACAAACATTTTGGGATAAATTTTAGGAAAAGGAAAACTCAAAATTTCCGTTATTTTTCTTTCTGGGACCATGTGTGTGCGACAGATTGAAAATTGAGAATTCTGACCATCATTCAGTTGTTAAATATTTGGGCTGCCAACTCATTTCCTTGACTGATGTTTATCCCTCAAAGTTGACTGACTGCTTTGGCTCAGGGTAGACACAGTACGAGTAGTAAGTGGCTGTTCTTGTCAGTCGGTGGTTGTAGTTCCCTGCATAACCAGTTTGACTTATGTTGGTCACATCAGGCAGAGACATAAATCATGATAGTCCAATAATTAGTACTCAGGGCCTTTTCCAACTGGAGTGATTTCTTGGCTGTTCTGCTGGTTAGCAACACTGAATATTCATTCAGTGATTGAACAGCATTGACCAACTGACTGAGGAAGTATTCATCCCAGAAAAAATCTCAGCATAGAATATGATACAGAATTAACCAGTGAGCGTGAGCATCTAAGTGTGAATGCAATTCTAGAACATGAGCCGAGAGTGACACTCCACTAGGAAAAGCTGGGCAAAGTTGGAATGAAGTAGGACACAAATAATAGATGTTTAGACTTCTAGCCTGATGGACAGGCCCTAGGGTGGCCTTGGTAGTCTCTGCTTCTTGGTGTCTTCTCCCTCATTTTGTGTGTGGGCAGATCTGTGACTTAATTTCTAAGCAATAGATGGTGGGCTATCATTCCTGTGATTGTATTTCATTATGTACGACTCTATCTTGCTAATAGAATTTCTAGAGTCTCCCTCTACTTGTTGGGTTTGAAGAAGCAAGAGTCCATGATATCTATGACTACAGGAACATGAATTCTTCCAGCAAACCAAGGGAGCCTGAAGGGGGTCCTTTCCTAGGGCAGCTGTCACATGAAGAGCCAGGCCTGGGTGATAGTTGACCATGGCCTTACAAGGGACTCAGTTAAACTGGACTACCTGGACTCTTCATCCACAGAAACTGTGAGGTAGTGATTATATGCTGTTTTATGCTGCTAAATTTGTGGTACTTCGTTACATTGCATAACAAATGTATACCCTGCGCATTATTCTTACATAAAATGTTGACCACAGTGTTGATGATGTTCAGGGTATCCACCCAGGAGTCACCTGGAAGATACTCTGGTCTTCTAACTCCCCTGGATTATCACACACGAGTATTGAATAGTGACTTGTCTAAAACTGGAAGAAAGAATAGAAATGGAGTCTATATTCTTGTGGTCAAGTCTCAGTGTTTACATGTTTAAATTATGAACCAGGACTTACATATTTAGAGGAAATAGAGATATGATTGGTTACCACAAGTGGTTAAATCTTGAATTTGTGGTCAGGGTGATAGATATTATTCATTCACCTTTTTTCCTATCTTCCCTGCCTTTCCATGGCTTCTCTATGGTTGGAATATACTTCCTGGCCTACTGATGTTGGGGTTGGCCATATGACTTGCTTTGGCTGATGGCAAAATGGTAAAATAATAGGGTACCAGTTGCAAGCTGAGGCTCAAGAGGATGGCAAATATGTGCTAGCAATTTTCTACTCCTATCTTGCACCAAGAAAAAAATACACTAAGGTACCCAGTGCTTTTTTAGCTCAAATCCTTGAATGAGAAATGAGTGGAACGATGCCAGATTTTGACCTACTGCAGAAGCCAAGCCACCCCAGACAGGTGAGCCTCACGTGAATTAGAAATAAACATTGTTGCAAGTGTCTGAGATGTGGAGATTGTTAGACTTACTGCAACAATAGCTAATTAATACAGTATCCCCAATAACCCCCAAATCATTCAACTTTCATATAAGTGAAGCTAGCAAAGTTTTTATTCTTTACCACAGACTTATAGGTGAATGAATTTGTTATTCTTCCTTCTTGTATCAGAATATTTGTTTTTATTTGGGTAGGAATTTCTAAAGTAATGTTTCCCAATCCTGTTGTACAGAATACTGTGGTTATTCAGTGCATTCACAGCTGTTCTTTGAAATGAGGGTTCTATATTTACATAAGGTAAAAGAAGACTGATAATGTCTAGGAAGTTTTGCATTGAAAAAAAGGACTCATACTAAATGTAATCTAACCCAATATTTGTTCCAACATATGACTATGGAACTTGCCTCCACCTTCTCCTCTTCTGTTCCATTCTGTTCTGGTCTGCTCTGATCCTCTCTCCCTCTTTCCCTCCCTCCCATCTTCCCTTCACAAGTTTATATCTTACTCCTCTGAAATCAGTTGATACTGGTTTTGTGCTCACCTACCTGGACTTTTCACATTCCCAGCAGGTGCTGTACAGTATAAATTTGCAACGGTGCTCTCAAAATCCAAGGCTATTAGGCAGATACCAGAGAAGTCACTGATTAGTATATCTCTACATAATATACTGTACAATGAAACCTGACTAGGCAAGGTTCCCTATGATAAAGGCAGGTGATGAAAGGTCTTGCCAGTGCAAAAGCCCAGGATCTTCAGCAAGTTTAACAGTAGTTTTCTGAGAAGTTAAGCAAGAAGTCAAGATTGTGGGCTAATCAGTCCTACTACTTAAGTTGTAGTAGAATTATTTGTATTCTGTAGTGATTGATTTATATCTAACACAGATTGACTTGATATTTGGTACAAACTAATTTCACACTACTGACTTGAATCTGAACATGTTTGTAAGTCCAGGGGATCACTCAGTAGAAATCTGTGTAAAATGTGTGCCAGTTACATGGGGCTGATGGCATTTCCTCCTTGAACTGAATTTGCTAGAGGATGGATACTTCCAATTTATGCCTTGAAATGGAGATCCTGACTTTATAAATATGTTAAAAGTGAAAAACTATAACATGGAAAAAGCTTTACAAAACATTTCCCCCCAATATATTTAACTCTCAATTTGGTGATGAGAAGAGGTTTCTTAAACTCCCAGAGCTACATCTTCAAACTACAGTTGATAATTCCTGATAGTCCAATAGCTGCCCCTTGAAGGTCCTCAATTATCACTATTAGGGATTCTGAGTATTTCACGTCTGTCATGTGGAAATGAGCCCTCTATTCCAGAAAAAAGTGGCAAAGCAGTTCTAGGGTGGCAATAGGGAATGGCGAAGCCCCGAGGATGGCTGCCTTAAAAAATGGTTTTGGTGGAGGAATGAGATTAGCATATTAATTAAGGTCTTCATATCCAGTAATGATCTCATTTGCTTATATAAACAGATGACAGCAACATTGAGAGAAATGTTTTAAGCCCTTTCCTTTTGTTATATGAGTGAGGTTTGGAAAACATAGGAAGGGCTATTGCAGAGTTCAGGAAGTTAAAGTGAATGTTCTGTCTCCAGGCGCAGCGCAGGTTTGCACGGGCTGGTCTCCCCTTATTTACTCACTTTCCCTCATCTATAAAACAGGGAACTGTGACCAGAGGCCTGGTTTTAATGTTTCTTGATAAACCTTTGTAAAGCAGTGTGCTGTTGCGAGTAATGGGCTCCATTCATTATTAGCCCAGTTGATTTTCATTTACACTTGGCTCTGACAATTAGCTTGAGCAGGTGTGAAGGTGATGGAGGGGCGGGGACGCCCAGAGGTCAGCGCTGGCTGGATGTGATAAATTAACCATTATTAGCAGCAGTGAAAGTGGTTCTTTATGCTTGTCAGCAGCAAACAAAGGGACAACATAGTTCACACAAATTCCCTGTTCAGAGCTGGCTTTGCTGAAGGGGAAGTTTCCTTCAAGGCTCTCCAGGCAGATGGGAGAGAGGAAAAGAACCTACATCAGTAGCGGCGAGGGTGCTTTGGGGGTTGTTGGTTGACGGAGTGGTATGTGAATGTCCCAGGGGGAGTTGCTTTTTGCCGGAGTGGGTAAGCTTGGCAGAGTAACTCAGCTGGTGATGCCCATACCTGAGGGTTATTAGGGAGGAAGAGTTTGTGTACCAACAAAATCAACACACTTATTACACAGGGAGTGGGGCAGTGCATATTTCCACATACATTTAGTGGATATTGTTGAGCAGTCCCTTGTAACTGAACACTTCAAAATAGGGACTAAAAATCTGACTGAACGTCGGAGCATGTGAGTGGGCTTGTGGACTGGGCATGTTATTTTACACTAAATTTAGAATGATTGGCTGTGACCTCGACAAGGAATCCCTGATGACAGCATGTGTGTGCTTTTGCTCTTGGACTGGTGAGAACCCCACAGAATAATTCTCCAGTCTTCCACCTGGGAGCTGCTGGCTGGGGACTCCTGCCTGTCTGTCAAGTCCTGTAAACTGCACAGGGTGAGGCTGTGCAGAGGGGAGGGTCTCAGGCTTTGTATGTTCTCCCTGTTTTGTGAATGGTTCACCCACCACCAACTGTACCTAGTAGTTTTTAGATCAGATACTCTTTCTTTTTCCTTCATCAGACAAAAAGTACATTTCAGTCTTCTCTTGGGGAGGAGTTTTTCTGTGCCCTGGATCTGGTCCCCACTCCCTACCATGGGAAACCTCCAAAGAGCTGGTCCACAAAAAAGCAGCTTATTCAAGCCAGGTGTCATGGTGTATGCCCGTATTCTCAGCACTCTGGGAGTCTTAGGTAGGAGGACTGCAAATTCAAGCCCAGCCTGGGGAATTTAGTGACTTAGGAAGATCCTGTCTCAAAATAAAAAATAAAAAAGGGCTGAGGATATAGCTCACAGTGAAGGACCTGAGTTAAGTCTCCAGTACTACAAACACTACCACCAGAAGAACATCGAGTATAAAAAGCAACTCATTCAATACTAAGTGAAGATAAAGGAAATAGAGCAATGTCCGCAAGAAGAAGCCTATGGAAAAAAAAACCACACGAACAAATGCAGCATTAGTGTACGAGTAGATGATGAGTATTCACTAGAAAAATGTCGTAGAGCAGATGAAAATTGTGAATGAACATGTTTGCATAAGTGTAAAAGGCAACTCAGTGAACAGTCAGATCTATTAATAGGAACCACCAACTGGAAAGGAAGTATTTGAGGGAAGAGATGGAGAGATAGTAGTAAAAGAAGAGATACAAGCTAGGAGAACCCAGGAAAGAAGTTGAGGGGAGAAAACTAACCAATATAAAAATTAAGATCAATTGAAAGAGGTAATAATATGGAAAACACTGTAAGGAATGGAAAAGATAAAGTAAGAAAATGGTTAACTGTGAAATAGAAATAGAAAGAATAAGAGAGAAGTGATAGACACAAAAGATATGCAAAAGAGAGCCAACGAATAAGTAGAACACCCAAAGAAGTAATTCAAAATAATATTGAACAAATATTTCAAGGTGTAATTCAAGGGAAAAAAACCCCCTTTAATCTGTACATTGAAAAGTCATACTGTGTTCTGGGGAGAATTGACCCATCAAGAACAGTGCCAAAACAGATCAGACCAATGTCATTAGACTGTAAGGACAAAGAAAGAATCACTGGGAAGACTGTGTTGGGGGGTTTGACTATCAATTATGTGAAAAAAAATCATCTCAGATTAGACTTCTCCATAGTATCTTCTTTTTTCTTTTTCTTTTTTTTTTTTGGTACAAGAAATTGAGACCTTGAGCTTGCCAGGCAGGCGTGGCCCTGCTGAGCTAAATCCCCAGCCCCTCTATAGCATCTTTTACCAAAAGGTAGGATGGCACCTAGCAGTTCCTGAAGGAAAGAGAGCATGAGCCAGGCACTCTGAAATACAAACTCTGAGCATATAGTAACCAAAGCAATGTTAGGTGCCTTGGTCATAAAATTTAAGGCAATGCCAGAAAGCTCAGTAATCAAGAATAATATATTATGCAAGGTTAAAAGACATCACAGTGCACACAGAACCCCCCAGGATTTTTTTTAAAAATCAAAATTTTGTTTTTCTTCTGCTTTAGGCTCTGACAAAGCTTGGCGTGGCACTGCCATAGGCCCTTCTGGAGGAAACTGCTAGCAGACAAACTTGTCAGTCAAGATGTGACATGGGTGACACTAGCAGAGGGGCTGCATGTGAGTACTGGGTATATTTAACAGTATAATTAAGACAAACATGGAGTTAGGATGACAGAAAAAATGTAAAAATATTCCTATTATAGTTAAATAATTTATTTAGGAACAGTCAGATCAAGAAAGAAACATGAAGTACAATGTTGGGATACATCGAAAATGTTAACCTATAAATACAACATGTCAGAACATATGGGATATACATAAAGCAATTCTCAGAGGAAAAAATATATGTGTGTGTATGTATATGTGTGCATTTACATATATATATATATATATATATATATATACAGTGAAAATTAAAAGAATTTATAACCAACTTAGAAAAATAAAAACAAAATAAAGAACAGAATTAATAAAAACATAAACAGAAGATCAGTTGAACTGATATACCCAAAAGATTTGTTTACTCAGTAAAAGAAGGAAGACAGTGCTAAGCTCTTTGAAGTTTGTGTGACACAGAAGTTTTGAAACAAACACTATGCAAACAAGAAATTTAAAGGAAGAATTGAGCCACTAAATACTACCCCAAACCATGATGCCTCTGTGGTGAGGGTTAGTGACAGTTTCATCAGCTGTAAGCCCTATGAGATGTTTAAGTAAGAAGAAAAGTTGTACTTTTGCTCATTTGTCTTAAATTTATAAAGTTTTTCTTTTTAAAAAAACTAGCTGAAATATACTAATGGTGTTTTGCTGCTGGATTGACTGACTGAGTTATCTCACTAATATAATCAGACCACTGGATTTGTGTTGACCAGGAAGCTGATATAATCTAAGATACTTTCACCATCCCAAAGCATTTTGCTTACTTGTTAGTTGATTTGAGAATAGAATTAGACAGGTTAATTAATTTTCTATCATTATAATATTTTCTTACATTAAAGTAATGCTCACTGTACAAAGTTTACACAATTCAGATGAGGAAAAAAAGGAGAAAAGTTTTAAAAAAACTAACCATTTAAAATAATCTTTGTGAGGCTTTTAATGTCTTTTTCTAGTCTGTATATGTGTTTTTAAAAATCAAACTGAAAATTGATTCTATTTTTATGACCTGTTTTTATATAATAAGATTTTTTATGATAGCATTCCCAATGTTAATTACATTCTAGAACATGATTTTTAATGATGCTTGTGTATTTCATTGTGTGGATGTACCATAATTTATTCAATCCTGTAGTCTTGGACATTGAAGGACAACTTATTTATGAAGCACTTTGTTTAATTGGCATTTTCCTATATCTTGCTTATGATGAATTTAGTTTGTTTTTTAAAATACTCTGTGGAAATCTCACTTGGGCTGCCTGAGGAAGAGGTGAGCCTTGGTCTTGTGCTAGGTGAATTCACTCTCAGAGCCCAGCCTTACACAGCCTGTCTCATTTTTTGTGGAAGTGCAAGATTGGTCACCATTTGGGCGGGGTGTATCTGTCTTCTAAAGCCACCTGAAGGGGTGGATTTGTGGTCTAATATTTGTTTTGGATTAGGCTGCTGCTAAGATGCTTTGGGGTGTTCTAGCACACGTGTTAAAAAGGAACTGGAGTATGTGTGTTCCAGGCAAGAGGTCTTTCTTTCTTTAATTGTCTAATAAAATCATCACTTCTGGATAACTAGGGAGGAATGTGGTATGGTAGAGATTCTAAACTGGCCTGGGCATTCTGAGAAAGATGCTCTGTCTCAAGTCTTACAAAATTATATAATTTTAGAAAATCATTTCCTTATTTTTATTCATCCTTCTTTATTAAACAATATATTATAAAATTCTCACTTTGTCTTCTGTTTAGAAAGTATCTGTTTGATTTCTGATCTGTAGGACTTCACTAATTTTGCCATAATTATTTGTAATTTGATTGAAACTAGACAAGTTATAGTCTATCTGTAATGTCCTTTGAAGTGAAGTATTTTCCTCTCTGATAATGAATAGAAGACTGCAAATGAATATCCGGGGCAATATATACTCTGTGGATAAATAAAAGTTTATGAAAATTCCCAAGCACATTAGGTAACTTTTCACATATAAAAGAATAATATACCACTTATTAATAATTCTTTTCTGTTTCTTACACTGTCTCCTAAGGCTGATTGGATGATATAATTAGCTTCCTGAAAGTGATAAAAGTGGAATTCCTCTTTAAATGTCCTAAATGGAGTCCTTGCTAACTACAAGCCAGTGAGGTTCTATGTTATATCAATCTATTGTCATGTGCGTTTTCTGTTGTTCTCACCCTAGATTTTATGGTGGAGGGCACTGCTGAAAGGCAAATACTAGAAAGTGTACCTTAAATTGTACACTGAGGCTAGCTAAGAACAAGTGAGAACACCAAATAGGAGGAAAATATGGATCAAGAAGAGTAGTGGCAAAGGTGCCCAGAATACAAAGGGTCAGAAGTATTTTGATATTTTTTAAGAAATGGGAAGCCATCATTGTATTTGAATAGGAGTAACATGACTTCATTGATGTTTTAGAGGGAAAATTGGTATGGTATGATGGATGAATTGGGGAGGGTAGATACAGTAAGCCAGTTAGATAACTGTGGCTTCTGATTTTTAAAAGTCTTTTCCATTTAGCAATTCAGTACAATTCTCCCCAAAATGTAAAGCAGTACTTTCACACAGTATTTGTATTTTAATGTGTAGTACACTCTGATGTTTTCTGTTCTATATAGTCTTTTCCAATTCATTTATAAAGTGCTGATCATGAATCTCTAACTATATGTAACTATATTTCACAACATCTAGTAGATCCAAACTTACGATTTGAGAAATACTGACTTGGAAATGCAATGCAAGTAATATTCTGAAAGTTATTTATGTGCTTTTTTCTCTTTTGTCTCTTCAACTGTATGCCATTTATCTCCAAGGCATCCATCTGTCTTGGGGATACTGGGATTTGTTATAGAAGGGAAGCAAAGCAAGACCATCCAGAGAGTATCCTGATCAGACATTCACATGTAGGAATTTACAGCAAGACTGTTAACATTTGTAACAGGGCTTTTTCTTGAATTTGAATGTCTGAATTCACTTATCTACCTTTAAGAGAGAATCACCAGGAAGAGGAGGGAGTAGGGAAGCTCTGTCTTTCTGGAATGGGCTTGCCTGCAGGGCTCACTCTAGAAAGGTGAGAAACCTTGTACATTGGGGTATAAAACAGTCAGCCAGCCTGGTGGGACCTCAGAGCCCCTGTAGAAGCTCTAGGGCTGAGATAAGGCCACAGAACTAAAGACTATCATAAAGAATGTTGGCCAAGCCACAAGAATGGACCAAGGAGTCACTAGCTGCAGTTCCAGCACTGTTCCAGGCAGGGCGCCCAGCAGCTGAGTAGACAAAGGACATTATTCCAGAGACCCAGAAGTGCCGGTTGGGGTAAGCCCAAGCCACCCCTTTCCCTCCAGTTCAGCAGAACGTATGTGACACCCCACTCTCCTTCCACCCAGATGTTTGCTTAGGGAAAGAGGCAGTAAGAAGGAAAGAAGAACCATTTGACAGGTTCAACATAGTCTAAAAGGGCTGAATAAACAATTTAGACATCTGATTCAACATTTAGCTGTTTTTTCCTCATCAGTGGCAGATGGGGGCTTGGGAAGGAAAATGACAACTATCAACTATCAGTACAATAAAGGTGCTACATTTTCCCTTCAGTTCCAAGTAATTACAAGTCAAACACATGATTCTATTATAGAGACTCTTGCAATCAGGGTAGTTAACTGGCTGCCTTCCTAAAACATAGAGCAACCCCCCCCCCCAAAAGATCCCCCCCTCATTTCTTGGGTGGTTTTAATTCCAGAATATTAGTACCATTCACTAACTACGTTTTAGCATTTCTCTGTGTGAATTATCTATTGAAAATATATCATCTGAGTGGTCCAGGTAAGCTCTGCACAGATGTCATGGTGACCAACATTTGAATTTATGGCTTTCTGTTTGTTTGGTGCTGGGGATTGAATTCAGGGTTTCATGCAGGCATAGTCTCTACCACTGTTTTACACTCCCACACAAACATCATTTAAATTCTGGTGTTTTCTTTTTCTTTTCTTTTCTTCCCCCCACCCCCTTCTTGCTTTCTTGCTTTCTTGGTTTTTTTGGTGCTAGAGATCTACTCCAGGGCCTCATGTATGCTAGGTAAATGCTGTGTCAGTAAGCTGTATCCCCAAGCTGGTGTACACATTTTGAGGGAGAAAGTTCCTTCTGGAATAAATGTTTGTCTTTGTTACAAAATCACCTTAGGAGTAACTTGATTTGTTTGTTTGTTTGTTGAGACAGGGTCTTGCTATGTAGTTCAAGCTGATCTTGAACTCAATATGTAGCTCAGGCTGGCCTCAATTTGTGGTGATCCTCCTGCCTCAGCCTCCCTAGTGCTGGGATTACAGGAGTGTGCCAGCACACCTGGTGGAAGTAACTTGAATAACATGAGTAACTTTTGAACAGATGCTATAAAAAGTGAAGGCAAAAGAGTATTCTATCAGATACTTATTTCATGCTTTGAAAATTATGTTAAGAAAATTTTAAAAAGAAACAACTTTCAGAAGGGAATTGGGGAAAATACAGGATTTAAAATATGCCACTACCACATATTTGCTCTATAAAAAACTTTAAAATCTACCAACAGCAACTAACTTTAGTTCTTTAAGCACCTCAAGGCATTCCAGGAAGTGTTCTTTTGCAAAGGGCATCACAAGCTGATTTGTTTGATAAAAAGTGAAATTTAGGTATGGGGAATAATGAGGTCAGCCAGTGCTTGCTAATTAGAAGTTGAATGAATAAGGCAATGGAAATGAATTTCTATCAATTTTCATGGGAAATCGCTGTCTACGAAAACCATTTTAGTTGAGCTGTTTTCATCCCATTTCTAAGGGTTTCTACCTCAAAAACTCTCTCAAGAAGCAAAAAATTGTCTGCAGATTTAAAGACCAAAGTGGAAATGGTGAAGGTTGAGGTGGATGAGCCGTTATCAGCTCAGACCTCACGTATCATAGAGTTAAAGGAGCAAAGCTTGTAAATTTGGTCCCCAAAGAGCCTGGTAACTTTGCATGGGAACGAATTATCTCCCGTACTCCATCTATCTACCGTATTGCTGTATCTTTGAACCTCTTGAAATCAAATTCATTAATGAGTGAAGGAAAGAGGAGACACAGAAAAAGACAGAGGAGAGAGAGAGAGAGGGAGGGAGAGGGGAACGGAACAGAGAGACAGGTGGCAGATGACTCAGAAGTCCAGGAAAAGCAATTCTAATTCCACTTTTGATTTTTGGAGTTAGCTGTATATGAGAAAATATTTATGATAGATCATTTGCTAATCTCACCACTGCATATGTTAAAGGGATTTAATCCTGCTAACAGTGCCTTTTAAAATTCCTTAGCTTGGAGCCTTTTTCATATGCTATTGAAATAATCTATGTTTTTATGATTTTTGCCATTCTGAAAACTCTCAGAGTAACAGAAGACCACAGATGGAAAAATGTAAAGAAAAAAAATCCAATTGCTATGCTGTCATGATAGCAGTCCTTAACTTGCATTTATCTATCAAAAGTTTCACTTTCATATCTCACATACAGACACTGGAGATGAGTGAAATTCAGGAAAGAATCCACTATGGAATTTGCACATCCCCAAATGATCTTTGGGCATGCATCTGTTTTTAAATGACTTCTTTCTAAAGTGCTGATTTCTCTGTCTCCATGAAAGCACTCAACAGATATTATCCAACAGCATGTTGGTGTCAGAAGCCTTCCAGGACTACTTAATTTCTGGTTTGAAATAACTGTGTTGTAGGTGTGGACAGTGATGTCAGCTGCATAGTTTCACCATCAGGGAGCACATTTCAGACCTGGTAGTTCTTAAAGACGTCTGTGCTTCAGCAGCTACACAATTTAATTGTATCTGTACCCTACCATTTGCATCTTTATTGGACAGTGTTTGAAACTTGTTAATGACTTCAGGTGTGTCTACCTGGGTCTCCACAGATGGTCTTTCCATAAACTTGAGGACAGAGGCCGCATCTTAAACTTTTTCTTGCCTTGTGGCTCCTAGGAAAGTGCTTTGAGCTTCAAAGTTTCCAAGGGACAAAAGGCATCTAGCTATGTAAATAAATCCATAGTGACAATTGCATTGTTTGTTCTTTAAGAATAGCTGTACAAACAGGTGTTTTTTTTAAAAAAGTATGCTCAGGTATTCCATTTAGTGGTGTTATACCTGTTGAGGAACTCGGATTATCAGGGTATGTGCTTAGGTCCCTAGAATTTTGCTCTGACTATTTGAACAACGTGGAATGGTTCCATTCTCTTTCCACCAAGAAATTCTTCAAATATTTCTTAATAGCTTCACTGAGGCATAGTTATGTTTCAGAAAACAATTCAGCTACTTTCATAGAATTAGAGAATTGTGCAACTACCACCACAGTCCAGATTTAGAACATTTCTATCACCCCATGAACTCCCTTTGTGCCCACTTACAATCAACCCTCGCTCCTACCTCTCCTACCTCCAGCCCTAGGCAACCACTGGTCTGCTTTCTGGCTCTGAGACTTTTCTCTTTTGGGAGTTAAAAATAAATGGACTAATACCTTATGTTATCCTATGTATCTGGCTTGTTCCACTGGCATAACATTTGTGAGGTTCATGCAGGTTGTGGAAAGGATCTGTGACTCCTTCCTTTTTATGGCTGAGTAATATTCTGTTATCCTAATGCCACATCTTGTTTGCCTACTTAGCAACCTGTTTTCAGGTTTTGGCTACGATGAATAAAGCTACCTTGAAAACTCATGTACAGGTCTTTGTGTGGATATGTTAATTTCTCTTGGGTACTCTCCCGGGAACAGAATTGCCGAATAGTACGGTATATCTAGATTCAATCTTTTAAGAAAGTTTAAAAGTTTTCTAAAGTATTTATACCATTTTCCATTCTCAGTAGCACTACATGAGGGGTCTAGCTTCTCTACATACTCTCTAGTGCAGTGATGGTGAACCTTGTAGAGCTTTCAGTGATATAAACATCCTGCTGTGGCACGCGTGCCATAAGTTTGCCACCACTGCTCTATATTACTCTTTCTCCAGTCTTGCCTACTATTAACATCTTGCATTAATGGGGTATATTTCTTGCAATTAATATACAAATATTGATACATTGTTGTCAACTATAGCCCATATTTTAAGGTTCACTATGTTGCACAGTACTATGGATTTTGACAAAAGTGTATATCTGCTTTACCGATTTCACAAGGAACAGTTTCACCATTCTACATATCCTCTGTACTTTAACTCTTTATTTCATTTTCTCTCCATCCACACCTTTGAAGAGGTGATTTTCTCCCCTCTAGAATCTTTCAACATTTCCTGTTTGTCTTTGGTTGTATGCATGATCCAGAAGTTACTTCCCCCCTTCCCAGCTCCTCCCTTGACTCTGCTTCCTGTCCACCATCCATGAGCAGCTCTCCTCCGTGATGCTCCTCTGCCATGCTGTCCTGCCTTGGAGCCAGCTAACTGTGGACTGAAACCATGAACCAAAATAAACCTCTCCTCCTGTGAGTTGTGGATGACAAGTGTGTCTCAGTGATGAAGAAAGTGACTAAGACAGTCACTGACCATTTCCGTTCCTCCCAGTTACCATTTCCAGTGGCTTCTGTTCTTGGTAAGCTGGAATTTTCTGTATTTACTTCTCTCTCCAGCTTTGAGCATAGGGGTCTGCCCTGTTTGCTAAGTTCTGTGATGGATCTAAGCAGAGTTTATTTTCAGTGTGTTCACTTTTCTCTTGTGAGGATGAGTGATGACTTCTGAGCCCTTTGCACATTGAAGCAGAAAAACATCCTTTTTGTTTTTTAAACCAACTTTCATTCACTTAATCTGTGGACTCTGTTTCTCTGCCTTGTGTTCTCAGTACCATTTGTGCCCTGATTATTTCAATTCTTCCTTTTTTCATGCCTAGCCTCCTAAGGGTTGTCCATGGGTCTGTGTATGTTAGGGTTTAGCCAGTGTTTGGTCAGAAATGTTCCATAAATGTGGTGTTTCCTACCCAGCCAGTTTTTCAGTGCTTTGTTTATGGAGCTCATTCAGTGTCCACATTGTATCCATACTGAATATCCATTCAGTATTCAGTATCTAGCTCTGTCTTGCTTTTCACTCTATTCAAGGCCTTGTTCTGTCTTCGTTGGTCTAAACATAGTCATTCTGTCAGCCAGGGTTGTGTAGAAGGCTGATTCAGGATCTTTCTGTTAAAATTCAGGCCCATCCTGTGGTTTGCTTTTTCCAACTAGAGTTATAACCTCAGACTTGAAGAGAGCCAGGCTTTCCACATCATCGCATGAGTGGGCTTCCTACCTCCCTTCTCAATCCTGTCGCCTGACTTGGCCCCTCCCTGCTGATGGCAGTCTTTGTGGCTTCCTGAGCAGCTGAACCCTGTAACATAGAGTGAGTTCTTCCATGGGAGGGGTGAGAACTGCCCCAGGAGGAACTGCTTCTGATGTAAAAGATTTACAGCCCGGGGAGCAACAGTTGGCAACAGGGCCTTTTGACTATTGGATCCATAAACATAGAACCTGGGGATTTGGAATTTCCAAGAGCCTAATATAATGTTGGAATTTTAGAAGGAAATTATGGAATGAAAAATGTAGGGATGTAAATTGATACTAATACATTTTTTTTTTACAAAGTAAAGTGTGTTTACAAATCAAGTACAACTCAGTTCAATTCAAATAATTTTATGCATATCTCCTTTAATGTGAAATGCATGGTATTTGATGAAATGTGAATATGTGGCGTTTCCAAAAAATGTAAGAGTGCCTGGAGCCTGTAGAGACGTTGGAGCTGTGCTCCTGGTAGCGAGAATTTTTCGTGTAGCCTTACTAGCAACCCTGAAGCCAAGCCACATGGTCTCCTCTTCCTGCAAACAATACCAGCCCATGTCACTAACCAGTTTAGCTCAAGTCTCTAGTCTCTGTGCTGTGACCAACTTTGAGGGTGATGGTCGTTCCTTAGGCCCAAGCCATTCAAAAGAACAGGGTTTTCAAGGAAGGAGGGAAGGAAAGAAAGGATTGAGGGAACTCAGTATTCCTCAGAGGCTATGGCTTGTTTGAGAAAAGAAGGAAAATTTCTGCTTAATCTTTCAATCCATTAAATGAAAGGCACATTCTCAAGTGAATAAATGCAGTATACAAGGGTTTAATTACTGAGCATGGGGAGGGAAAATAAAACACACAAATAAGATGTTTATTTAGTGTGGGGTGTATAATATATACAGGACATAATCATGAAGATTTGAAGTGGATAATGTGTGAGGTATCTGGCCATTCCCTGGAGCCAGGCTGGGACATTATCACTTTGGATTCCAGTCTCCTCTGTCTTATCTAATTGGCAGCATGGGTTGTGGTTCTTTTGCCATTTTTAAGCAGAGTCTCCATGCAAGCGTAGGGAATCATCTAAAACTTTGGCAGGGTATGTGCATTGTTTTCTGTGTCTTCTGTACAGAGGGGAAAAAAGATCCCTCATTTTCTTTTGAAAAATTTACCTGCACAAATCCTTCGAGCCCCTGAGCTGATGGCAGATGTGGAAAAGGCTGATGGCTCCAACCCCAGTATCTCAGGGTGGGTGTAAAAGGGCTGCTGCGATGAAAACAATCTCGTGGACTTGCATCGGGCTTCTGAAAGTTGCCAGGTGCCTGTGACAGTTAATCTTGATTGTTAACTTGCTTGACTTAGGAGAACACTCAGGGGATTAGTAAAGCACGCTTCTGGTGTCTGGGTGGGTCATGGGGGCCTGACCTTGGCGACTGTATTTCCCCTCTGGTCTCTCTCCAGTGCTCTTCCTCTGTGTTCTTTTCTCCTGGCCATTGTGAGTGAGCAGCATTCCTCCAGCATACCCTTCCACCATGATGTTCCTGCCTTGGAGCCAGCTAACTGGGACTGAATCCTCTGAAGCTTCTAGCCAGAATAGACCTCTCCTCCTTTAAGTTGTGTTTATCAGATATTTTGCCCCGGCAAAGGGAAAGCTGAGTAACATACCGTTACTGAGTAACAGGAAAGCCTTATCATCCGCTCACCTGTGCAATTCATGACAACTCCAGGACAGTATAAAGTTTGGTATGGAATACTTTCTGCAGATGGAGGAACAGATCAGAGAGTGGAAGAGGCTCGTTCAGGGTCCTTTGGTACCACACCCCAGTGATTCTTTCCAGATAACAGGTAGAAACATGTATTTGTCTCAGTTCCCTTCCTTAGTGATGGGAGTAGCTGGACCCAAAACAGTTGGAGGAATGCTTTGTTGCTGTGCATGCCTCCTACAGTAATAATAAGAGAGAGTCCAGATGCCTGTTCAGGATAGGCCTTCCAGGAGAGTGGGCTACAGCTGGGAGGGTTTCTGAGTAACAGGGTTTGTCCCCCAATTGTTTCCATTTAGGAGCTTGATTTTTGACTTTTAGGTATAGTGGGGGAAAGCTCTAAATATGGAATACATTTAACAATTAGTACAAAAATATTAGATGGGGCTTTTTTCCTCCCTGGTACTGTGAATTGAACCCAGGGCCTCATGCCTGCTAGGCAGGTCCTCTACCATTGAGCTACAACCCAGCTGTCTCAGTTGTTTCTGTCACTGCTGGGATGCAATACCTGACACCCACACCTTAAAGGAAGAGAGGTTTATTTTGGCTCACAGTTTGTAGAGGTTTCAGTCCATAGTCAGCTGGCTCCAAGGCAGGGCAGCATGGTAAAGGAGAAACATTTATGACATGGAGGCAAGAAGCAGAGAGAGAAATCAAGGGAGAAGGAGGGAGACAGACCCTTCTAGGCCGCGGCCCCAGTGACCCACATCTTCTAACTAGACTACTTCTCAGCATCACATTTAGCTATAGCCTCATGAGTGAACTAATCCACTGATAAGTATTGCACATCCGTGATCCAATCACCTCTCAAAAGCCCCACCTATGAGCACATGAGGCTTTGAGGGAGACATCTAGATATAAACCATAACATCCTTCCATCGCATTTTAAAGTGTCCTTAAGAATGGATGATGAAGCAGAAGGATTCAAGAAGGTACTTGGGTAAAGGATGAATGAAGGTGTCAGTTACACATATTACGTGTTAAAAAGGGGACTGAAAAGTTTAGTGACTTGTGTTTCAGGGTCATCAGAGGTGGCCTAATTTCTTCAGCATCACAAAAGTCACATCAGATATTCTTTTTGAGAGCAAAAAGAATTCAGAATGAGATTCCAAAATACAGTACATGCAGTCTTTTACAATTGCTAAAAAGGGCCACCAACGGGGCTCCAGACTTCTAAGGTGTCAAAGCAGAAGCAACTAGAGTGTGATTCAGGAGCCAGCAAGCTTTTCCTTTAGGGGATAGATAGTAGCTAATTAGGATCTGTGGGCCACATATATCTCTGTTGTGTTTTCTCCTCTGTGCACTGTTTGTTGTGTTTTCCACAGTCTTTTAAAATTCTTAATTGTAGACTAGATACAAGCTGTGGGCCAGATTTGACCATAGTTACTGACCTGTGTTGGATAGATGCTCGCCGTTGATAAGGTAGAAGTTGCTGGGGGTGTGGGGGAGACACGTGAGCCATAGATGCTCAGATCATAGAGTTGTGTCTGTGTGTCTGCAGTACATGACCGCAGCAGGACTTGGACGTGTGCCATGGCTGTCCGGGGAGGTGGGTGGATTACACACGTAATATGTGTAACTGACACCTTCACTTTTCAGCCTCTGCTGCAAGCTGGTGAGCCAGTCAAGGGTGCTACCAGTTCCAAAAATGGACTGCCCCACTCGAGGGAAGAGGCAAGTTGTGCTTGCACTCTGTGCCTCTGTTTTCTCCTCCTAAGACACAGGTAATAGTAAGTGTCCTGCTTGTCTTTCAGAGTAATTATAAGGATTAAATGAAATTCCATATGTGCAATTGCCTTGTCAACAATTTTAACAACTGCTAAAGTGCTCATTATATTGATCAGCTGAGGCATTGCCAGCTGCGGGGGAGCTGTCCATGTCAGACACACTCTCCGGAGACTCTGGAGACTCCATGCTTGTGAGAGAAAGGAGGCCAAAGAGAGGAGGACTTCAGGTCAGCCCACATAGAGGAGAGGTGTAGGCACGGACCCTGGGCTCTGGGAGCTCATGGTAGATGAGGCTGAAACAGCACCTCAGTAAAACGAGAGGTTCAATTTGACCCAGCTACTCCCCTCCTAGGTATCTTCCTGAAAGAGTTTAAAAACATCATATGAAATCAGGCACACAAGTTTAAATATCACATTACTTCACTTGTGTGAAAAATGCAAAGTGTAAATAAAGAGCAGAATGGGGGAGAGATATTAAGAAGTAGGAAGAACATGTTCAAAAGGGGAACAAAAGATGGAGGAGGGGGAAGGGAAGGAAGGGAAAAGGGATTTAAAGAAAAAAAGAATTGAAAAAAAATGAAACTAGAGCTTTTGTAAATATAGAGGGGAAGAAGGTTTGCAAGGAGAAGAGGAGAAGGGACAAAAAATAAAAAAAGACTTAAGATGTGCTATGTGAAGGAAGCAAAAGACTTCTATATTGAAAACTACAGCACTCTAAAAAAAGAGATTGAAGAGGGCATACGAAAATGGAAAAACATCCCCTACTCCTGGGTAGGAAGAACCAATATAGTGAAAATGGCCATACGTCCAAAACTGGTATACAGAGTCAATGCAATCCTAATTGAAATCCCAACAGTGTATTTCATAGAACTAGAGAAAACAATCCAAAAATTCATTTGGAACCAGAAGAGACCTAGAATAGCAAAAGCAATTCTAGGCAACAGAGACATGGCTGGGGGTATCACAATCCCCAACTTGAAACTAAACTACAAAGCCACTGTGATAAAAACAGCAGGGTACTGGCAAAGCAACAGACCCGAGGATCAGTGGACTAGATTAGAAGATGCAGAAACAACTCCAGACATACTCAGCTTTGACAAAGGAGCCAACCATCCTCACTGGAGGAAAGATAGCCTCTTTAATAAATGGTGTTAGAAAAACTGGATTTTACCCTGCCAAAGATTAAAATTAGACCCCTGTCTTTCACCATGCACTAAACTAAAATTGAAGTGGATTAAAGATCTAAATATTAAAACAGAAACACTAAACTTGCTGGAAAATAAGTTAGGTAGAACTCTTGAAGAACTTGGCATAGGAAAAGACTTTATGAACAAATCTTCAGTAGCACAGGAACTAGCACAAAAAATCAACTGGGATTTCATCTTATTAAAAAGCTTCTGCACTGCAGGAGAAACCACCAACAGAGCTAAGAGACAACCTACAATGTGGGAAAAAATTTTTACCAGACGTTCCTCCGACAAAGGTCTACTATCTAAAATATATAAAGAACTCAAAAAAATCAGACCACCCAAATATAAAGACCCAATCCAAAAATAGGCATTTGAAATGAACAGACATTTCTCAGACAAAGTAAAAGCAGCAAATAAACATATGAAAAAATGTTCAACATCACTGGTCATTCAAGAAATGCAGATGAAAACAAAACTGAGATTCCACCTCACTCCAGAAAGAATGGCTGCTGTCAAGAAATCAACCAATAACAAATGTTGGTGGGGTTATGGTGAGAAGGGAACCCTTCTCCATTGTTGGTGGGAGTGCAGACTGGTGCAACCACTGTGGAAATCAGTATGGAGATCCCTCAAAGAACTAGGACCAGAGGTCCCATTTGACCCAGCTATTCCCCTGCTGGGTATCTTCCCAAATGAATTAAAAGCATCATACCACAGTGATATATGCACACCCATGTTTATAGTGGCACAGTTTGTAATAGCTAAAGCTTGGAAACAGCCCAACTGTCCATCAACTGGAGACTGGATAAAGAATATTTTTTTTTATAAAATGGAGTAGTACTCGGCCATAAAGAACGAGAAACTAGAGACATTTATAGCTAAATGGATGCATATTGAGGCCATTCTCTTAAGTGAAATAAATAGGACACACACGTGTAAATACTGAATAGTTTCCCTGGTGTGAAAAACTAAATGTAAATAAGGATCAAAATGTATAGTTGATAATTGAAATAGGAAGAAAAGGCCTAAAGTAGTAAGGGAAGTGGGAGGGGTAGGGGAAGGGAAAGAAGAGAAAAGAAAAAATATGAGAAAAGGAAAAATTGGAAACAAAGTCTTTGTAAATAGGGAAGAGTGGAGGGGGTGAACGGAGGCCAGGGGAATGGGGAAAAAATAAGAACCAATATACATCATGTAAAGGTACAAGATCCCAATGATGAATGTAACTGTATTTTATACCTAAAATGTACCAATAAACTTAATAAAAAAAAGATGTGCTATGTATGTGTACACATCCTCTATGATGAATGTAATCATCCTGTGTTTTCTTCCTTTTCCCACAGGACAATGCCCTTGTAAGCTAAGGAAGTATAATTCTTCTTATGTTTCTTGCTTTTTCTGTTCTTTTTGTCAGACCTCTTATGCTTTTAAAATTGTTCTCTGAATTTCCACTCTAAATATCTCCCAGCTACTGGGTTGTACAGAACTAAATATGGCACTCTATGGTCAAATACCCACAAAGGACATGGCTTTTTTTTTTTTTTGCAACTGTGCCTAGGATTGGAAATGCCAAATTCTGTGGGTTTCATTATATGTTTTATAAAGATAAGAACAGAGGAGATCAGAACCTTCAAACAATAACTAATGATAGAGAGATGGAAATATTATCCTGATTTGATCAATGCATGTTATATTTATGTATTGAAATACCATATTATATCCCCTAAATATGTCCAATTATTATATCAATGAAAATTTTTAATGTTTAAAGGTTAGTGTGTACTGTATACACGTGTCAGATCATCACACAGCATCCCCAAAATTTGTACAATTACATAATAATGTTTTTGAAGCAAAACATTTATTGGTACATTTTAGACATACATGATGATAACATTCATCATAGGGAATTTGTACCTGTACATGATATATCTTGCTTCTTCTTTTTTCCCCATCCCCCTCATGACCCCTCTTCCCCTCATTTACAAAAGCTTTTTTGCATTTTTCCTTTTATTCTCTTTTTTTCCTTATTCCTTCTTTCCATTCCCCCTCCCCCCTCCCCCCTCCCTTGTTCTTCTCATTTCAACATTGTCTTCCCATTCCCCAATATCTGTTACACATTTTGGTCCTTATTTCTACTTTCGGTTTCCTGTACCAAAGAAACAATGAGATATTTACACATGTGTGTCTGATTTATTTCACTTTAATGTATGGTCTCAAGGTGCATCCATTTAGCTAGAAATGTCTCAAGCTTATCCTTCTTTATGGCAGAGTATTATGCCATTGTATAAAAAAAATCTTCTTTATCCATTTGTCATTTGATGGGCATTTGGACTGTTTCCAAGATTTAGTAATTACAAACTGTGCCACTGTAAACATGGGTGTGCATATATCACTATGGTATGATGCTTTTAACTCTTTTGGGAAGATACCCAGCATGGGAATAGCTGAGTCAAATGGGACCTCTAATCCTAGTTTTTTGAGGAATCTCCACACTGATTTCCACAGTAGCTGCACCAGTCTACACTCCCACCACCAGTGGAGAAGGGTTCCTTTCCCCCACAGCCTTGCCAGCATTTGTTATTGGTTGATTTCTGGATTATAGCCATTCTTTCTGGAGTGTAGTGAAATCTCAGTGTTGTTTTAATTTGCATCTCTCAAATGACCAGTGATTTTGAACATTTTTTCATATAATTATTTTCCATTTGTATTCCTTCATCTGAGAAGAGTCTATTTCAGATGTCCATTTTTTTATTAGATCTTTAAATTTTTGAGGGGGGCTCTTTTTTTTTAGTTTTTTATACATTCTAGATATTAGTATTTTATCTGAGGAACACCTGGAAAGTTTTTTTTTTAACCATTGTGTGGGTTGTCTCTTCCCTCTCTTGATGGTTTCTTTTGCTGTGCAGAAGCTTTTTTTTTATAAGACAAGATTCCTATTGTTGATTGTTTGTGATATGTCCTGTACAGTTGGGTGTTTTTTTGTTCATAGTCTTTGCCTACATCAATGTCTTCAAAAGTTCTACCTATTCTCTCAGAAGATTTGGTATTTATTTTAATATTTAGATATTTCACCAATTTTGATTTTAGTTTAGTGCAAGGTGAGAGATATGGGTCTAGTTTAAATCTTCAGGGAATGGAAAGCCAGTTTTTTAGCACCATTTATTAAAGAGGCTATCCTTGCAGTGAAGTTATTTGGCTCCTTTGTCAAAGATAAGATGGCTCAGTATGTCTGGAGTTGTTTCTGCATCTTATCCGTTCCATTGTTACTTGGGTCTTTTTTTTTTTTTTTTGCCAGTACCATGCTGTTTTCATCACAGTAGCTTTGTAGTATAATTTCAGATTGGGGATTTGCCTTTGTTGCTCAGAATTGCCTTTGCTATTCTAGATCTCTTCTGGTTCCAAATAAATTTTTGCATTGTTTTCTCTGATTCTGTGAGATATGCTATTGGAATTTTGATCAGAATTGCATTCTATCAGTATAACAATTTTAGAAGTATGGCCATTTTCACTATATTGGTTCTTCCTACCCAAGAACAAGGGATGTCTTTGCATTTTCTGATATCCTCTTTGATCTTCTTTTTCAGAGTACTGTAGTTTTCAGTGTAAAGCTCTTTTACTTTCTTCATTAGATTGATTCCTAAGTATTTCATTTTTGGGGGATGCTGTTGTGTTTTTTGTTTGTTTCTTTGTATGTTTTTTGGGGTACCAGAGATCAAACTTGGGACCTTCCGTTTGCAAGACAGGCGGCGGAGCCACTGAGCTAAATCCCCAGCCCTGGGATGCTATTGTGAAAAGTGCTGTTTCTCTAATTTCTCTCTCAGTGAGTTTGTTATTTGTGTACAGGAATGCTATTGTTTTTTGAGTGTTGATTTTGTATCCAGCTACACTACTGAATTTGGTTATTAAATCTAGAAGTCTTTAGGTTGTTTTTTGGGGGTCTTCCATATTGAATATCATGTCATTGGAAAGTAATGATAATTTAATTTCTTCCTTTCCTACACTTTTATTCCTTTTATTTCTTTCTCCTGTGTAATTGTTCTGGCTAATATTTCCAGGACTATATTGAATAAAAGTGGTGACAATGGGCATCCTTGTCTTGTTCCTGATTTTAAAATGAAATCTTTCAGTTTTTGTTCATTTACTATGATGTTGGCTCTTGGTTTGTCATCGATGGCTTTTGTCAGATTGACATAAAGACAATCTATTTCAATTTTTTACAGGGTTTTTATCATGAATGGGTGTTGAGCTTTGTCAGATGCTTTTTCTGTGCTATTGAGATGATCATATGGTTTTTGTCCTTGGCTCTGTTAATACGGTGTATTATATTTATTTATTTAATTTTTTTTTTGGTGTATTATATTTATTGATTTGCATATGTTGAACCATCCCTTCATCCCTGGGATGAATCCTTCTTGGTCAGGGTGTATGATCTTCTTGATGATTTACTGCATTCTGTTTGCCAGTATCTTATTGAGGATTTTTGCATCTATGTTCATTAGTGAGATTGGCCTGTTGTTTTCTTTTTTTATTGGTTTCTTCTCCGGTTTTGATATCAGGGTAATGGTTGCTTCCAGGAATGAATTCAAGAACATTGTTTCCCTTTAAATTTCATTAAAGAGTTTGAGAAGTAGCAGCATTAGGTATTCTCTAATTTTCTTGTAGAACTCAGCAGTGAATCCCTCAGAGCCTAGGGTTTTCTTTGTTGATAGGTTTTTAATTACATCTTCAATTTCATTGACTAATATTGGTTTATTTAGAATTTTTATATCTTGATTCAGCTTTCGTAATTCATATGTATTTAGGAGTCTGTCCATTCTTCTGTTTTTTTCATCTTATTAGAATACAGGTTCTTGAAGTAGATATTGATGATCATCTGGATTCTGCAGGATCTGTTGTGATTTCACCCTTTTCATTCCTAATTGCCTGGGTCTGAGTCTTTTCTTTCCTTTTTTTGATAAGCTTGGCTGAGTTTGTCAATTATATTTAATCTTTCAAAGAACTCTTCAATTCATTGATTGTTTCATTAGTCTCCATTGCATTCATTTCTGCTCTGATCTTTATAATTTCCTCCCTTGTATGAGCTTTTGGGTTGATTTGGTCTCCTTTTTCTAGAATCTTGAGGTTCAACATTAGAAGATGGTTACTGGACAATTGCCCTCTCCTGGGGGACATCTGAACACAAATTCCTCACCAGCCACTGTAGTCCACTGCATCTCCTGTTCTGTTCCACTGATGTGTTCCTCCATGGAGACCTCTGGGGTCACCAGTTTGTGCACCTGCAGGTTCAAGTCATCCTTCCCACACAGCAAGTGAGGGCTCAGAGAGAAAGCATCACTTGTCACCACCTTCTTCATCGAAGTCTCTCTCTCTGCTCTCCCTGTGGGCTTCAGTTCTCAATTGAGATCCTTGCTAGATCTGGGGGCCCACTCCTCTCCTCCTTCTCTTCCACACATTGCTATATCCCAGTGTCTGGCACCAAATCTCAGAGAAGCTGTTTCCCTGCTGTTCACCACTCTGCCATCTTCCTGAAAGTCAGTTTGTAGAGGTTCCAGTACACGGTCGGCTGGCTCCAAGTCAGGGTGGTATGGCAGAGGGGCATTGCAGAGGAGAAATAGTCCACAGAAAGCAGGCAGGCAAGAGCCAATACTTTTTAAAATAAAGTATATATTTAAAAATTCTGTGAGTTTGTCTCTCCCTTGCCTTGATAATTGCTGATTGATTTAATCATCCTTAGCTTCTGTAACCTCTAGGTCATCATCAAGCCCAAGATCAGAGCATATATCTCATTCCTAAGCTCAAGTCTTCCCAGAATGACATGGGGGATTTTGTAAACAGGTTGAGCTGTGAGTAACATTTATATTCATTAGTACTAATTATTATGTACACTCAGCCAGAGGCTGAAACACATCTTTTATAAATGGAAAGAGTGCATAAATAAATGGCGACTTCTGCACATTACACTGAATGTGTTTTTTCTTCTTCTTCCCTCTGTTTCTTTTTTTCAGGTACCCGGCATCGAACTCAGGACCTTGCGCCTCCAAGGCAGGCTGTGGAACCACTGACCTAAGTCCCTGGCCCATCCCTCTCTTTCTTTATCTGCTGATTCCATACCCCTCACCAAAATCGGGGAATATGTTTAACATTTCCTATCTGATTTATTATTATTATTTTCTGATAGGAGAGCAAGGAAAGAAAGAATATAAACCTGGATTTCTCTCGTGTCTTGTCAGCTGTCTTCTGATTATCTTGGCCTCATCATTTTATCAGTTCTTTCCATGCCATCAGATTATATTGGAAGATACCTGATGGGTCCTATACATTTTTCCATTAAGTTTATTGGTATATTTTAGGTATATGATACAGTTACATTCATTATTGGGATCTTGTACCTGTACATGATGTGTCTTGGTTCTTATTTTTTCCCCTTCCCCTGCCCTCCCTTCACCCCTCCCCCCTTCCCTATTTACAAAGACTTTGTTTCCATTTTTTCCTTTTCTCATGTTTTTTTCTTTTCTCTTCTTTCCTTTATCCTACCCCTCCCACTTCCCCTGCTCCTTTAGACCTTTTCACATTATCAATTATACATTTAAACCTTATTTACACTTTTAGTTTCTCACACCAGAGAAACTATTCGGTATTTACACATGGGTGTCCTATTTATTTCACTTAGGAGTATGAAGGGCTTTGTGCCTGTGCAGTCCTTGTCCGAAGTAGAGTTTAACACACAGCTCTTCATTATCCATGTGGGTGGCTGGGCCACCAGCAGTATGAGGGCCAGAAGTCTTTTCCACCCAGAGACTTACAGATGGGAATTTGGCCTCTTCTATTTCAAAGATGTGGTCAGCAAGGGAACAGCAGGCCAGAAGGATAGAGGTCAGCTCTCCAGTTCACCCCTTTTAAAAGGCTGCTGACCCCTGATCTACTGCAGTGGCTTATTTACTGCTCCTGTCACCTTCCTTTACAATATCCTGTGAACTCAGAGGGTTTGTGTCCACATCTCAGAGGGTTGGTCCTCCGCCTTCGAGTTAGTCTTTCATTTCTACCTGCACTTCTGCTGAACTTCAGTCTTTGAGATCAAGGCTGATGTGTTGCTTTCAAAATGCAGAGCTGAGGGTGGTTATTACAGGGATGTAAAATGAGACCTAAAAAGAAAGCAAGAAGTTCTCAGGTAAAAATAAATTAAAAGCTATGTCTGCATTTAAAATGGTAAAATCAATAGAACAAAAATACATCTAAGGGTCATTTAAAACATAGGTGAGTTTTAAAAAGCTATTAAAAGGTACTTAATTGTGTCTTCTAAAGTTTATATTTACAGAGAGTAATTTTTCAATTAGCACACATTGGTTTAATTCATTGAACCCATCGGCAGAGGTCGGGGGTGATTTATCCTCCTTTCTTTCAGGGCATATCTTTGCGTATGCAAGATACGTTGAAGAAGTTTATGGTTTGGAGAAGGTAGATAAGTCAAGCTGGGCCGAGTGCCAAGCACTCCAGGAGCCGAGATTGAAGCAGAGCCTGCAGAAGGACACCATTGTAGAGGTGACCCAGACACCAGGATGCTTAAGAGTATAGGCAGACAGTGTGGAGTTTTGGAACAAGTCACAAGCGTGCAGGAAACAAATAACCCAGACTCTGGTTTTGATTTATCCTTGATAGGCTGTGAGATCTTGAGCTAGAAATACCAACTTCTCCACACCAAAGTTTTTCATTTAACTCATGGGATTAGCAAAGGCTGGTGCTTGTAAATAGGCAGCGAAACTCATAACGGAATCCCTCCTAGAATCCACAGTGCCTGATCAGAGTGTACCAGATGAGCCTGGATTTCTCCCCAAGCCAGCTTCTCCAGTTATGCTTTGGATGTTGAAATGTGAGATAAGGAACTACAGGTAATACTATCATACTAATATTCAAATTTAAGTTTTATAATTATCAATTATATGGCAGTAGTAGTGATGGTTTTCCAGGTTTTTGTGTGTGTGTGTAACATCAGATCAAATTCATTATCAGGTATCTACCCTATTCTGGAAACAAAATCAAGGATACAAATTGAGAAAAAAATTTTTTTTGTTGTTTGCTAAATTCTTTGCTCTTAAAAAAAAAAAAAAAACAACCCAGGATCATAGAGATTAGCAACTCCAACTAAGTCTAGGTCAAGTTTATTTTTTGTTTAAAGACTATAGGCTGGCAGCACATTGATTTTTAAGCTGTTTATAAGAAAATAAAAGAAGCTGGCCATAGTGGTGGATGCCTGTAATCCCAGCACTCTGGGAGGCTGAGGCAGGAGGATCACACATTTGATCCTAGCCTGGGGAATTTAGTAACTTAGGGAGACTGTGTCTCAAAATAAAATATAAAAAAGGTCTGTGGATGCAGCTCCATGCCCTGGGTTTAATCCCAGTACAAAAAGAACAGTGAGAGAGAGTTAAAGTATTCTGCAAAGCACCCAGGAGCTTGGTAAAGTTGCATTCTACCTTTTGTTTTTGTGGTTTCCAAGTTCTTGCTGCTGTTAGAAGCTCTAAATTTTGAAAATTTCATTCCCTTTCTCAGCAACCATTTTTATTTTTCTTTCCTTTAGCCAAAATTCCATTGAAAGTCTGTAAATGTTCCAAAGCAATGCTGTGGTGGGAGTAGAGCAATTTAGACAACTGTATTAAAGTGACTGTTTCAAGTTGGCTAACATGAGCACTGAATAAACACATATTGATATTATAGAACAAAATAATATATTAGCACATTGCTCATTTGTGCTCTGATGGTCACCCTGCTACTATTTGTCATATGGGGATGACAGACACAATTACACCCGAGTGCTAATAGAGTGGAAGGGCAAAACTGCCTGACCTCGGCATCCGGGGTCGATTTAAATGTTTGATGTCTCATTGGATTAGTATCACAGTGTGAAAGACAAAGCTCAAACTAATGGAAATGAGCCTGGACATGCAATACTGCTGATTGGGCTGACATAATTAGAATAATATTCTGCGCAGAGCTAATAACAAGCCAAAGAAATAAATAACCAAGAGATAACCTAATTGCTGCATGCTAAAACGCATTCTCAAATATGCTAAGGTTAGCATTTTCTATTTACTTATAAAGCACACTGGTGGGCTTCAAAGAAAAAAGAGTAAGCAAGGCAGAAGAGAGGGCACCCATGGTACCCTGCCTTCTAGGGGCTGGTCCCTCTGTGGGTCCTGGTGGCTCTTTCTGCAGTCAGTAATCTTGTTGTGGACATACTCTGCACCAGGCACAGGGCTGGGTACCTGGAGGAGGAACATCGTGACAATGTGAGCCAGACGCAGGCCTGGCCCTCCAGGTGCTTGCATCCTCCTGGGAGTGATGAGTATTAAGCCACCACAGAGTGGGAAGAGGCAAGTAGGAGATGACAGAGCTGGAGAGTGTTAAGGAAACTGAGCCTAGAAAGACTTCATTTTCAACAGATTTGCAAATTCAGGAACTTGGAGATTCAAACAGGAAGTGCAAATACTTTACTAGGATAGTACCTTGCTGTATTCCTGAGATGCCTGAGAAGATTTCATTTCTTCCTAGATTCCCCCACCTTTATTGTCTTAATACTTTTTGCAGGAGTATCATCTACATTATTGTACTCAGCTTCTGCAAGTTCAAAGGCAAAGAGATAGACTCTGTTGAGCTCAAAGCAAATGGCTTTATTGCCATCACCCCAGAGATAGGGAGGAGATGCAGGGGAACCTCCAGAAGTGGAGTGCCTCTTTCTTGTGGAGAATGAGAGCTCACACTTCTTTTGGTTCACTGCTAACACAGTGCAGAGAATGCTACCTGGTGAATAATAGATGCTGAGTAAATATTTGTTGAATGAATGCTTATGCGCTTTACCTTGGTTATATCATTTAAATCTCAACTTAATTAACAGATGAGAACCATCAATAGCTTCATTTTATACATGAGGAAATTGATTTGATTTCCTAAACTTGGAGAGGTTAAGTGATTAGACCTAGGGCATGAAGCTAAGTATTGGTGGGGCCACTTCTGATCACAGCATGTAGTGGCTGTGAGTTTAAATTCTGAGGAATTTGGTTATGAAAGGAAAGACAAGTTTCTAGGTTGAAGTGGAGAGAAGTACTGTGATAGGCATGCTCCAAACAGATTTCTAGATGAGGTGAAGCAGTTGTACAGAAGGAATGGCTGAACTTCACGGACACTGATTTCACTGCTTTAATGAATAGGAAAGTTAGATTCACAACAATTAAGTGATCTCCCAATGAGCGAGTGGCAGATCAGGACAAACCATCAAAATTTCTGAGGCTTATTTGCCATCTCAGCATTATTTGCGCATCCCTGGCTTATAGACCATTAAACTTCAAGTGCTAAAAGAGTAGTTTTATATAAAATAAGTTGGCAGCATGGAATAATGAAAAGAACTTGAAATTAAGAGTCACACTTTCTGGTCTGAACTATAGCCTATGCTAGGCTATGTCACCTTGGGTAAACTCCTTTTCTCTCTTAGGAAATCTGGAATATTTTTGAGTTACTTCTGTTTCAAATGACCCCCAACCCAGGTCCTTATGATTATAAAGCTGGTTAGGAGTAGATTCTAGGTCTCTTAAGTTCCAAAGTGGTGACTTTCAAACTCTTGTTCAATGGACCATCATCAAAAGAGTCACTGAGACCACTATTTTTATAGCAAGTTACAGCATAAGAGACCTTGTCAAAGAGGTAAAATGACATAGGCTTTCTTGAGAATGTGGTGGGATGATATGTCAATTTGTGAGATATTAAATGAAAATGGTTCAAGCCTAAATTGTAGGTCTGACCCACTCTCTCATTCAAAACCAAAGCAAAACAAAATTCTTTCTGAACCTCTTTCTTGACCAGATGTAGTGTCACTTGTTTATACAGATGTTACAAGAGGTCACTCATGCTTTGGAAGAACAATCAGAGTGCTACGGACAACTTCTGGGCTCCTTCACAGTTACCCTTTGCATACTTTGTTCTCACTACATAATGCTGCCTGAGTTTCCCAAATAAACTATTCTCTACACACGCTGCCGTGTTTTCCCACCCTCACTTGTTTCTGTATTATTTCTCATGTGTTATGCTTTAGATCTAAATGTCCCCCCAGAGTCTCATGTGTTAGGAAGGTGATTGTATCATGGGGCCACTATACTCATTAGAGGATTCAGCAATGAACTTATCAGTTCATTGCTGAATGTGCTGTTAGGAGGTGTGGCTGGGTTAGAAGCAGGTCGCTATGACCTGACCTAGAAGGGTTCTCCCTTCTCTCTTTATCATAGATTGAGCAGCTTACCTCTTTCTTGTCCTTCCACCATGTCATTTCTGCTGGAAACCAGCAACTATGGACTGAACCCACTAAAGCCATGAGCCTCTTCTCCTTTAAGTTGTGGGTGTTGGTGTGCCAGTGAAGGCAAACAGACTAATATATTGTGTTAAGAAAACCTTTCCTTTTCTTTTCTTCCTGGCTTATTCCTCCTGGCCCTTTAAGATATAAGGCAATAGTCTTATTCTCTGGGAAGGTGACCTTTGTCTCAGAAGCTCCTCTGAGGCCCCTCTTGAGAGGGAGTTGTGATTGTTCTGGGGTTGCTTTTCCCTGGCAGCATGTGTAGACCACAGGGACTACAGCTAGGCAGCCTGCATTTGGAGTTCAGCTCCTCCACTTATGAGATGTATGCTTAGATCCATTACATAAGTTTCCTCATCCTCAAAACATAATAATGGTACCTTTCTCCTAGGGTTACTATTAGGACTAAATTTGGAAAATTTTTCAAGCAGTCTCTGAAAAGTAGTATGTGCAATACAAGTAAATGTTATCTATTACCATTACTAGTGGTAATGAGAGTTATAAAATAACTTAGAATAGTGCCTGGCACATCGTAACTGTTAAATGAATGTTAGTGATTATTATTATTATTAGCTCCATGGAGCAGAACTGGATTAGGAGCCTTGCATTAAAGGATCAGGACTCCGAAAGCACAGAGTCATTAAGAATGAAGCCCTAGAGGTTGAAATTGAAGCCTAGAATTTGGCCCCCTGTATTCCTAGTGCAGTAGCTGGACCTTTAGCTGGAGACAGCCACTGTGGCTTTGCTATTGACCAGGGCCACTTCCTGGAAAGCAGCAGACTTCACAATCTCTGTAAGATGGCAGCGACAAATGTGGTTCACGGCCAACTGGTTGGCCTTGGCAGTGATTGAGAAAATCAATATTGAAAAAGCAATTTTTCCTCCTCTGGCAAGAAATGATGTCATCATTGGAAAGAAGGAGCTTGGTAGGCTGGCTGGCTCATTGTTTTTAGGTAATGTGTTCTTGATGAAAAAATTGCTCAGTGAGTTGAACGTTGGGGCTGCCTTCTCCCATTTTACTCTGGAGGTTGCTACCAGTCCTGAAACGGGATATCTGAGCACATGCCTTGTTGTGGAGTGGCTTGTGCCTCTTTACAGGGGAAAGTGTTTTAGTTTTAGTTTTGTTTTCTTATAAGAGCTTTCATTATCTCTGAAACTAAAAGGATGATGACAAATGTCATTTCTGGAGGGGGGATGTTCTTCTTCCTTGGAAACAGAACTGTAGGCCTGTGGAAGGAAGCATGTTATTTAATTAAAGGAAGCATGTTATTTCATTAAAGGGTTTAGTTTTCAGTTTACCAGTTGATTCTGCAAGGGTAATGCTGAGCCATCAGTGTCTACAAGCATTTTAAGCAAGGATATTTCTTTGCTGATCAGTTACTTAAATAGGTGTATTCAAAAGAGGAAGCATGATGCCGAATGCTTGGAAATGTGAAAGGCAGTTACCAAGTACAGAAGACTGCAATGAAGGATGAAGAAAAGTAAAGCAGTGCTATCTACTGTGCTTGTCCTTCAAAAACACCGGTCATGTACTTGACGTAATTGTGGGCCGGGTCACAGTTCTCCTAGCCAGGGGTGTAGGAGGATAGGCTCCCATTTGCAGGTGAGGCTCCCAGTAGACTGAAGGGTTCTCCTAAGAGTTGACATGAGGATTTTCAAAACTCAAAGCATGCTTACACATTTTGAAATAAACCAAATACTAAAACAGCTTTCTAATTGCTTTTGGCTAAGATCATTAGACTAAACAAAACAATGAATTTGTTAGACTCCTCATGTGATGTGTGAGCTGAAAAACTTCACTGTGGAGTGAGGTATTGAAAAGATGCTAAACCAATAGCAGGGTATGGGTGGCAAAAGATGGAAGCAATTTATTTCTGATATTCTGACCCAGCACTCATCCACATAGGGCTTCTCATACCGCAAGAGAAGTCCTGCCTCTGCTTTGTTCGACATGAGGGTTACTACTTTAGTATTTGCCTCTTTTGTTGTGTAATCTGCCATTTTTGTTACTCAACCACTAATACAGAGCATTTCTTGTGTGCAGGACATTGGCTGATGTGAGTGTGTAAGAAAGGACAACAGGCCCAGCACAGTTGTATTATGTAAAGTGGCCTCTTTATTGTGTGGGCAAACACTTCTTTTGGGGGGACAGATTTGCAAGTGGTGATAGGCCCCTACTTACTAGCTACCCTTTGGTTGTTAAATGTTAGAAAACATAGTAAAAGTTTATGAGGAAACAGGAAAAGATTGAAATCTCTTGGTAAAACCCATTTCCATTAACTGCTATTAAGAGGGAATGGGTAGGACACCAATATCTAGTCAGGAGGTCACGGATATATTTTGGAAATAGACCATCTAAAGCAGCAGCAGCAACTGAAATTAAACAAAGCTATAATACTCTATATACTCATCTTAGTTTCCCATCTGTTATGGCTTAGATTTACTGTGGATGTCCCCCAATGCCTCATGCACTCATAGGTGGGACTTTTGGGAGGTAGCTGGATCATGGATGTGTGAGACTGAATTGTGGATGTTTGATATCTGTATTAGTCCACAATTGGTTTAGCATAGTTGTGAGTGATGGAATTACTAAAGAGGAAAGCCCCATCCTGGGTGTGGGTGGTATCAATCCGTAGGCTTATAGGCTATATAGAATAAAAGGGAAAGCAGAAGGAAGGCTGTTTTTCCCTGTCTACCCTGCCATGGACTGTTTTTCCTTTGCCATGCCTCTCAGCCATGCTGCCCTACCTTGGAGCCAGCAGACTATGGACTGAAACCTCTATAAACTGTGAGCCAGAATAAACATTTCTTCCTTTAATTTGTGGATATTGGGTATTTTGTTCCAGCAATGAGAAAAGTAACTAAGACACCATCTTCCTCAGAATCATCTAGTAGACAGAAATCAGAGCTGCAAACAAAGAAATAAGCAAAATTAGTCATATTAAAATAGTACCCACCAAAGATGAAAATTTGAACCATCTGGGATTATGTCTTCTTCATATAATTATGATCAAGGAATGGGGTTCTTATTAATTGGGTACCAAAATGAACAAAGAATAATAAGATTGCATCAATTTATCCTGTAAGAAACTCTTTTTAGGATCAAATGCATCAGAATTTTCTTTTTTTCTTTTTTTCATACAGGGGATTGAACTCAGGACCTTGTGAGGCAGGTGGCAGAACCACTGAGCTAAATCTCTGGCTGCATCAGAATTTTCTAGGGCATGAGGCTATCATTTAGACACTGATTCTGGTAAATCTGAAAATGTAGTAGTTTAGAAATTCCTACTGGTAGAATATGAGACAAACTAGCTTTTGTTATGATAAAGATTGTCCTGTTGGCCATGGCATGAAAAGACAAGGAGTGGCAGACATCATTATCCCTTTTAAACCCAGTTCCATATGAGTCCAAAGTGATTGTTTTGAGTTGAATGCAAAACAGCTATGCCAAGAGCTCCGTGAAGGTCCCAAGATTTACTAGCCATGTTTTCCTGAGAATAAGACCTACCTGGAAAATAAGTGCTAGCCATTACCATTATGATGGACAATGTCATGCAGAAGGTTATACCTCCCTATTCTGTTGCTCAGTGGCTACTCGATAAGACAGGTAAGACTGATAAGACCGGTAAGGCAAAGTGATTGGGGATGGCATATTTTAATCTCAGTTTTCAAGGCTGATTATTTTTCCAGTTAGGTCCTATTTTTGGGGAAACAGCATAACATTTCTGTTGGAATTCCATGGTCAGTCTAGGAAGATAGGCTTTTTTTTTTTTTTTTTTTACAGAAAAGACAAATTGTTTTCTTGTATCATAAGTAAAAAGAAAAAATATTAGGCATTATGTCTGACTCAACAAGTGGAATGTATATACAAGTGTGGTTAACAAGCAATTGCCTCATTGTTATTTAAATCAGTTCATAAAAATCTAATCTATGAACAAAAAATTCCATATTCTCTACTATAGACTATAAGAATCAAGTACATCTAAATAAAGCTTCAAAACAATAAATTAAAATTAGCTTCCAGACATCTCTGAAATGGTTAATTCTATCTAGGCTGGTAACAAGTTTTTCCAAGCATTAAATGGGAACATAAGCAAAATGCATAGTTGAAAAATGGGGATCAGACCCCTTCTTCATACATCATAAGATGATTGATATACTCAAAATCTGCAAATTCATATCCATCAAGCCCCCTCATGACGTCATTATCATCTGGGGTGAGCCGGACAGGTTCATTAATAAATTCAGGATCAAAGTTGTCCAAACTGAATCACTCAGAGATATTTGGTTTAAATAGAGGCACCACCTGCTTTTATTCCATCATGTCCCAGTCCACATTTTGAAAGAATGGATGCTCCTGAATATCTGCAAAGCCTCTGTGAGGATCACAACCCAGTCATTCTTTTGGGTCCTTGTTCAGAAAACCCTCTAGGACACTTGCAGCTTGTACAGACAGAAAATGAGGTATGACAATGTCTCTTTCCAAAATTACTTGCAAGACATGCTGGATTGAGTTTTCATAAGGGTTATCAGAGCTCTCATCAAGATGGAATGGAGACTTTCCAATCATCATGATATACATCAATACACCAAGATTCCACCAGTCCACACTGAAACTGTAATCTTCCCTTCTTATAAGTTCTGGAGCCATGAAATTAGGAGTGCCGCAGAAAGTGCGGGTTGTGTCTCCTGGCTGTAAGCCTTCCTTACACAAGCAAAAATTGATGAGTTTAATGTGCCCTTCTGAGTCTAGTAATACATTTTCTAATTTTAAAATTCTGTAAAGTATTCCTTGCTGATGAAGGTAGTTGACTGCTAAACTGATTTCTGCGGAGTAAAACCTGGCATGTTCTTCAGGAAGCTGTCTTTGTTGCTGCACATGAAACAGTAGATCTCCCCCACTGACATAGTCTAGAACAAGGAACAGTCTGCTTTCTGTCTGGAAGCAAGCATGCAGTCCAACTAGAAAAGGACAATTGGATGCCTGCTCTAGAATGCGCTTCTCTTTCTGTATCCGATCAATGTTGACGTGCTCTTTTTTCACTGCTTTCATTGCATACATATGATTTGATTCTTTCTCTTGGATTAACAGTATTTTCCCATAAATTCCTCTGCCAATCACTCAGAGCAAATCAAAGTCCTCAAGACCTAGAACCAGATGAAGCTTTGCCACCTTCCCTGGTGTTCCCTGCCTCATTCTCTTCATCAACTTGTTCTAAAGCCTCATGAGTTGAAAGGCTATGTGGGATCACTGTGTGTGCAGGGTCTGAAGCCATGGATGATTGATCGACTGGCACCATGGGCTCTGATGGTAAAGAATGCTGCCCACATTCAATTGTGACAAGTTTGTGGCACTTCTTGTGAACTGAGAGTTTACAGTTGGTGCACTTACACATCTGGCGGCCAAGTCTCCCTACATGGTCTGTGCAGACAGCACAACGAGCTCACCTGCTGAACTGTTTGGCTTGAAAAGTGTGGCCATTCACATAATACAGCTTTCTCCAGCAGCCTGCAGCTCTGTGGTGGATGGATTTCTCTCCTCCTGGACAAGGCACTTTAGGATGTTCTGGTATACAAGGCGATGAATGAATTAAGAGCTCAGAATCTTTCTTTAGTTCAGAAACCCTAATAGCCTCTTCTAACTCCAACTGAGGTGACACAGTGTCTGGGTCTCCTTCCTCCTCTACCCAGTGTGTGGTGAAAAGCTGTTTATTGTCCAAACACCACACATCTCGATCTTTATCACACAGGCCCTCAGAGGAAATGGAATTCTCAAGAGACCTTGTCATGATATCTCTTCCCAAAATCAGGGCCGATCAGGTAGAGGTGTGGGTGGTGGAGGTGCCTGGGAAGAAGGGACCATAGACGGGTTGGCTGCCTAGGGAAACAGGCAGGCAGGGCTCAGAGAATGAGAGTGGCCTGACCGCCTACAGGGACCATACTGGCCGGAATCCTGCAAGGCGCCTTGTGAAGTTGTTTCCAATAGTGCCGGCCAGGCCTGGACGGATGTACACCAGGCTTCTCAGTGTCTCTTAGGGGCCGGTGGCTGTGACTTTGGTCTCCCCCCCTGGACTTTGACTCTCTAGGTTTTCTGTGCCTGGCTCTGGGGAGGCCTTCCCTGGGTGTTTCTGGGCCTGGTGATACTTGCCCCACGCTCTTCCCAGTTTCTGTGTCATTGGTATTTGGGCTTAGGGAGACTTCACTGGGGTACCTTGATTTTGGTAGGTCACTGGTGGTCACTCCTGGGGAGACCGTCCCTGGGGTGTCTGTGACAGTTGTGTGGCTGCTGCAGCATGGCCTGTGGCATCTGGATGGAGTCAGCCATCTTCTTAATCTTTCATAGATACTTTCTCTACCTGGGGTCCTGAGGCTGCAGCCTCTCGAAGTGGAGAAGCAGCTCAGCATGTTCGCTGTTGACCGACTCTGGCCAAGTAAGCTTGGGAGATGGCTGTTACTAGATTGTGACACCCATTAACAAGGGTTCCAAGTTCTGTTTGGAGATGTTGCCAAGGAGGTGAGCTCATGTCTTGGGGGTTCCATAACCTGAGTCTCCATATAATAGAAAAGCCTATAGCCCTGTAGGGATAGAGACCCCCTAGGCAGGGAGAGATGAGCCCCTCCCCGAAGGAGTTCAGATAGCTGGCAGAACAGGCTTAACCACCCATAAAAAGCTGACAGTCTGCTGAAGCTGCACCTCCTCTTCACACTGTACTCAGCAAAACTTGGTTTGCTAAGATCAAAAGGAAAAAGAACCTTGGCCCAAAGATGTAAATGGCCCCTGAAAAGACCCTTCCTTGTTGTCCCTAGTAATGAGCTAAGTTAATCATTAACCAATCAGGTAGGGGCGCCCTCAGCCCAGAGGCAGGATAGGCCCCCAACTACTATAAAACCAGCATCTTAAGCCCCCCTGCAATGGTGGCTCTGTTTTGGGCACCCCTGCCTGTCTCTCTGCGAAAAGGCAGCTGTACTCTTGCATGCTTGCTGAATAAAAGTACAACTTTGCTTCTATGCTTTCGGTCTCTATCTGATTCTTCCACAACCTTCTGCGTCTTCGGGAGAGCCAGGCCCGGGACTGTGGGGACTCTCCCCCTGTCTCCGCCTGTGACAGCCATTTTTTCTTCATACTAAATAAATCACTGGCCACTTATTTTGTTATTTTTATCTAAGTATCTATGAATATTTTTTCTCTTTCTCATCTATCTGTTTTTGTATTATTGGGGCTTGTACTCTGCATCTCCTCAATGAACTCTATCCTCAAACATTTTACTCCAGATACCCACTAAGGGTCTCACTAACTCACCAAATTGGTCGGGCTGGACTCCACCATGTGACCTTCTTACCTCGCTGTCCGGAGTGCTGGGACTGCAGTCACACACCATCCTGCCTGATTCCGTGTGCAACCACAGTGGTCTGGGGTGCCTTTATTGCAGAGATTTTCTTCACTTTTCCAGTGGGCTTCCCTTTTCATCAAGGAGCCTGAGAGGGGCCCTCTTTCTGATGCTCACTTCTGCTCTGTCTTCTGGAGCTCAGAACAATGTCCTTTATGACCCCCTGCACCTCTGTGCTGTGGATCCAAACACTGTCTCAGCGCAGCCACCGGGGCGGGGGAGAGTGGTGCTGCTGGCACCCACGCAGCTCACCTCCTCGGCACTGGGCGGGGGGGGGGCTCTGCTCCTCGAGTTTTTTGCTATTTTGCACTGTGAAGTATACCTGAGGATTTTATGTGGCTATGGTGTCCCTGGGCCTACTCTAGAAAGTTGTATAACAAATTTCTTCTATGTGAGGGTCAACCTGATACCAGCAACATTGAGCTATTGAAATCTTGATTTGAGGATCTGCAAAGAGGTGAACCTGAAGAAGATAGCTTGCACAGGACAGACCCCTTTGGAGCACCGCTTGTTTACCCTTCGTGACTGTGCACCCAGCTGGGAGCAGCAGCGTTTATCAGGAAGAGAGTGTCAGGTCACATGTTGCCAGCAAATTGTTACCTGCTTCCAGATGTGATGGAGGATGCTTGTAATCCCAGCACCTGGAAACTGAGCATATGCATTTGAAGTCAGCCTCAGCTACATACTATGTTCAAGTCCAGCCCGAACTACATAGCAAGATCCTGTGCATGGGGCTGGTGTGGCTTCTGCACCTCCATCACAGGGGCTCTCTGATGTCCAAGAGGAGGCAGCACAGCTCCTTGTCCTCCCCTCACTCCCCGATCCTGATGTCGTCACAGAAATCAGCATCCTGGTTCAATTATCACTGCATAACGAACCATCTCAGAATATAAAGACTTCAAATATCTTTAATATTAGGGACCATGAGTCTGGTTGCATCGTGGCTTCTTCAGCTGACCCTGCCTCCATCATTCTTGGAGCAACATTCCATTAATGGACATTCTCAGTAGTATGCCTTGAAAGAACATGTACAAGACACTGATGGATACCACCGCTGTGGTGCATGATGAGAGGCACAGCTCTTTCTTGCTGAGATCAGAAATATGGCAAAGATTTCTTTTCTCACAATTTTTCTTCAGTATCACAGTAGAAGTTGTAGCTGTGCCTTAGAGCCGAGCCCAGTGGCCGCTGGACACTGAGGCCTGAGCACCTGTGTGTGGTGGCAGGAGCGCCATGGACTCCCACTGCAGCTGGTGTGTTCATTGGGTGGCTGGTACCTTCCAGGGCGTGGCTGGCATTCGCTGCCCCCTCTAGGCCATGACTCCAGTCCCTTGTGCTGTTCAATCGCATCTATCCATTGTTGTTGTCTGTGATCTGGATCCTGAGCGTGAAGATACCAAACACTGTCATTTACACTAACATCAAATCGACATTCATCAAAATCATGAGGCTTGATCACAGCCTTGCTAAGACAGAGGGATCCCTTGCAGCCATACTCTGTCTCATCTTCAGATTTGTAGTAACTCAGAGTATTATTTTTCAAAACTACCCAACGATCCTGGTACCCATGAATGTAGTTTGTCCACTTGCTCAGGACCCCACAGCGCACCACAGGCAGCCTGGATTCCGTCTCCCGGTCCTCCTCGGAGCCTGAGGAGGTCCAGCTCTGGTTATCCGCCATGGAGGGGCAAGAGGCAAGCAGGAGACCGCCCCCACCCCGCTGCGCCTGAGGAGGCACCCAGTCCCGGGGCTGAAGGGTCGGGGGATGGCAAAGCCAAGAGCGCCTACTGCTGCGCGGGAGGGGGGGGATGTCAGGAGGAGAGGTGAAGTCAGCCAGCCGCTGCGCCTGACACCGAGCGGACCGCGGAAGGCGGACGAGCCAGGAAGGAAGCCTGCCCTTCCAGCCATCAGCCGCCGTTGCAGTGACCCCTGCGCTGTGCCCCGGAGCCGCCAAGTGAACTCTGCCCCCTCGGTGCCAAACCTCAAGTTGGGGAAGGAAAAAGAGAGAGAAGGGAACAGAAAATCCAACTACGGGGATCTGGATCCACTCACACCTCCGCTCTGGCCGCCATCTTCCTGCCTGGCCCACTATTTACCTTCCCCTCCCTAATCCCCTTCCCTCCCCTCCGCCATCCCCTTCCACCCCTACACCCTTCCCTGCCCCGTATATATTTCTCTCTTGATGTCTTTATTGATTCACTGGTTGGGCAAAAGTGTATTATTCAATTTCCATTTTTTTGTGTAGTTTCCATGCTTTCTTTTGCTGTGGATTTATACTTTCATTCCATTGTAATTTGATACCATGCATGAGATTTTTTTCAATTTTTTCTATTTATTAAGAATTGCTTTATGGCATAAATTATTTTCTGTTTTAGAGAAAGTTCTGTGAGCTACAGAAAACAATGTGTATTGGGCTGTTGTTGGATGGAACGCTCTGTAGATGTTTGTTAAGTTTACTTAATGTATAGAGTAGTTTAACTTGGTTGTTTCTTTGTTGATTTTTTTGTCTGATTGACCTATTTGTGAGAGTAGGATACTGAAGTCATTTATTATGATTGCATGAGTTCTATCAAACCGTTTATGCCATTATGTTTGTTGTAGGAAAATTGACCTCAACAAATTGAACATCAACTGATGTTCAGTGCATATATAATTGTTTTCTTTTCTTGATTAATTATTTTCTTTACCAATACATGGTGGCCTTGCTTATGTTTTCTAATTTTTGCTTGAAATCTACTTTGTCAGATATATAGAAAGCTAGTCCTGCTTGCTTTTGGGCTTCAGCTGCCTGGAGTATCATCTTACATCCTTTCACTTTTAGTCTGTGTATATTTTTGCATGTGAGGTGTGTTTCTTGCAGGCAACATATTGTTGAATCTTGTTTTATTTTTCTTTGTTTTTGATCCAATATGCTAATCTGTGTCTTTTACTTGGAGCATTAAAACCATTTAGAGAGTGTGTTACAACTGAAAGGCATGTATTGATTCTTGTCATTTTATTCTGTTTCTAGTGTTTGATTCATTCCCAATTTCCATTCTTTTATGTACTCTCCCAGTGAGATTTTTTTTATTTCCCTTGGCCTTGTGGTTGTGACTGTTCTCTTCCTCTGTGCTTAGGAATCCCTTAAGTGATTTCTGCAGTGCTGGTTTAGTGGTCGTGAATTTCTTTAGTTTATACTTGTCTTGGAAGGTCTTTATTTCTCCTTTGATTTTGAAGGCTAATTTTGCCTGATCTGAGTTGGCAACTATTTTCTTTAAAGGTTTGAAATACATCATTCCAAGCCCTCCTGCTCTTTAGAAGTTTTGTTGAGATATCTGCTGTTGCTCTGATCGGTTTGCCATTTTAAATGATTTGCCATTATAAATGTTTTTCACTAACTGGTTTTAATATTATTTTTTGTTCTAAATTTTTTGACAATTTGACTATGATATGTCATGGAGAAATTCTTTCCTGGTCATATCTATTGAAGTTCTAAATGCTACCAGTATAGTACCTGGGTGTTCATCTCATTCCCCAGATTTGGGAAAATTTCTGCTATAATTTCAATCAATAGGTTTTCCATTCCATTCGCCTGTATTTTCTCACCCACCTTGAGGTCAATGAATCTTAAATTTGTTCTAGAATTTTTCAAGCATTCTTCAATAATATTTTCATTATTTCTTATTATTTTTTTCTTTATTATTGTGTCCATCTTGCCTTCAAGTTCTGATATTCTTTTATCTGATTCATCAAGCCTACTGCTGAGACTTTCAGTTGAGTTTTTTATTTGACTAAAGATTTTATTTCTAGAATTTCTGTTTCTCTTCTAGAACTCTTCTTCTAGATCTCTTTATTGAAGTGGTATTTCATATACTGTATTGTCTTCTTTAATTGGATGCCTCCTGATAAAAGGATGAATGTGAGGGGTTTTTTTGTTTTTTTTTTTTTTGGTCCTTCTCCACCACTCTCCAAATGTAGAAGCCATTTAGGTCAGACTGGTGGCTGAGCTCTGTCCCTTTGTGGTTGTACATAAGGTCTTGAATAGCTCTGTCAGTGGTAAGACTGAACCATTATTACCACCCCAGGCCATCCACTGAATCTCTCATTTGCATAGCCCATGGGCAGATCTGGACTATGGGCCAGAGTTTCATAAGTTTCCAGACTGTGCCCTTAGAGGCATGGTGGGCCAGTGACTACACACTGCTATGTTTACTCTGAATGACAGAGACGAGCAGGGGACATTGGGTGCACAGGGTCTGTGCTGAGATGAGAGCTGCACATGCCCAGCCTCCTACAGTCTTTGAAGTGATGCTCCCAGACTGAGACCCCCTCATTTAAACTCTTCCTGCCACAGTGTTTAAACTGCCCTTGTCTTGCTTGTTGCCCTTTTCTATGTTGGTATTCCCCTCTGCCTGGCTATGTCCAGTGCTGGGTGGGTTTCACACTGTTGTGCCATTTGCTGAGACTTTCCCAGCCTGAGGTCCAGTCTCCTCAGAGCCTGGCACTAGGGTGTTTCTCCCATCCATGATTTTAGCTTTTCTGTGTCATGGTCCCCATTCTCCTGGTCCCAGGCTGACTCTCAGAGAGGGTGCCTGTTGCCTCCTGGAGAGAAGTGGCTGTCATCCTGGAGACATAAAAAATCTGAGGTTTTCTGTTCTCTAATGACATCTATCAAGGCAGAAGAAATAGTGGGAATTTCCATTCCCTTGCCTGACCCCTTGACTAAACTTGGATCTCCTTTCTGCTCAGGCTGTGTCTTTGTGCAGTAGTGATGTCAGCACTCACTGGAGTGTGCTGAGATTTTCTCTTACCACCCATACCCTCAAGCAGCCCTTCATTCAGTGCCACAGTGCATTACTTCTACTACTGAGTTATCTTTCTATTTACCTGTACTTCTGGGTTCCTCTTGCTTGCTCACTCAAGTTGCGATCGAGTAAGTTCCTGTGGTTCCCCTATTTTCTCCTAGGGCTCTGCACCTCTTGGTTTGGACAACTATCCTGGAACAATTCTTGCCTGACTCTAGGCTGTGATCTTTGAAAGCCTTGCTCTTAACCCATGGCTCTTCTTATGAACCAGCTCTTTACCCACAGAAGACTGAGAAGTATGTGCCTCAGTGTCCTGACTCCTTATCTATCCTGTCCCTGTACTTAAGAGTTCTTTGTCATCTCTTCTGCAGCCTGTGCTCAGATAAGGGCACCAGAAAACCCAGGCCATCCACTGAATCTCTCATTTGCATAGCCCATGGGCAGATCCGGACTATGGGCCAGAGTTTCATAAGTTCCCAGACTGTGCCCTTGGAGGCATGGCAGGCCAGTGACTACACACTGTTATGTTTACTCTAAATGACAAAGAACAGAGGACATTGGGTGCACAGGGTCTGTGCTCAGTGACAATATTAAACAATAGAAATTATGGGTCCTACATATATGATAATAATTATTCCTATCACATTATTTCTATTACCACAGTATCTGGCACATGCTAAGTTTTTACTGAGTAGCTGAATTGGGATACCTATTGCTTGCTCAGTGGTGTGCTAAAATTTTATGTAATTTATCTCACTTTATGTTCGCTGTCTTTCTTCTCTGTGTGGTACTGGTGGTTGAACCCAGGAGCTTCACACTGAGCTATAATCCCAGGCCTTTAAAATTTTTGTCTTGTTTTGAGACAGGGTCTTTCTAAGTCACCAAATTGTTCAGGCTAGGCTCTAAATTGTGATCTTCCTGCTTCAGCTCTCAGATTGCTTAGATTATAGGCATTCACTACTACACCCAGCTTCTCTTTCTTAATCAAAATGTAATTTATATACATTAAGCACACAGATCATAATTGTGCAGTCTGATGAATTTTCACAGCTTTGTAGTCAACACTCTGTTAAGATATAGAAAATGTCTATCAGGCTACAAAATTCCCTCGTGTCTTCTATAGTCAGGCCCTGACCTCTGCCTAGAAGGCACCCCAGGTCTGACTTTGTTGGACACAATTTCAATCTATTCAAGCCTATCACTGAACTTCATGTAAATGGAACCATATAGATGCCTTCTTTGTGTCTGGTTTCTTTCATTGAAGCGATTTTTTAAACATTTAGTTTTAACTTTTAAAACAATTTTGCAGTTGTATGTTGTGGTGTCCATTTTATGGGATGAGAAACTGTGTCTCAGGATTAAGAAACTTTCCCAAGGCTATACTGGGCATGTGACCCAACCACACCTGACTCCTGATCCATCTGGTTCTGAGTGTGGAATGTGAAGGGCATGGCATCCTGATCCTCAGATTCCTGAAATTGCACATTCAAAAGACTTTTTACACAAGCATGCCAAAACCCTGGACACTTTCCTTTCTGGTGATTCTCCTATAAGGTTGTCCTTCCCTGTGAGGTTGACACAGTGATCCACCTAAAGGGGGGTCTAGAACCTCATAGAAATGTGAGGGCTTTGTGTCTGGGTGTTCCGTCTATCTCCAGGGTGAGAATGAGTCCATGCCATAGATGTATCAGCCCTCTTATGATAGCACCAATCCTGTGCCCACATCTGCTTCCTCAGCGACCTGTACTAATGGCTTCTGATTGGGTCTGAGCTCCTGTGAGAAGGAAGGAAGTAGAGGTGAGATCTCTGCCCATAAGGACCTTGCCTTTTAATGGGAAGAGTGCATGGCAGGCAAGAGAGGACAATATACAGATCTGTGAGTAATAGAAATGTAAACACTTGTGTTCGTGCCATCAGGGCTGTGCATAGGAGGGGATGCCTGGTGTGACCAAGTTGAGGGAGAAGGAAGAGGGAGAGCCAGAGACTATGAGAATGTGTTGTTCCAGATCAGTGGAGGTTAAGGTAGAAGTGTTAGTGAAGTCTTTCTAGAGGGAGGAAAATGGAACCTTGATGATGAAAACATTTAGAGAACATTTTTTGGAGAAGGGCTAGTGTTTGCCGAGACCTTTCCAGGTCTTTCTGCTCCTGACCAGACACTTGCCTGACCTCATGAGCATCATAAATCCTATTTTTTGGAATAGGAAACTGACTCAGGAAATGTAAGCCTTCCAGTGTCACCCTGCTGATAGGAGACATGTTAGTCATCCAGCAGATGGGGACAGAGTTAGATATTCTTTGTGGGAGGAAATAGGGATTGGCCTTAAGCTATGATAGATTATAGTGAAAACCAGAGATGAAAAACTCAGCTAAGAGTCCATTCCAATATTAGGGGACACAGTTGTAAAGATGCTCATGATGAAATGAGACAAATTGGCCACTAATTCCAAAGCCTCTCTCTGGTTTATTTGTTTGCAGATTTACTATAATAGCATGAATTCTAATTCTGCCACTTGCTGGCTGTGTAGCCTTGCACAAATTACTTCTCAAATTTCCTTTACTGGTTAAAATGTGGAAAAAATGCTTATTTCATACAATTACTACAATTCTAAAATGGACTGCAGTGTGCAACCTGCATGTCACCATGTGTAACTCCTGCAGGTCTCCATAGATGGTAGCTTTGCCTATTGCATAAATCACTCCTACCTTGGAGCAGAGAGAAGTTGGGATGGATTCACAGTTCTCAGCAGGAAAACTGTACCTACTGTTTGTAATGGGGGAGCATCAGAGAGGAGGAGCATTTTAAGAGGGTTCAGATTGGGCAAAAGTAAAAAGAAGATCATGGATTTCATTTTGGATGCAGAAGAAGTGATTGGGAAAATTTATTCACGTAAGTACCCAGTTGATGGATGGATGGATTATTTGCAGCAATGAGTTTAAAGAAAATTAGAGAATTCACAGGGCTAAGTACCATTTGACTGGTGGGAAGTGGTGGAGAAGGTGTGTGTGTGTGAGTGTGTGTGTGTATGTTTGTGTATACAGGCAGGGATGGGGGTTATGTCTTTTGTAATAAAGGGTGTGGAACGTCATCCTGGCACTTCAAATCAAAGACATTTCTTCTTTCCTAATAGCATTAAATAATTGTTACAGAAACAGGCAAATAAAGTAAGATAAATTTTGTATTTAGCATATGTGGAAATATTATGAATAGTTGCGGACTCAGTTCTCTTTGATGCCCTTTGACAATCTGATAATTTTTGCAAAGATGTACTTAACATGCTGTTTCATGCAAAGCTAGATTCTGCCCCTTGTTTAAAAAATACACGACATCATTAATTTTCCGTCCTGTATATTAATTTTCCTGAGAGCACCGTGTATTTCTCTTCCCTTCCACTTTGTTTAAAGTCAGTTGTTGACAACTTTCCAGCATGTCAAACTCTCATCGCTAATAATTGCTTAAGGACCCCTAACTTCTACAAATGTTGGTTCCAGCTCCAAACCCCATGCTAGCCCTGCAAGGAAAAAAAAAACTAGAGGGAGGAAGAAAGAACTTCTTCTGATGAATTTTTGATTCTCCTTCTTAACAAAGAAATGCCTGAGATTCAAAGCAATAGCTTAAAGTGATATTATAAAATAGAATATGGAGTGCACTGTTCTGAATGACTCTTTGCTTTTAATGTGGGGCTGAAAAATTGTCAGTGCCTTTTTTGATTAGATGGGATTTTTTTTTTTGTTCTTGATCTAAGAATTGAGGAGAAAAACATGCTACTTGCATTTGAATATGGCATGAGCAGAGATGTAATGTGTTGGAGATAAAGTAATAGCAGCAACGCCTTAAGGCAGCACCTGTATCGTGGGTCAATGCCACCTCTCTTTAGATCGCTGCTGCGCCACTCTTTCTGCAGAGGCTTTATTAGGCCTAATTAGGTGGGCTGTCACTTTTATTGGTGATGGGAAAGGAAGATAAGTAGATCGCTTGTGTCATCTATCTCTATCCGGACGTGTCTAAAAAGTCTAAAGTGATTGCTGTAGGCCACAAATATATACCTCGAGAGGGAGAGGGAGCTGAAAAAAAGAAAACACAACAAAACACCCAGAACTGTAATAGGAAAAAAAAAAGGATGGGGAATCTCTAGTAATGCCTTACCTTTGGCACTGCTGTGTGTAATTTCAAACCACAGAGAAGAGAGTGAAGCATCCTAGAAGCAAAGAGGGAGAAGGTTGGATTTTATGATAGCTGAATGGAGTGGGGTGAGGGGAAATCTTCCTACCTAGGAGTCTGGCCATAAATTCTCAAGAAAAAGTTGGCCCAAGTTGTAACAAGAACTTCACCTGTGGTACTGCTGAGCAGTAAAGAGGCCCATTAATCCTGGTGGATCACAGTGCTACACCTTATTCCCTCCCTCCCTGCAGCCCTTCTTCCCTCCCTCCCACCCTCCCTTCTTTCCTTTCTTTCTTCCTTCCTTCCCTTCCTTCTCCCCTCCTTTCTTCTCTTCTCTCCTCCTCCCTTCTTCCTTCCTGTCTCTCTTCTTTTAGATGATGATTGTCATAGTATCAAGGGAAATTGCTGAAAGTTTTAACAATCACAGTATATAACCCTTTGCCTAAGCACATCTCCTCAGTAAAACTATGTTATATCCAAGAGCTATATTTTATCCTTTTCTTTTGTCCATATCATTCCTAAAACGCTGCTAAATATGTACTGGGGGCCTGGAAAATAATAGTTTCAGTACTTCCTTAACTGCTGTGAGCAAGTAAGTTTTGCACTGCCAATTGAAAATTTACTTATTGTGGGGGTTTTTTTTGTATTAAATTCTTTTATTGGTACATTGTAGGTATATAACACAATTACATTTCTCATTGGGAATTGTACCTTTATATAATGCATCTTGGTTCTTATTTCTTCCCCATTCCTAGCCCTCCCTTCATGCCCTACACCCTTCCCTATTTACAAAGACTTTATTTCCATTTTTTCCATTTCTCATCATTTTTTCCTTTCCCTTCTTTCCTTTCCCCTGCCCCTCCCACTACCCCTACCCCATTGGACCTTTTCTTCCTATTTTACATTATTGATTATTCATTCTAATACTTGGTACATTTTAGGTATACAATGTAATGACATTCATCATTGGAAATTTGCACCTTTCTATAATCTCTCTTGGTTCTTATTTTTCACCCTTGCCCAGCCCTCCCTTCAACCCCTCCAGTCCTCCCTATTTACAAAGATTTTGTTCCTATTTTCCCATTTTCTCATATTAATCCCATTCCCTTCTATCCTTTCCCCTAGCCCTCCCACTTCCCCTTCCCCTTTGCCCCTTTTCTTCCTATTTCACATTACCTATTATACATTTAGTTCTTATTTACACTTTCAGTTTCTCACACCAGAGAAACTATTCAGCATTTACACATGTGTGTCCTATTTATTTCACTTAAGAGTATTGCCTCAATGTGCATCCACTTAGCTATAAATGTCTCTAATTTCTCATTTTTTATGGCTGAGTAGTGCTCCATTTTATAAAAAAACCACATTTTCTTTATCCAGTCTCCAGTTGATGGGCATTTGGGCTGTTTCCAAGCTTTAGCTATTACAAACTGTGCTGCTATGAACATGTCATTGTGGTATGATTCTTTTAATTCTTTGGGGAAGATCCCCAGCAGTGGAATAGTGGGGTCAAATGGGACTCCCAGTCCTAGTTCTTTGAGGTATCTCCATACTGATTTCCACAGTGCTTGCACCAGTCTACACTCCCACCAGCAGTGGAGCAGGGTTCCTCTTTCCCCACAGCCCCACCAGCATTTGTTATTGGCTGATTTCATGATAGCAGCCATTCTTTCTGGAGTGAGGTGGAATCTCAGCATTGTTTTCATTTGCATCTCTTGAATGACCAGTGATGTTGAACATTTTTTCATGTATTTATTTGCTATTTCTACTTCTTTGTGTGAGAAATGTCTGTTCATTTCAGATGCCCATTTTTGGATTGGGTCTTTAAATTTGAGAGGTCTGATCTTTTTAAGTTCTTTATAGATTCAAGATAGTAGACCTTTTTCTGAGGAAGAGCAGGTGAAGATTTTTTTCCCACATTGTGGGTTGTCTCTTCACACTGCTGGTGGTTTCTCTTGCTGTGCAGAAGCTTTTTAATAAGAAGAGATCCCATTTGTTGATTGTTTGTGCTAGTTCACGGGCAACTGAGGTTTTGTTCATAAAATCTTTTCCTACACCGATGTCTTCAAGGGTTCTACCTAACCTCTGTTCCAACTGGTTCAGAGTTTCTATTTTAATGTTTAGATCTTTAATCCATTTTGATTTTAGTTTAGTGCATGGTGAGAGATATAGGTCTAGTTTTAATCTTTGGCAAGTTGAAGCCCAATTTTTCCAGCACCATTTATTAAAGAGGCTATCTTTCCTCCAGTGAGGGTGTTTGGCTCCTTTGTCAAAGATGAGATGGCTGAGTGTGTCTGGTGTTGTTTCTGCATCTTCTAATCTGTTCCACTGGTCCTCAAGCCTGTTTCTTTGCCAGTACCATGCTGTTTTTATCACAGTAGCTTTGTAGTAGAGTTGCAGGTTGGGGATTGTGATACCCCCTGCCATATCTCTGTTACCTAGAATTGCTTTTGCTATTCTGGGTCTCTTCTTGCTCCAAATGAATTTTTGGATTGTTTTCTCGAGGTCTATGAAGTATGCTGCTGGGATCTCAATTGGAATTGCATTAAATCTATATAGCAGTTTTGGAAGTATGGCCATTTTCACTATATTAATCCTTCCTACCCAGGAGCAGGGGATGTCTGTCCATTTTCTGATATCATCTTCAATCTCTCTTTTCAGAGTGCCATAGTTTTCAGAGAAGAGGTCTTTGATTTCTTTCATTAGGTTGATTCCTAGGTATTTCAGTTTTTTGGATGCTATTGTGAAAGGAATTGTTTGCCCTATTTCTCTCTCAGTGAGTCTGTCATTGGTGTAGAGGAAAGCTATTGATTTTTGTGTGTTGACCTTGTAACCAGCTACTTGACTGAATTTGGTTATTAAGTCTAGAAGACTTTTGGTGGAGTTCTTGGGGGTCTTCTATATAGAGTATCATGTCATCTGCAAATAATGACAATTTGACTTCTTCCTTACCTATCTTTATTCCTTTTATTTCTTTCTCTTGTCTAATTGCCATGGCTACTGTTTCCAAAACTACACTGAACAGTAGTGGTGATAGTGGACATCCTTGTCTTGTTCCTGATTTTAGTGTGAAGGATTTCAGTTTTTGACCATTTAGTATGATATTGGCTGTTGGTTTTTCATAGATGGCTTCTATCAGTTTGAGGTAGAGACCATCTATTCCAATTTTTTGTAGGGTTTTTTTTTTAATCATAAATGCATGTTGAATTTTGTCAAATGCTTTTTCTGCGTCTATGGAGATAATCATATGGTTTTTGTCCATGGCTCTATTGATATAGTGTATTACATTGATTGATTTGCGTATATTGAACGATCCCTGCATCCCTGGGATGAATCCCACTTGATCAGGGTGTATGATCTTTTTTTTTTATATGAATTTAAAGTTTTTATTTATGTATTTCACTGTAGTGCTGTGACAACAAAATGACATCTGTGTACCAGAGCATACATACATCAACAGTAAGATGTAACTTTTTATTACACCACTGCTAAAATATTTAGCTTTTTATAGGAGACATAAGCATGTAAGATGGCCATACCAAATAATTTTCTGTTTTTCTTTCTTTAGATAATCTTAATTTTTAAATCCGTAATACTTTACCAACTTCACTGTTAATAGTACTGTAAATTATCTGGGTGATGGGGTGTGGGGTGGGAATCATTCAACTGTATACTATAATAGTTGCTAGAGTAATCTCACACACACCAATAAGGTACTGTCACCATAATTAAGGGCTAATTACTGTTATTAGTTGTACAATGATAAAGTTCTTTTGAAAATAACAGCCCATTTATATGTGAAAAATGCCCTTTCCACTTCCACAGAAGAAAAACAATATTCAGAAAGTTATTTTGGGCCTTGCTATGTCAAAAAGTCAACTGTACAAAGAGTATGATCTTCTTGATGATCTTCTGCATTCTGTTTGCCAGTATCTTATTAAGGATTTTTGCATCTATGTTCATTAGTGAGATTGGCCTATAGTTCTCTTTTTCAGTTGGGTCTTTCTCTGCTTTAGGGATCAAGGTGATGCTTGCTTCCAGGAATGAATTTGGGAGTATTGCTTCCCTTTCAATTTCATTGAAGAGTTTAAACAGTAGTGGCAGCAGTTCCTCTCTAACTGTCTTGTAGAATTCAGCAGTGAAGCCATCAGGGCCCGGGCTTTTCTTAGTTGATAAGTTTTTAATTACATTTTCAATTTCATTGGTTAATATTGGGTTGTTCAGAATTTTTAGGTCTTCTTTGTTCAACTTTGGTAATTCATATGTATCTAGGAATCTGTCCATTTCTTCTGTGTTGTCCATCTTATTGGCATATAGGTTCTGGAAGTAGGTATTGATGATCCTCTGGATTTCTGCTGGGTCTGTTGCAATTTCACCCTTTTCATTCCTAATTGCATGGATTTGGGGCTTTTCTTTCCTTTTTCTGACAAGGTTGGCTAAAGGTTTGTCAATTTTGTTGATTCTTTCGAAGAACCAACTCTTGGCTTCATTGATTTTTTTGTATCGTTCTCTTAGTCTCCATTGCATTGATTTCTCCTCTGATCTTTATAATTTCCTCCCTTGTATGAGCTTTGGGGTTGTCCTGGTCTTCTTTTTCTAGAAGCTTGAGGTTCAGCATCAGGTTGTTTAATTGGGCTCGTTCTGTTTTCCTAATAGCATATTCACTGCTATGAATTTCCCTCGTAAGACTGCTTTCATTGTGTCCCATAGATTCCGATATGTTGTATTGTCATTGTCATTTAATTGAAGGAACTGTCTGATTTCTTCTTTAATTTCCTCTGTGACCCATTGGTTATTCAGAAGTGTGTTGTTCAATTTCCATGTGTTTATGAAATTTTTTGAGTTTCTTTTGCTATGGATCTCCAATTTCATTGCACTACAGTCTGATAATATACAGGGGATAACTTCAATTCCTTTGCACTTACTTAAACATGTTCTGTGTGTGAGTATGTGGTCTATTTTGGAGAATGACCCATGTGCAGCTGAGAAGAATGTGTATTCTGATTTTGTGGGGTGGAACACTCTGTAAACATCTGTTAAGTTCATATGTTCAAGAGTTTGATTGAGTTCTAGTATTTCATTACTTATTTTTAGTCTAGTTGATCTATCTATTTGTGACAGTGGGGTGTTGAGGTCCCCCACTACAATTGTATTAGTGCATATAGGACTTTTCATGTCCGTTAGTATTTGTTTTATATAGTTGGGTGCACTAGTGTTTGGTGCATAGATATTTATGATTGTCATCTCTTCCTCTTGGATTGTTCCCTTTACAAGGATGTAGTGTCCTTCTTCATCTCTCTTAGTCAGTGTTGGTTTGAAATCTACTTGATCTGCCAAGAGGATAGCTACTCCTGCCTTTTTTCAGGTTCCTGTTACATGCAGTATTGTTTTCCACCCTTTAACTTTCAGTCTATGAGTTTCCTTTGGAATTAAGTATGTTTCTTGTATGCAGCATATTGTTGGATTTTGCTTCTTGACCCATTCTGCCAGTCTATTTCTTTTGATTGAACGTTGATGGTTATAACTGAAACGTATTGACTTGTCATTGCCATGACTTTTTCTTTTTGTTGCGTTCTCCCCCTTTACATTTAACTTCTTGTCATGCCAGATGGGTTCATTCTGCTTTCCTTCCTGGGGTTGTGATCCTCAATGTCTGTTCCTAGGATATTGTGTAAAATTCTTTGGAGTGCTGGTTTGGTATTCATGAAGTTCCTAAGGTGCTCTTTGTCATGAAAGTATCTTATTTCTCTATCCATTTTGAAAGATAGTTTTGCAGGGTACATCAATCTGGGTGGGAGGCTGTTTTCCTTTAGGGCTTGAAATACGTCACTCCAAGCTGTTCTTGCCTTGATGGTTTTTGTTGAGAAGTCTGCCGTGATTCTGATGGGCTTTCCTTTGTATGTGATTTGTTTCTTTTCTCTGACTGCTTGTAGAACTTTGTTCTTCTGTTGTGTTTCTGGAATGTTAACAATTATATGCCTATGTGTATTTTTTTGATCAAGGCTATTTGGAGTCCTATATGCCTCACTTATCTGTATGTCAAGCTCTTTTCCCCTGCTTGGGAAGTTTTCTGCCATTATTTCTGTGAAGAGATTTTTTATGTCATCTGCACTCTCTCGTGTTTCTTCATTGAGCTCAATCAGTCTTATGTTATTCTTTTTTTGCATCATCTAGCAGCTGCTGGATTGATTTCTCATGTTCCCTTATAATTTTAAAGCAATTTTTCTTTTCCTGGTCACTAGTTGCAGTCTTATCTTCTATATCTGAAATTCTGTCCTCACATTGGCTCATTCTGCTGTATAGCCTTTCAGTGGAGTTTTTCATGTCCTGGAAATCTATTTGCATCTGTTTTATGGATTCCATTTGTTTCTTATGTTGGGATTCCATCATGTTCCTGAGCTCCTCTCTAGATTTATTAATCATGTCTTGCACTAGGGGCACAATTTCTCCTGTTATCTGAGAAATTATTTCTGATTTCATTTTTTCCAGATCCTCTTTTGTTACCAGTTCAGTGGGTCCAGGTGGTTCAGTATCAGAGTGTTCCATCTCATTTCCCTTTGGGGTTGCAGTAGGTGATCTGGAAGTCTGGTTTTGAGACTTATTTACATGTTTTCTCATTTCGACTGGGGTGGGGAGCTGTTAGCGCCTGCCCAGATTACCTCCTCTGAGCTGGGTGAGGTGGGACAGGGGCCAGGAGCAGCGGTAGGGATGGTGACCCAAAAGCCCTTTCCTCTGGGCTGGGAGCAGTGGGAGGGATGGTGGCCAGGAAGCCCCTTCCTCTGGACCAGGAGCAGTGGGATGATGGCTCAGAAGCCCCTCCCTCTGGGCCGGGAGCGGTGGGAGTGATGGTGGCCCGGAAGCCCCTTCCTCTGGGCCATGAGTGGCAGGACAGAAGGTGGCCCAAAAGCCCCTTCCTCTGGACCAGGAGCAGTGGGACGATGGCTCAGAAGCCCCTACCTCTGGGCCGGGAACAGTGGGACTCAGTACCTTGGTCTGGTGGTCTGGTGTCCTCTGCGTCTTTGTAGTGTGGAATCAGGTGGCTGCCTGTCTGCAGCGGGGTGACTCGGCGTCCTCGGCGTGACCCAGGACCTTGGTAGGTCATGCACAGACCTTCCTGTCTGCAGCAGGCTGACTCGGCGTGTGTTCCGCATGACTGGGGACCTCGGTAGGGTGTGGGCAGACCTGCCTGTCTGCAGCGGGCTGATTCCTATTTATTGTGTTTTATAAAAAGTGTTGCTACAAATTTTGAAAAACAACTATAGAATAGTTCTCATTCATGCTTATTAAAAGCCAAGACATTACAACTAACCCAGTTCAAATTTTGGTTCATCATTTTGATATTTATTAAATACATTATCAAATATGAATATTGGTTGGATGGAATTTTTTCCTGAGAAGACTGTAGCTTATACGCTATACTGAGAAACACAGAATGTCATAATTAGAAAACTGTCTCAAGATTGCTGCTAGTCAAAGTGTTAGTACAGCTTGTCATTGTTTTCATATTGCTTTAATTCATCTACATAATATTTGCAGTTTGTAGTATTTGTTACATGCCAGACAGTTCACTAAGCATGTTACACACATTTCATTTCAGTTTGGTCAGACTGTCTGGAGTAGGTATTAATTGTCCCAATTTGCAGCTGAGAATGCCCAAGCTGGGGGGGAACTGAGTAACTTCCCCAGATCCAGAGGGCCAGGAAGTGCCAGTGCTGGATTCACACTCATGTCTGTGTGCGTCCAAAGTGGACACTTTCAACTCCTTTTAGGCTCTATCTCCATTTCTGCATGTTTCTTTGCTTTTCTTGGGAGAAAAATAACCAGCTCATAGACTTGCAGAATTTTGGTTGGATGAACTTTTATCACTGATACTGTAGAGTTGGTTGAATTGCTTGGGTATAACAGTTGGACCTAGGAACAATTTTTATTTTGACCTTTGACTTTGCGCATTAAGCACCCATGACTCTTTGAATGCTTTTTAAGGGAAATAAACTGTGCAGAGATCTGGCGCTGGGATCACTTATCAGCCGAGGCCAGGAAGTCCTGCCTATATCAAGACAGCACACTAAGGGGCCCCAGTCCTGCCTGACTACGCCACCCACTCCCTTTGTGCGTCCAGTTTATGGCCCCATACCTGCACATAAAAGTTTAAAAGGATTTACCAGATGCTTGCTATATTCCCTGCTCTTCTGTATATTATTTAATCCTTTCAGCAGCTCTGAAATTGGGGTATCAGGCAAGTTCAAGGGCAAGGTGATAGTGAGCAGTGTACTTTCCAGCCTTTCGGAGTGGGAACAGGACTCCGGCTTTCTGTACAAATGGGACTACCCATGTGGAAGTAGTGAAGAGTGAGGGGGTGAGGGATGGAGACCAGCATTGGGCACCTCACTATCTTGCTGGCATTTGTTCTGTTGGTCAGAACAGAGTGCAGAGTTTGATCTGTGTCCAGTGACCTTTGAGGAGCCACGTGCTGGATGCAACCAACTCCGTCCTGTTCTGTCCACTGCTAATGCATTCCTGTGCTCTGGGGCAAGGCTGGGATGAGTCAGCTGGCTGTCACTCTCCTGGGATCACAGCCAGCATGATCATATTGCATCAGACCCTCAACATGGTGCTTCAGGTGGCTGCTACCATGTCGTCATTGGCAGAGCTGGCAGGCAACATGCAACTTGTATGTGGTGTGAGCTCACGGGCTAATGCTAACTCTTCCTAGTCTCACTTCTCTCTGAATTACATGAGCGTTACTCTCTCTGGGCCTCAGCCATCATCAGTAAAGAAGAGTTATTGTCTGATCCATTAGCAGCACCAAAAGCATAGGCATATAAGATGAGATTTATGATAAATAAAAAGAGGCCTTATTTTCAACATAAAGAGATACTATTTTTACTGAAATAGACTATTGTATTGGCAAAACCATAATTCATGAATGCAGTAGAATCCTGCATCTGCAGTAGAATCATCACTGATTTTGTACTTTGCTTTGTTCCTCTATGTCTGACAGTCTCTAAGTCTTGTTGTTTTTGCCCCTACAGAGCTCTTGAGTCTCCTCACTCCCCATGCACTCGGTAGGGGTCCGAACCCTCCTTTGGACCTTGCAGAGAACCATCTTCTCGGTCTCTCTGCCCCAGTTTCTAGTCTTTACCCCGCTATGGCCAGAGTGACCTCCGTAGACAGACCATGTCCCTCTGGCTCTCCACAGCCCTGTGGCTCTCCCACAGTTGGCCTACACTCCCGACTCCTGTGCCTGTGGGCTGCATCTCCCACCCAGGCTTCTCTGTGCACCCAGTGCTCTGCTTATCACCCTCTCCACCCAGGGCTCTTTCAGGACACTATACCCATCCTCATACTTTGCCCACTGTAGATGCCATATGTCCTTGTGCATTGCAGACTCGGCTTCCCTTTCTTGTGGCCCAATTCAGTGTTGTGTGGGTGGGCCTCTGTGGGGTCACTGTAAAGGGAAGTATTTCACAGACAACAGACATGGGTGCTCCCCTGTGCCCCCAGCCACGGGGTGGCTGTTTCTACAGCTAGGGAGTGAGCCACGGGGAACAGGACACAAGCTGGAGGCAGGTGGCTGCAGCCTTTAGTTACAGGCAAGAGGTGTAGTTTCCCCAAGAAAAGATGCCCAGTGCTCCAAAGTGTCCATAGAATCTGAGAGAAGGAAACTGACCACAGGGAGGAGACCTAGTCACGTGCCTGCCCTGTTTAATTGTACATATCCTCTGTGCCATACCCGAGACTGTGGGGACAAAACAAGACTCTGCCCCTCCTGCCTGCTTAAACACCTCTGCAGTTGTGCAAGTGTTTCCCCCCTCCCTCTCCCCTCCCCCTTCTCCACCTCCTCTTCCTCCCCCTCCTCCTCTTCCTCCTCCTCCTCTTCCACCTCTCTTCTTCTTCCTTTCTTTTCTCTTGATCTCCTCCTTTATCCACCTCCCTTTCCCCATACTCAGTTATTACTGGACTGCCATTATTATGAGGACTTTCTTCTAATTTACAATGCACGTCACATCATTTTGTGCTTATAACAACCATGTGACTTACTATGATAACCTAGCTTTAGAAATGAATAAACTAAAGTCCAGAAAGTTAAATTACTTAATTTGAAGTCATAGAGCTGGTAGGTAATAGAATTCAGATGTAAACTAAGGATCTTTTAAAAAGTAATATTAATTTTATTGGTACATTTTAGGTATACAATATAATGACATTCATCATTGGGAATTTGCATCTTTACATGCTCTATCTTGGTTCTTATTTTTTTCTCCATTAAACTAAGGATCTTTATATCTCAGTGCTTTGATTTTTGGTTTTTACCAAGTATTATGACATTGATGTTTAATGTAGAGCTGCATTTAAACTTACAGCTTCTTAGTATTGAAAGATTTTGTTTTATGAACTCTCTTAGAGCAACTTGCTCTGGCTTCTCTAGAGGAAAAACCATCCTGTGTTCCTGCTGTGATGCCCTTCACCATAACCCACCAGTAACATCTTACTTCCCTCCTTGCCTTTTGCGTCTCTCTTTGTTTTGGTCCCCTAGTAAGGACAGTGAGTAATCTCAGGCAAATTTTGTCCCATATCATCAGATTACAGTGCACACAGGCCTGGTACAGAATAAATGTATGATTAAAGTTTGTTCAGCAGGTAAATGATTAAAAATAAAAAACTAGGGGCCAGGGATTTAGCTCAGTGGTTTCACCGCCTGCTGTGCAAGTGCAAGGACCTGAGTTCGATCTCTGGTACCAAAAAAAAAATAAAAAAAATAAAAAACTAATATTTGTGACTGGTTTCCATTATTATTGGCCCCTTTGTTCTCCTTCTTATATACACAAACTCATTCCATTTTAGTTAATTCCCACAAAACCCATAGGAGACATGGACTTTTATAATTCCCATTTTGCAGCTTACAAACCAGAGGGTTAGGGAGTTTAAATAACTTGGCAGGGGTTGTCCAGCAAGCAGTAAATGGTGGACTGTGGATGTGAGTCCACATCAGAGCCCATTCATCTGACCCCGAGACCTTACTGCTAGCCTGGTGAAGGAGTAATAGCTGTCCCAGAGGATGTGATAAGATGAAGAAGACGCTTTGGCATCAGAAGACCTGAGTCTGAACTTTGCCCCTAAGCAGCTGAGAAACTTTGACTGTCATTTATCTTCTCTGCCCATCTGTGAGACAAGTGGCAATGTATGCTTCATGGGTTGGCTATAAAGATCAAGTTTGAAGATGACTAGAAGGCTTTGTAATTCTAAAGAATTATCTAGATTTTTGGTTAATGATGTTACCGCTGTGTCTTCACCTTGCTGACAGTGTCTCTGCTTGTCAGCCACTGCTTGTGCCTTCTCTGTGTTCTGCTCAGGGTGGGGCCCAGCACAGTGTTGAGCCTAGCAGGGAGCCAGCACCTGGAACCCATGTGAGCTGTGGAGGGGGATTCTAATTTTTCCATGGCTCTGGGGCTAACCAACCCATCTCATCTTTATCTTCTCAAAATGAAAAAATTCTCTTTTGACCTTTTGATGAGCTAATCTGAATTTCTTGACATATTTTGTCTTGTGTAATAAAAATAGCTTAGCCACACACTTTGCTTTAAGCCTTCAATCTTGTTCTTTATTTTATTTTGTTTTCTCTTTGCTTTTGTGCTCATGGACAGCATGGAACAGAGATGAGATGCCCATAGAAAAATTTGAGAGTCAAGGGAACTACCTGATTTGTGAACTACCTCTCCTGGCCACTTCTGGAGCTTTTCAGGGCTGTAGAAGGAACCTTTTCTAGCTTCTTGCATAGGATAAAGTCAACCTTGTGATCTCTGGCATCAGATTTGCTTGGGGTCAAATCTCAACCCTATGGTTTAGTTATTGTGTAGAGCTTGGTAAACTCTACAATTACTATTAAGCTTCAGTTTCCACTTCTGCAATAAAGGAGTGGCTATGATAATATCTATCTTAGGTGGTTCTTGTGAATTCTAAATGAGGTAATATATGTAAAGCTTTCATAATATGCTGGTATATCAGGCATGAATTCTCAAAAAATTATTTGTTTAAAAGATATACCTGTGCTTTAAGTTCTGCTACACAGATAGACCCTAAGCTGCTGACCATGATATTGAATACTTTGAAAGATTTACTGGGTGATGGAAATTTTCATTATTTTAATTTTTTAAATGATGCCTATACCTCTAGCTAAATGGAGAGAATGGACAATTATTTGCTTTCCTACAGAAAATCCTAAACATTTGTATATTTCAAAATGATTGTGTAATTTAATAAAATGTCCACCTTCCAGCAGACACCTAGAATCAGTCTGGGTGCATTGACTTGGGTATGGGCATCACATCCAGGTTCTTAACCCGGGGTCTCAGTCTATTGATGTGCTGTGTTCAGTTGTGACATGTCACAAAAAAGTTAGCATTATTGATTAGGCAATCATGGTGAATTTTTTTTTAATTTAGTGCATTTACAAATTAGAGCAGATTCAAGACTATGTCAGTAATAATGTCTTTCTGGTTCTCTTATATGTGGGGAGATTTCTTTTTTTAAATTTTATTTTATTGTACATTTTAGGTATACAATATAATGACATTCATCATTGGAAATCTGCACCTTTACATAATCTCTCTTGGTTCTTATTTTTTCCCCATTCCCCTGCCCTCCCTTCAACCCCTTCATCCCTCCCTATTTACAAAGACTTTGTTTCCAGTTTTTCATTTTCTCATATTAATCCCATTCCCTTCTTTCCTTTCCCCTACCCCTCCCACTTCCCCTTCCCCTTTGCCCCTTTTCTTCCTATTTCACATTATCTGTTATACCTTTTTGTCCTTCTTTACACTTTCAGTTTCTCACACTAGAGAAACTATTTGGAATTTACACATGTGTGTTCTATTTATTTCACTTAAGAGTATCACCTCAATGTGCATCCATTTAGCTATAAATGTCTCTAGTTTCTCATTCTTTATGGCTGAGTAATACTCCATTTTATTAAAAAATCACATTTTCTTTGTCCACTCTCCAATTGATGGGCACTTGGGCTGTTTCCAAGTTTTAGCTATTACAAACTGTGCTGCTATGAACATGGGTGCACATATATCTCTGTGGTATGATTCTTTTAATTCTTTGGGGAAGATACCCAGCAGGGGAATAGCTGGGTCAAATGGGACTTCCAGTCCTAGTTCTTTGAGGTATTTCCATACTGATATCCACAGTGGTTGCACCAGTCTACACTCCCACCAGCAGTGGAGCAGTGTTCCTCTTTCCCCACACCCCCACCAGCATTTGTTGTTGGTTGATTTCATGATAGCAGCCATTCTTTCTGGGGTGAGGTGGAATCTCAGCATTGTTTTCATTTGCATCTCTCGAATGACCAGTGATATTGAGCATTTTTTCATCTGTTTACTTGCTGTTTCTACTTTTTTGTCTGAGAAATGTCTGTTCATTTCAGATGCCCATTTTCAGATTGGGTCTTTAAACTTGGGAGGTCTGATTTTTTTAAGCTCTTTATAGATTTGATACAGTAGACCTTTGTCTAAGGAACAGCAGAAGATTTTTTTCCCCCATTGTGAGTTGTCTCTTCACACTGTTGGTGGTTTTTCTTGCTCTGCAGAAGCTTTTTAATAAGAAGAGATCCCACTTGTTGATTATTTGTGCTAGCTCACGGGCAACTGAGGTTTTGTTCATAAAATCTTTTCCTACACAAATGTCTTCATTTCTACCTAACCTCTGTTCCAGCTGGTTCAGTGTTTTGGTTTTTTTTTAATATTTAGATCTTTAATCCATTTTGATTTTAGTTTAGTGCATGGTGAGAGATATAGGTCTAGTTTTAATCTTTGGCAAGTTGTAATCCAATTTTTCCAGCACCATTTATTAAAGAGGCTATCTTTCCTCCAGTGAGGGTGTTTGGCTCCTTTATCAAAGATGAGGTGGATCAGTGTGTCTGGAGTTGTTTCTGCATCTTCTACTCTGTTCCACTAGTCCTCAGGTCTGTTTCCTTACCAGTACCATGCTGTTTTTGTCACAGTAGCTTTGTAGTATAGTTTCACATTGGGGGTGGTAATACCCCCTGCCATGTCTCTGTTAACTAGAATTGCTTTTACTATTCTGGGTCTCTTCTTGTTTCAAATGAATTTTTGGATTATTTTCTCAAGGTCTGTGAAGTATGCTGGTGGGATTTCAATTGGGATTGCATTGAATCTATATAGTAGTTTTGGAAGTATGGGCATTTTCACTATGTTGATCCTTCCTAGACAGGAGCAGGGGATTGTCCCGGCCCGCGGGTAAGTCAACGAAGACCCTAGAGGGGGAGCGAGGATGAGAGGGGACAGGGGACACGAGAGATGGAGACAAGACAGGTTTCTGATCAAGTCTCGTTTATTGCGGAAGCTGTTACAACATATATACTGTAGGGCTAGAGGGGAGGAGCAAGAGGAGTGTACTGGGGCTACTGCCTTGTTGCCAGGTAGATCTGCAACAAGCCCGGGCATGTCCGTCAAAGGCCTGCAGCAAGCCTGGGCATGTCCGTAGAAGGTACTCATGAGTTCCAGTGGGGGGGCAGGGCCCCCTACAGGGGATGTCTTTCCATTTTCTGATATCATCTTCAATCTCTCTTTTCAGAGTGCTATAGTTTTCAGAGAAGAGGTCTTTGATTTGTTTTGTTAGGTTGATAGCTAGGTATTTCAGTTTTTTGGATGCTATTGTGAAAGGAATTGTTTACCCTATTTCTGTCTTAGTGAGTCTGTTGTTCGTGTACAGAAAAGCTATTGATTTTGGTGTGTTGACCTTGTATCCAGCTACTCTACTGAATTTGGTTATTAAGTCTAGAGGACTTTTGGTGGAGTTCTTGGGGTCTTCTATATAGAGTATCATGTCATCTGCAAATAATGACAATTTGTCTTCTTCATTTCCTATCTTTATTCCTTTTATTTCTTTCTCTTGTCTAATTGCCATGGCTGCTGTTTCCAAAACTACACTGAACAGTAGTGGTGATAGTGGACATCCTTCTCTTGTTCCTGATTTTCGTGTGAAGGATTTCAGTATTTGACCATTTAGTATGATATTGGCTGTTGGTTTTTCATAGATGGCTTTTATCATATTGAGATAGAGACCATCTATTCTGATTTTTTTGTAGGGTTTTTATCATAAATGCATGTTGGATTTTGTCAAATGCTTTTTCTGCTTCTATTGAGATGAACTAATGGTTTTTGTCCTTGGCTGTATTGATATAGTGTATTACATTGATTGATTTGCATATGTTGAACCATCCCTGCATCCCTGGGATGAGTCCCACTTGGTCAGGGTGTATGATCTTCTTGATGATCTTCTGCATTCTATTTGTCAGTATCTTATTGAGGATTTTTGCATCTGTGTTCATTAGTGAGATTGGCCTATAGTTCTCTTTTTCAGTTGAGTCTTTCTCTGCTTTGGGGATCAAGGTGATGCTTGCTTCCAGGAATGAATTTGAGAGTATTGCTTCTCTTTCAATTCCACTGAAGAGTTTAAACAGTAGTGGCAGTAGTTCCTCTCTAAATGTCTTGTAGAATTCAGTGGTGAAGCCATCAGGACCTGGGCTTTTCTTAGTTGGTAAGTTTTTAATTACATTTTCAGTTTCATTAATTGATATTGGGTTGTTTAGAATTTTTAGGTCTTCTTTGTTCAACTTTGGTAATTCATACGTATCTAGGAATCTGTCCATTTCTTCTGTGTTTTCCATCTTATTGGCATATAGGTTCTGGAAGTAGGTATTGATGATCCTCTGGATTTCTGCTGGGTCCGCTGTAATTTCACCCTTTTCATTCCTAATTGCATGGATTTGGGCCTTTTCCTTCATTTTTCTGATAAAGCTGGCTAAGGGTTTGTCAATTTTGTTGATTCTTTCAAAGAACCAACTCTTGGCTTTATTGATTTTTTGTATCATTCTCTTAGTCTCCATTGAATTGATTTCTGCTCTGATTTTTATAATTTCCTTCCTTGTATGAGCTTTGGGTTTGTCCCACTCTTCTTTTTCTAGAAGCTTGAAGTTCAGCATCAGGTTGTTTAATTGGGTTCACTCTGGTTTCCTAACATGAGTATTCACTGATGTGAATTTCCCTCCTAAGACTGCTTTCATTGTGTCCCATAGATTCCGATATGTTGTATTGTCATTGTCATTTAATTGAAGGAATTGTCTGATTTCTTCTTTAATTTCCTCTGTGACTCATTGGTTATTCAGAAGTGTGTTGTTCAATTTTCCTGTGTTTATGAAGTTCTTGCAGTTTCTTTTCCTATTGATCTCCAATTTCATCTCACTATGTTTTTTTGTTTGCTTGTTTGTTTGTTTTCTTTTTTTGGTACTGGGGATTGAACTCGGGTCCTTGCGCTTGCACAGCAGGCAGCAAAGCACTATGTTTTGATAATATACAGGAGATAACTTCAGTTCCTTTGCACTTACCTAAATATGTTCTATGAGTGAGTATGTGGTCTATTTTGGAGAACGACCCATGTGCAGTTGAAGAGAATGTGTATTCTGATTTTGTGGGGTGGAACACTCTGTAAACATCTGTTAAGTGCATTTCTTCAAGAATTCGATTGAGTTCTAGTATTTCATTACTTATTTTTTGTGTAGTTGATCTACTATTTGTGACCGTGGGGTATTGAGGTCCCCCACTACTATTGTATTAGTGCTTATATGATTTTGCATGTCTGTTAGAATTTGTTTTACATAGTTGGGCACACTAGTGTTTGGTGCATAGATATTTATGATTGTCATCTCATCCTCTTGGATTGTTCCCTTTACAAGATGTAGTGTCCTTCTTTGTCTCTCTTAATCAGTGTTGGTTTGAAATCCACTTGATCTGCAAAGAGGATAGCTACTCCTGCTTTTTTTCGGGTTCCTGTCGCATGGAGTATTGTTTTCCACCCTTTAACTTTCAGTCTATGAGTTAGGTGTTGAATTAAGTGTGTTTCTTGTATGCAGCATATTGTTGGATCTTGCTTCTTGACCCATTTTGCCAATCTATTTCTTTTGATTGGTGAATTGCGACCATTAACATTGATGATTATAACTGATACATATTGACTTATCATTGTCAGGACTTTTTCTTTTTGTTGGATTCGCCCCCTTTGCATTTAATTTCTTGTTCCTGATGGATTCATTTTGCTGGGCTTTCTGGGGTTGTGATCCTAGTGTTTTCCTAGGATATTGTCTTAAATTTTTTGGAGTGGTGTTTTGGTATTCATGAAGTTCCTAAGGTGCTCTTTGTCATGAAAGTATCTTGTTTCTCCATCAATTTTGAAAGATAGTTTTGCAGGGTACATCGATCTGGGTGGGAGGCTGTTTTCCTTTAGGGCTTGAAATACGTCACTCCAAGCTGTTCTTGCCCTGAGGGTTTGCATTGAGAAGTCTGCTGTGATTCTGATGGGCTTCCCTTTGTATGTGATTTGTTTCTTTTTCTCTTACTGTTTGTAGAACTTTGTTCTTCTGTTGGGTTTCTGGAATCTTAACGATTATATACCTATGTGTAGATTTTTTTGATCAAGGCTAGTTGGAGTCCCATATGCCTCACTTATCTGTATGTCAATTTCTCCCCTGCTTGGGAAGTTTTCTTCCATCACTTCTGTGAACAGTTTTTTTAATGTCGTCTGCACTGTCTCCTGTTTCTTCATTGACTCTGATCAGTCTAAAGTTGTTCTTTGCATCATGTAACAGCTGCTGGATTGATTTCTCTTGGTCCCTTACAATTTTGAAGCAATTTTTCTTTTCCTGTTCAGTAACTGCAATCTTATCTTCTGTGTCTGAAATTCTGTCCTCACATTGGCTCATTCTGCTATGTAGACTTTCAATAGAGTTTTTAATCTCCTGGAAATCTGTTTGCATCTGTTTTATGGATTCCATTTGTTTCCTATGTTGAGATTCCATCATGTTCCTCAGCTCCTCTCTCTCTTTTTTTTAATCTGTGTTCTCTCTAGATTTATTAATCATGTCTTGTACTATGGGCACAATTTCTGCTGTTATCTGAGAAATTATTTTTGATTTTATTTTTTCCAGATCCTCTTTTGTTGCCAGTTCAGTGGGTCCAGGTGGTTGAGTATCAGAGTGTTTCATCTTGTTTCCCTTTGGGGTTGCTGTAGGTGATCTGGAAGTCTGTTTTTGAGGCTCGTATATGTGTCTTCTCAATTCAATGGGGGTGGGGGGTTGGTGGGATGCTGCTGGTGCCCATGTGGCTCACCTCCTCTGTTTTGGGAGTGGTGGTAGGTTGGTCTGGAAGCTGCCTCCTCTGTGCTGGGCGGGGAGGTACATCGACCTGGATGCCTCTTTCTTTGTGCTGGGAGTGGTGGTACATTGACCCAGAAGCCTCCTCCTCTGAGCTCGAGGTTTCTTGAATGGATGAGGTAGTGTGAGTTATAGTTAGCTCAGATCTGCAAGCCTTTTCTTTTTAAAAAAAATTTAAGCTTTATTATTGTATAACTGATATTTTAAAATCTTAAATAGTTAATATGTACATTTTAATGAGTTTGGACATAGGCATACACTCCTAGTCCCACCACCACAATCAAGGTACTAAACATATTTATCATATATGTAAGTGTCCTTGTGTACTTTGAGGGGTTTGTGTGCAATGTAGTAGTAGAAGTAGTCATAATAAGAAAGCTTACCATGAGATCTAAGATCTATCCTTTTATGTTTTAAATTTCACAGTTGTACCATGTTGTTAACATGGTACATAATAGTGTATGTCAGATTTCTATAGCACACCTGTATTCACCTTGCATAACTGAAACTTTCAAATCTACTGAGCAGCAATTTCCCATTCTCTCTTCCCCAGCCCCTCACACCACCAGTCTGTTCTCTGCTTCTATAAGGTAGACTACTTGAGATATACCACATATAATGGGATCATGTGATAGTTGTCCTTCTGGGTCTGGATTATTTCGCCTTGCCTAAGGTACTCGTAAGTTCATCCCTGTCAGAAATGGTAGGATTGTTGGGAATGTATAGGGTGTGATCAAACAATATGGTGAAATTTTAAATTAAAAGCAGAAACTATTTACAGAGTAAAAGACACATTGCTATTAATGCTTCTCAAAATACACTCCCTTTGTTGAACACACTTGTCCCATGGTTCTTGGCACTTTCTGAAGCCGTTCTAGAAGTCCTCTTTCTTAAGTGTCTTTATGAGGTGTGATTAAAAAAAAATATGGGGGAATGCTTTTGCCAAATGCCTCTAACAAAAATACAGGCTTATGAAAACATTACAGTGTCTGTTCATCTACTTTATGCACTGGATCTGGCACCATTCAACTTCTGACTCTTCTCCAAAGTCAAAATGACCTTGAAAGGTAAACATTTTGAATAGATTCAAGACATCAAGGCAGCTGTGATAGACCAACTAGAAAAAGACATGAAAGAAGATTTCTACCACTGTTTCAGAAAGTGCCAAGAATGACGGGACAAGTGTGTTCACAATGAAGGGAAGGGCTTTGAGGAAGATTAATGGTAATGTGTCTTTTAGTGTCACAAATTTTAAAAAATTTAACATTCATCTTTTTAAATCATAGCTCAGTGGTAGAGCACTTCCCTAGCATGTGCAAGGGTTCTATCCTCAACACCACCAAAAGGAAAATAATGTAGAATTTTCTTTCTTTTTAAGGCTGGATAATATTCTACTGCACATATAAACCATATTTTCTTATCCATATATCTACCAGTGGACATTGTATTTCTTTCCATGTCTTACACCATATACAAAAATCAGCTCAGAGGGCATTGAAGACCTGAACATAATACCTAAAATAATAAAAGTCCTTGAAGAAAACATAGTAGAAAAGCTTTTTTAGATCAATACTGACAATGATTTCTTGAACTTGAGTTCAAATAACATAGACAACAAAACCAAAACCAAACAAGCAGGACTACATCAAACTAAAGAGCTTCACCTCCAGCTTCTTAAACCAGGGGGTCTCAATCCCTTGATGAGCTGTGGTTAGTTGTGAGATATGTCACCAAAAAAAAGTTACCATTATGGACTAGGCACTGATAGCAAGATAGCAAAGTAGAGCCCTGAGTCTGCTTCACTGTACTTGTGTATGCACATCCTGGTTTTATCTCCTGATGCAATACAGACCAGGTTTGCTCTTGTTGCTACTTGGTGGTACAAGGTGGTCAACACTTGCAGAATTAACACGCTTGGAAAGTGTTCCAAGGAGCCATGAAGTTGTCCTTTTTAGTTTACTGGGGCATAAATTTGAGATTCGAGACAGTTGGAAGAAGATGATGAAAGCCAAGGATCTGCTAGGAAGTCAACAACCTGCCACCTCCATCTTTATCATTTCCCTCTCATCTTTACACATGCGACCATTCTACTGAAATGATTAAGGAGGACATTTCTCCGTTCCTTATGAAATGTGGTCTTGAAAACCACAATTCCTGTTGTTGTTAATGAAAGAGAAGAGAAGGCAACCCCATCTTAGGAACTGATGATAACATGAGTTGTGGTAGGGTAGGCCTGCTCAAGAATTTTTAAACTGTATGCTTAATTTGATCATGGGAATATTTGTATTAACCTGGAATTACAGTTACAACCAAAGATCTTTTCTTAATGGTTAATAAGAGCAAGGAGAACTCATTATGTTAGCTTTTCTGTGATTCAAAAAATGATCTAATTGTATTAATGATTTCCTGAATTTCCATGTAATCACATCAACATTAGTTTTTGCCCCTTGCATTAAAAAATGAAGCCACTAATGCTAAAATACTCAAATATTATTGTTCTGAATCAATGGCATCTTGGTCCAATTAGTGAGCATTATTGTTGCCATATATTTATACTTACATAGTGCATCAGAGACAGCGCAAAACACTCCTGTGTACAAGCAAGCATGAAAAGGACGATATGTTCTAGAGGAGACTCATTCTTCTACAGATTGCATGACATGTTTCCTATTTCCACTTGACTGGCAGTTCTTGGCCCTAACGGCACTGCAGTGAGAAGGGCTGTTGAAGGCCTTCACTTCCTATTTTTAAGACCTTGTCACAAAGCAGGATTCTCCTGTAGCCCTGTGTGAACACCGAGCAGCTATCTTAGGGCTGCAGACGGTGGCGCTCACTCCCACTGCAGGTGCTGTAACCTGTGTGGGAAGCATATTTTAAGGAGAGATTCTGTATTTTAATGGCCAGTTAGTAGCTGGTTCCCAACTGTCTGTACTCCCTGCCTGGGGACAGGAATGCCAGCCTTATTAAATATTGAGAAGTTCTTCATTACTATGGGGATCTGTGACAACAGGCTATCTGCATATTGAGAAAACAGCAAGTTTACAGTCGTCAGGATACCTACTCCAGTTTCAGGAAGGACTAATGTTTGTCTGGGTAAAGATGCATAAAAATGCAGCTCTATCTTAGAAATTTGCTTTGTTGCTTTTTTTTCTTGAAAGTGAAATTTTCAAACACCAAACTTGCTTATGAAATGAGAATTAAAGACAGGTTTGTTTTGAAAAATCCAGTTACCTCACATTGGCTGTTTTGGAGAAGATACCAAATGTTTGAAATATTAACTTACATGTTGGAACATTATAAGAAGATGTGTCTAATTAGATTACTTCAGATTCTAAACAATTGAGAAATTTGGCATGGGATAGATAAGTTCTAAGAGATAAAAATGACAGTATACTACCTATCTCCTTGAAATTGTCTCAATAATTGGAAAATGATAATCACCAAATATTCATCAATCCAGGCTGAAAATCTGGAACCCAGGAACATGCAGTCCAGGTTGTCTTCAAAGACTGCTTTTGGAGTTGGGGGTGTAGCTTAGCTTGTACACTTAGCCTGTGTGAGTCCCTGGGTTCAATCCTTAGTACCAAAAGGGGGAGGGAGGTAGAGGAGGAGAGAAGAGGAGAGAGAGAGTCAGAGAATTTGTATACATGAATATTGTTTGTATACATGTTTCTGAGCATTGTCACTGAGTACCTACTATATGCCAAGCTCTCATGAAGAATATCACATAGGTGAGACCAGGGGTCCATCCAATGCAGTATTCAGTTTCTGGCCCTGGTACGAATCATGAGTGCTTAGAAAAGAAGTCACCTGAAAATGTCTGAGATGGAACCCTGGGGTGCGCAGCTCTCCTCCAGAATTAAGTGTGGTCACTGCACTAATGAGTGTCTGGAAACTGTGCTGACTCCTCTTACATTTTAGAAAGTGATTCAGTGGGTAAAGTGTGAGGGAGGCCCAGAGCCACCTTTTTACTGAGTGTCACTAGTATGCTCTGTGGCTACGGGCATTTACTCTGTGATTAAGCATGGTTTTTCTGGCACATACTTATATTTATAAATGAGAACAATAAGGTGCTCAACACAGGGGCAATTCCTGGTGCCTGTGCACTGTGCTCTTGCTTTCCTTCCTTCCTGCCCTCTCCTTTCTATCTTTCTCTGCCTTGACTATTCCATTCTTGAGAATTATTCTCTTAAAGACATGTTGAATCGGACAAATGGTCTTTCCAAGTGTTGAATGGTGGAAATACCTCTACAACCTCACCTTTAACTTCTAGAAGGTATTCTGTAACCTCTATAAAGTATTCACTGATCACTTCTTAGTGGTTGTTAAAATGATTATGGAGAACAAACTTCTTGGAATTTGTATCTCATGGTTCTCCGCTGATGGCCAGTGTGTTTTATCTGCTTCTCCACCTATGAAATTTGCCTTATATCTTAGCTGAGCACTCTCTTTGTCATCCCATTGTACAGCTTTTAAAGAAGATAGCAGTGAAGAAGTTGGGCTTAGACTTGACCATGATCTTTTCTTCACGATTTGTTATTTTAGAAACTTGAGTGAGTAAGTTAATTTTTTTTATTTGTACTGGGAATTGAACTTAGGACTTTGCACTTGCCAGGCAGGGACTGTGCTGCTGAGCTAAATCCCTGGCCCCATAAGCAAATTTTTATGTTTTAGTTTTTCAGTTGTGGAATGGGAACAATAATAGCGTCAGTCTTATGAGGTTGTTATGAGGATCAAATAATCCATGTCACATGCTTAGCATTATGTTTAGCAAAGGAAATAAATGCTCAACATATATTAAGCATTATTACTGTCATTATACATTCCACAACTTCATCCAGGACTAACAGCACCAACTCTGGGCACCCCTGAAGATAAACAATAAGACATAGACATTAGCTTGGAACACTGCTAGAATCTAGAAATGGCACATTTGTTGATTCTTACGCAGTTCTTGGTACAAGTACCATTTTCAGGTGAGGAATACGGAGCCAGGAAAAGTGGATTGAAGAGGCTGTAGTCACAAGGATAGGCACATGTCTTAAACCTCTTGCTTCCAGATCTCACCTCTTGCTCCATACCTCAGGTAGACCTGTCTCGTGGCAACACATTTCCATATTGTTGCTAGTAGTTCTGCATTGACACTGGGTTGTCTATTTGGCTCTTTAACTCTCCATGTGTCCCAGCCTGGGTTGATTCTATCTGGGACCATGATACCATGGGAAGGGCACTGGGCAAAGGTCGAGGTTAGCATGGATGTATTCCTGGTCTTCTATTGTGTTGCGTGAGTATTTACTTTGTGTCTCCACCTCTCTAGAGCTCCATGCCTCCAGCTGTTTAATAAAGGCTTTGATGAGTTTTCAGAAGATGGGTTCAGGGGCTGTGCCTCAGCCCCCTCTGTTTGAAGGCTCTGCTTTTATCTACATAAATATATCAGTGTTTCATGAAAGATTATGTTTGGGGAAAAAAAGGATTCTGCTCCTCCAACCATTTTGAAACCCTCTGGACAAACAATTTCTAAGATCTTAGCCTAAAATTCCATGATTTTAGTTGCCGAAAAGAACGAGAAACCTTAGAAAGAGGAAAATTTGTTCAATATTTTCTCACCCCCCCCCCACCCAGGAAACGCTCAAAAGCAAAAGATAAGGATTTTGAATAGCAAAGTGGGTTAACAGTTAGGTTTCTGAAGACCCTTCTGTCTTCTGTAAGTGGGAGGAGAGTGGCTGTGTGGTTCAGTGCAGTGTGCGGTGAGTAATTTGAGGGGTGAAGGGTGTGGGATGGGTCTGGCACTGCATGTGCTGTGTGTGACAGTCCCCCTGTCACCTTCCTGCTCACAGCTCTGGGGTCCCCTGCTCAGCCTGCCTTACGGGTCTTTAAGACAGAAATAACTGAAGCGAAAGTGCTTGTAAACACAGCAGCTACAAAAACATTAATTCTCATGTTATGATTACTTTTAGCATATTGATAAGTTCCAGTGAATACTTGGGAGATTTTTCAAATCTTTTTTCTCGGCATTTCAGACATTTCCCTCCAACACACTCCCATGGCGAGGTTGTCTCTGGAGTTTCTTTGCATTGACAGGTCTTTAGTTAACAAAGAGAAGAAGAGTGCGTGCGTGCGTGCGTGAGTGTGTTGTCTTGTCTTTGCGGTCCAGGCTGACAAATGGGTTCAGGTCCAGACTTCCCCCTGCATTATTAATGAAACATTTCATATCACCTGAGGCTAACCTAGTTCCTTTCACAAGTCTGGGCGCCTGACAATCTCACCACCCTCTGAAGAGAAGTCTGCCAAGCAGACTCTCGGGCCTGTGCTTTCCCTTAAGAAACGCTTTAACATATCTAGCACACAACTGCTCCAAATTAGGTTTCAGTAAAGCACTGTGATAAATAAGTGAAGTGTCTCCCCTCACAGATTGCCACTTGTTTAGGGATTAAAGTATCAATTTTTGAATGCGGCTGAGATTTAGACATGGGTTAATTAAACATTTACATATATGTGCTGAACAATATATTGCATGGTACAATAATGTACACTTTAATCAGAAACCATGGGTGTTTGTGTTTTCCATGTTAATTGGCACCATGCTGGCTCCAGCTTAGGTATTTGGCTAGATGGAAGAAAATAGACATGGTGTTTTAAATATTTTAATTAGGACCAGCAGTTCTCTGCTCCCTCATTTCTCGTTGGATTGTTTTTCATGCATGAATAAATTAGCTAGCATGGAAGTACTCTGTAGAAAGCGGTTGCCCTCTGGCCATAAAAAGAGTCCTGTTCATTAATACTTTAATGAAATTAGCTGTGAGCAAAATATTATTCCTTTTAACTGTGTTCTAATTTCTTAATTTTAATTAGGCACATAATTGTAGGGTGCTAAAATTATCTTCATGTTCAGCAACTAAAGTTCCATCATCAGAAGCCTGTGGCTGAAACACCACACACCCTCATGTGCCAGCAGGAAATTTTCTGTCCAACTTTTTTTTTCTTTTTCTGCTTCTGCCCTCCATTTAGGACCATGATATGGTATTTCAAGGCTCCTGCTCTTGACTCCAGTCTGGGAGGGAAGTTATTGGGCTCTGGAGGGTAGACTTCAATGAGTCTGGTCTGCTGATTTTTTCCATTTTGCCTCCTTATGCTGTTCACATTGGTTTTATTTTAGAATTCTCTGGAAGTGCCTCTCTCCACTACTACTACTAATTATTTATTATTATTATTATTTTACAGTAGTGAGGGTTGAATTTGAGTCTTTCACTTGGACCTATATCTCCAGACTCCTCCTCTCACTTTTTAATAAATTTTAAGACAGGATCTTGCTAATTTGTCCAGGTAATCCTTTCATCTTGCCATCTTCCTGCCTCAGTCTCCTGTTGGCTGTTTCTGATTGGAGCTCTGAGTTGTTTGGGAGCAAAGGCTCTTTCTCTACTTTCAATCATCAATTTGTAACACATAGTTGCTACTTTATACACACATAGGTGTTGAATGGGTGAAACTTAAAGGTTCTCTTTATTTCATAATGCTGAAAATTCCTGATCAAATGGTGGCATGTTATAATGCTTTAGACAAATAAAATAATTCACAGATAAATACCATAATGGAACTTCTGAGTGTGATGGGGCAGTAATATGAATTTGCTGAGTTCTGGTTTTAGAAGAAATAGTATGGGATTTAGATTAAAATTTAAGTGAGAAACTGAAAGCTTGTATACAATACTTCATATTAGTCCCAAAAATTCAAACTGAGATTTATCATGATAGATGTTGAGTGTATATAATTCAATAACTACAGGACAGCTGAAAATGTATTAGTTAATTATTTATGGAATTCTAAACCCCTGCCCCAACATGACATTGTGTACCTGGACTGATGATATTTCAATGAACTGAAAGGTGTGACACACTCAGTGAAATGTACTACAAATATTAAATACGTATAGGTAAATATTTTATGAGTCCATGAAAAAGTTACATATTTGATCTGATATGTTAAATGATAATAGTAATACCTCTGTCATGGGTTGATGGGGACTATTAAATGAAATGAATAAAGATAAAGCACATAGAAGAACATCTGGCATATGTTGACCATTTATAGATGTTAGATAATATTATTGGCATTCTTATTAGTGGTATTTCAATATACGTAGATTGCCATTTTATGGACTATATAGCATTTTACATTATCATATAGTGTACCAAGCTCTCCTACCTATGATCTCAGCTAGTTTAACTTTCTCTAGTTTGTAGAAACAGAGGTACACAGTGGCACACGGCTATAATCCTAGCATTCTTGGAGACTGAGGCAGGAGGATTGCAAGTCTGAGGTCAGCCTCAGCAATTTAGCAGCTTAGCAAGACTTCATCTCACAATAAAAGAACAACAACCACCCAGGCTATGGGCTGGGGATTTAGCTCAGTGGTTCCGTCGCCTGCCTCGCAAGCACAAGGACCCAAGTTCGATCTCCAGTGCCAAAAAAACACCAAAATCCCCCAAAACAGGCTAAGGGTGGAGCTCAGTGTGAAGTCCCTGGGTTCAATGCCTAATACTGAAAAAATAATTTTAAAAAAAGAGACCGCATCTCAGATTTAGCTTCATGCCCCCACCCCAGATCTCAGCGCTTCTAGCACTGAGTGTGAGACTCAGAGATGAAGAAGGAGCACCAACTGCTGCCACAGCTTTCCCCCATCCCAGGGTGAACAGAATCCCAAGGCTGCTGCACGTTCCTCTCCTCCAGGTTTTTACCAACTATTCCACACCAATCACAAGAGAATGTGTGCATCTGCTGATCAGGGGCACGTTCCAGTGTTGCACACTAGAAGCTTATAAAATGTAGGCACTACTGTAAAGTAAATATTTATAAAGAGAAAAGAAATTATAATGAATCATAAATGTGCAAAATCTATGAATAAATATTTAGAAAAATAATAGTTTTTGTTAGTTAACTGACAGCACTTCTGTTATACCCTTTCTTTTATGTCTGGCCGCAAATTTTTAATTTCATATAAAATGATTTGGTAATATTTGCTCATATTTTTCTAATATAATAGGTGCCACTTCCTGAACTTTTACAGAAATGTCATTCCCTAAGTAATAATCTGAATACAGAAGATAATTTTTCCTTTATCATGGTTAATCAAAAACATTTTTCTGCTATGGTAAAATTTGTAAGGCATGAAACTTTGGACAGAAAAATACTCATGTTTTTGTAATATTGCTATAGATTCTTGCTGTACAAAAACAGGTGTTGTGACAGATTTTCAGGTGTAAGGTTTTCTCCAAAGGAAAACAAAGCAAAGCGTTTATAATTACTCTGATCCATGGTGAGCCTATTCCCAACAAGAGAGCTATGTTTTCGTTAGGGATCAATGAAAATCAAATTTCTCCTGTGCAATTGTACTTGAGTGGCCACTGGAAGAAGTTTTCAAAGACTAGGTTCTGATCCCATACACCTCACTCCTTGTTTCCTTTTGAGGAGCTGCACATTTCCAGTGCCTGGTGCTGTGGAACAGGATCAAGGTGCTGTCCCCCTCTGACCTCCTGCATGGATGGGTAGGGAAGCACACAGACAGCTCTCACAAAACCTAAACTAAATGTACCCGAGTTACCTTCCCATCGCTGGGACATAATACCCGACACCCACAGCTTAAAACAGGAGAGGTTTATCTCGGCTCACGGTTGTTAGAGGACTCAGTTTCCAAGGCAGAAGGGCAAGGGTGGAAGGTGTGGCAGAGGCAAGCTGCTCCCTCAGGCGGTCAGGAAGCGGAGAGAAAGGAGGAGTTGGAGACCAAACTACACTTTTCCAGTGCCTCCCCCGGTGACTCCTCCCCAACCAGACCCCGCCTCCTAACGTCACAGGCAGCCTCTGAACTCGGCAGTGGATCCATCCACTGAGGAGCGTAGCGTCCCATGGTCGAGGCCACTTCCCAAAGCTCCACCTCTGAACACGTCAGGCCTTGGCGGGGACACTTTTGATGTAACCCACAACCAAATGTGTCCCCAACTTAACTTCTAAATCAGATTCAAAAGCTGCCCGTGGACACTCCAGTTCTACCTGATATGAAGAAAGGGTGCCAGTTGGTGACCTTGATGCGGAAAGACACAGTTGTCTTAAGCAAGTGTAGTTCAAATACGTGTACAAATTTTACAAAACATGAGGTCATACGAACACATTGACAGCTCCTCCAGCTCTGGAGTAGACCCAGATTGGTAAGGGCAGAAGCATACCCTTTGCTAGATTTGGGGTACTTCTGCCTCGGGTAGGGTCACGCTGCGAATCGACAAATCCCAGGTCAGTGTTAAAGTACTGCTGCTATCTTTCTGTAGTATTCACTTAACACTGAGGTTTTTAGATTTCTCTTCAGAGACACACGTATGTCTTGTTTATTCATTTTAACATTTGTGCATTATTCCATTTAATGAAAATGCCACATTTTATTTGCATTTTACCCTTTGTTGCATTTAGGTTATATCTATTTTCCACTGGTATGAATGATACTGACTAAATCTCCTCATAGCTATCTTCTTATGCACATAGGCAAAAAGACTTAGAGGTAGTTTGCATAATCAATAAACATGAACGCTGATCCCAACTTGCTGGGTTTTAATCTAAGTTGTGCCATTAACTATTTATGTGGGTTTGGGGAAATCACTTTATTTCCTCTGTGCCATAAGTACCTTCTTCAAGAAGCTGTTTTAAAGATTAAATGAGTTAATATGCAAAACATTTAGAGCAGGGTTTGAAATACGATAAACCTATATGAGGTTTTTTTGGCATTGTTGGTTTTTAAAATATACAGCTTTATTGGAAATTGCCAAATTAATCTCTGGAATTGGTAATGTGGTTAGGGTCCTATTCATAATAAATGAGAGTTCCTCTCAGCTTGCCTTGTCTTCTACATTTGGTATTGCTAGATATATAAGGAATTTTTCAAAGATGAAAAAAGGCTAATTATATTGGAAAAGAGTTTTAAAATTTTGAACATTTTGATAGTGTAAATTGATATCCTATTGTTGTTTTAATTTGCATTTTCCTGATCATTGCTGTGGCTGAAGATCTTTTCTTAGTTTTTGGCCATTCAAGATACCTCTTTTGTGAATTACTTGTTTCTGTCCTTTGCTTAATTTTCATTTTGTTTTGTTTTGCCTTTTGATTTATAAAAGTTTTGATATATTCTGAGTATTTGTTATTGGTTCTATGCAATGTACAATTTTTTTCTTTTAGTCTGTGGTTTGCCTTTCAATTTTGTTTATGGTGGTTTTTTTGTTAGAACTTTTAATATACCCCAATTATTATATTCCAGTATAATTACCCCTTTTTTCTGTTGGAAAAATTGCTTCTATATTTTTAATCCTAAAATATTTCTTCCACACATTTTTCCTAAATGTTTTAGAAGTTAGTTTTCTCATGGTTAGTTTTTAGTGTATTTCAAATTTATTTTTGTGTATAATATTGGATTATGATATAAATAAATATTTCTTTCCTATGTGGATAGCTGGTTAGTCAGCACCATTGGGTGACTTGTTCTTCCTTTCCTCCCTGCATGGTGACATCTCAAAGTTCCTATCTACGTAGGCATGGGAGGCTGTGTCAATTTCTAGGCTGTCTGTCTTGTTCTGTCACTCTGTTTATTTGTTCCTGAGCCAAAGCACATTTCTTAATTGCTATGAAATTAGAGTAAGTCTTTAAAACCCCCTGGCTTTCTCTCACAGTACTGAGGATTGAACCCAGGGCCTTCATACTGAGCTACATCCTCAGCCCTTCTATATTTTGAGACAGGTCTAAGTTGCTGAGACTGGTCTCAAACTTGAAATCTTCCTGCCTCAGCTTCCAAGAGAGCTGGGATTACAGTTATTCACCACTGCACCTGGTTTAAAGCCTTAATTTCTAATAAGTCTTTAAAGCTGATAAGGGTCTTACTATTGTTCTTATTATTCTGAATTGTATCAGCTACACTATAGTGTCTTACTTCCGTATGGATTTTGTAGTCAGCTTGTCAGAACACACACGCACGCACACACACACACACACACACACACGCACACACACACACACACACCCTGTGAAGGATTTGATTGGAATTGGACTGTTTAGAGATAAATTTGATGGGAAATGATGTATGTATGACATTGAGTCTTCCCTCCATAATCATTCTCTTTTCACTCATTTAGTTATTTCTGTTTTGTAATATTTTTATAATTTTATCCATAAAATTCTTGTTCATAGTATTTTGAAGCTTTTATCTATCTTTGGTTTTTAACATGTACTTCCGCCTGGTTATATTTTTTGTCAACAATTTTCCATTTTCCCAGTCTTCTCTTTAGCTATATCTCATCTGCTGTTAAACCAATTCACTGAATTTTTTATTTCATTAATTCATTTTTGGCTCTGTAATTTCTATATGTATTTTTAAAGATATATATCTTTAAAAATACTTTGCAATTCTTTGGTGAAATTCTTTAAATGCTATCTACTTTCTTAAGCATATTAGTTCTTTTAAAGGACTATGTCCTGTGTATATGAGAGTATGTATAGAAAAGGAGCCTGTTATTAGACAGATATTCCTGGAGGTATCCATTTCATGTATTAGGATAATAAAAAAGAATATCATTTAAAAAATTCATTGAGTTTGTATATTAAAATTCAAATGATCATTGAAAAATTTAAAGTAATCAAAGCATATAATTTTCAGTATATTTTTATTAGTGCAGATGAATTTCATAAAATATTGGGTTATAATGTGGAATTTTCATACACACATGTAACATGTTTTGATCATATCCAGCCCCCTGCTAGCCTCCCTTACAGCCTCCTCCCCCTCTTTCATTTATTTCTTTCCTTTTGTTTAATAATAATCTCCCTCTGTTTTCATGTTTGTTTGTTTGTTTTTTACGTTCCACATATTAGGGAAAACATGCAGTCCTTGTCTTTCTGAGTCTAATTTATTTCACTTAATGTGATGATCTCCAGTTCCACGCGTTTTCCTGCAAATGACATAATTTTATTCTTTATGGCTTTATGATTGATAAATCTATATACTTATATATAGATTTTCTTTATCCATTCATCTGTTGATAGGTACCTGGGCTGGTTCTATATCTTGCCTATTGTGAAGTGTGCCAGAATAAACATGGGTAGACATGTATCTCTGTAGTATGCTAACTTTTATTTCTTTTGGATCCATATCAGGGAGCAGTATAGCAGGGTCATATGTAGTTCAATTTTTTTAGTTTTTTTGAGGAATCTCCAAACTGATTTCCATAGTGGGCATACTAATTTACATTCCCACCAGTAATGTGGGAGCGTTCCTTTTCCACACACTCTTGACAGCATTTACTGTTTTTTGTATTCTTGATGATAGCCATTCTGTCTGGAATGAGGTGGAATCTCAGTGTAGTTTTGATTTGCATTTCCTTCATGGCTAAAGATGGTGAACATATTTTCAAATACTTGTAGCTATTTTTACTTCTTCTTCTGAGAACTATCTGTCCAATTCATTTGCCAACTTATCACCTGGGCTATTTGTATTTTTTCAGTTCTTTATACATTGTAAATGTCAGTCTTCTCTCAGAAGAGTAGCTGGTAAAGGTATTCTCCCATTCTATAGGATGTCTCTTTGTTGATTCTTTCCTTTGCTGTGAAGAGGCTTTTTAATTTGGTGTAGTCCCATTTGTTGATTTTTGTTATTACTTCCTGTACTATGGGAGTCCTATTTAATCTTGTCATGCACAATCACCACTAACCATCTCAAGAACTTTTTCATCATCCCGACTAATTCCCTTCCCATTAAATGTCAGCTCCTCCATTTCTTCTTCTCCCCTCCCTTCATCAACCACCATTCTACTTTCTATGAATTTAACTACTCTAGGTAAATCTTATAAGTGGAATATCATATTCATATCAAAGAAGTCTTTGTCTGTGCATATAACTTCAAGGCTTCACCTGTGTTTTCTCCTAGCAGTTTCAAAGTTTCAGGGGTATTTGATCTACTTTGAATTGATTTTTGTACAGGACAAGAGACAGGGACCTTGTTTCAGGCTTCAATATATAGATGCCCAGCTTTCCAGAACTCTTTGTTGAAGAGGCTGCCTTTTCTCCAACATATATTTTTGGCCCTTTTGTCAAGAATCAGATAACTATACTTGTGCAGGTTGATTTCTGTGCCTTCTACTCTATTCTTCTGGTCTATGAGTCTGTTTTGTGCCAGGAGAATGCTGTTTTTGTTACTGGGGATTTGTGGTATAATTTTAAGTCAAGTATTGGCAGTGCCTCCAGCCTTGTTCTTTTCGCTTAGGATTGCTTTGGCTATTCTGGGTCTCCTGTGCTTCATACAGATTTAAAGATTCTTTTTCTGGTTCTATGAAAAATGTCATTGGAACTTTGTTGGGGATTGCATTAAAAATCTAGATTGCTTTTGGTAACATTGTCATTTCAACAATATTCTGCTCATCGATGAACATGGGTGATCTTTCCATCTTCTAGAGTCTTATATCTTCTTCACTTTCTTCAGTGTCCTGTCATTTTCACTGTAGAGATCTTTCATCTGTTTGTTTAGTAGATTGATTGCTATTTTTTTAAGCCTTGTGGATGCAATTGTTTTCCTAATTTTTTTCTCAGCTACTTCATTATTGGTGTATAGAAAAGCCACTGGTTTTTTTTTTATTCTTTAAACTTCATTTCTCTTTAATTAAGACATGGGGTGGGGATCAGGCTTAACACAAAGTAACACTTATTTTGGCAAAATAACAACCAAAATATAAAATGACTAAGCTATGTATTCAGAAATAAAAGGCATTAAGGAAGAAAAAAACACTCAACACAGGATACAATATATCTAAACATTTTGAAATTATAATTTAAATCTTAAGGATAAAAGCTGAAAAACTATGCTTAGCTTTTGCTAGATTAACTGTACCTTTTTCCCCCAAACAAAAATCATAAGATTTAATCACACCTAAAGTGTGAATTTTTTCAGCACAACCACTACGTAAATACAGAACACTTGTGTGCAAATTTGTAATTTCCCTGGCTCATCCTAACGTGCAATCCACACTGAAGACTACAATTGGGGCAAGTGTACTGAACTGAAAAATCGCATTTCCAAGTTTCAAAATTTGCTCTTAGAAATTATTTATAGGACACTCAGGTCATTTTTACTTCTTAGTTAAGATGTTGAACCGTCATCTGATTATCGGTCTACCCCAGAATTACTATATGCCTGTTTGAGGAACTAGAGATCAAACATTGAAAGTTCTGTCTTTCTAAAAGGCTGAACAAAGTAATTCCAAGTTAGTCTGTGTTTACGTCTTAGCACTTAGTAGAACCTACCAGGCTCCAAGGACCCAATAGAATAAATGATGGTGCAAGATTTTAAATAGGAGCCAACTTACTTAGTGGCATTCAGAGCCCAAAATCTGATGAATGACTAAAATCAAATCTTTATTTTTTTTAACTGTATAAATGTGATCCAAATATGTCCACCACTAGTTTTTCCAAAAGAAACATGCTGTAAGTAAGCAAACTACATCTGGTCACTGATGTGTATGGACTCCCTAGATGTCTCACTGTGCTTAATTACAGACCACACACAGCAATAGATTTTTAGTATAAAGTATAGCACAATGTTAAGCCATTTTGGCTTCTGCACATACATGTTGCACTTTTGGCTGATAATGAAGAACAATTTGCAGCATTACACTGTTAGCTAGGTCCCATCCTTCCTCTTATTTTTTTTAAATTTTATTTTATTGGTACATTTTAGATATACAATATAATGACATTCATCATTGGAAATTTGCACCTTTACATAATCTCTCTTGGTTCTTATTTTCCCCCCTTCCTCTGCCCTCCCTTCAACCCCTCCATCCCTCCCTATTTACAAAAACTTTGTTTCCAGTTTTTCATTTTCTCATATTAATTCCATTCCCTACTTTCCTTTTCCCTACCCCTCCCACTTCCCCTTCTCCTTGGCCCCTTTTCTTCCTATTTCACATTATCTGTTATACCTTTTAGTCCTTCTTTACACTTTCAGTTTCTCACACTAGAAAAACTATTCAGGTATTTACACATGTGTGTCCTATTTATTTCACTTAAGAGTATCACCTCAATGTGCATCCATTTAGCTATAAATGTGTCTAGTTTCTCATTTTTTATAGCTGAGTAGTACTCCATTTTATAAAAAGACCCCACATTTTCTTTATCCAGTCTCCAGTTGATGGGCATTTGGGCTGCCTCCAAGTTTTAGCTATTACAAATTGTGCTGCTATGAACATGGGTGTGCATATATCACTGTGGTATGATTCTTTTAATTCTTTGGGGAAGATACCCAGCAGGGGAATAGCTGGGTGAAATGGGACTTTCAGTCCTAGTTCTTTGAGGTATCTCCATACTGATTTCCACAGTGGTTGCACCAGTCTACACTCCCACCAGCAGTGGAGCAGGGTTCCTCTTTCCCCACAGCCCTGCCAGCATTTGTTATTGGTTGATTTCATGATAGCAGCCATTCTTTCTGGGGTGAGGTGGAATCTCAGCATTGTTTTCATTTGCATCTCTCGAATGACCAGTGATGTTGAACATTTTTTCATATGTTTACTTGCTGTTTCTACTTCTTTGTCTGAGAAATGTCTGTTCATTTCAGATGCCCATTTTCAGATTGGGTCTTTAAACTTGGGAGGTCTGATTTTTTTAAGTTCTTTATACATTTGAGACAGTAGACCTTTGTCTAAGGAACAGCAGGTGAAGATTTTTTTCCCACATTGTGGGTTGTCTCTAAACACTGTTGGTGGTTTCTCTTGCTGCGCAGAAGCTTTTTAATAAGAAGAGATCCCACTTGTTGATTGTTTGTGCTAGTTTCTTCTAGGGGAACTGAGGTTTTGTTCATAAACTCTTTTCCTACACCAGTGTCTTCAAGAGTTCTACCTAACCTCTGTTCCAGTCAATTCAGCGTTTCTATTTTAATATTTAGATACTTAATCCATTTTGATTTTAGTTGAGTGCATGGTGAGAGATATAGATCTAGTTTTAATCTTTGGCAAGTTGAAAACCAATTTTTCCAGCACCATTTATTAAAGAGGCTATCTTTCCTCCAGTGAGGGTGTTTGGCTCCTTTGTCAAAGATGAGTTGGATGAGTGTGTCTGGAGTTGTTTCGGCATCTTCTAATCTGTTCCACTGGTCCTCAGGTCTGTTTCTTTGACAGTACCATGCTGTTTTTAATCACAGTAGCTTGGTAGTATAGTTTCAAGTTGGGGATTGTGATATCCCCTGCCATGTCTCTGTTACCTAGAATTGCATTTGCTATGCCAGGTCTCTTCTTGTTCCAAATGAATTTTTGGATTGCTTTCTCAAGGTCTGTGAAGTATGCTGCTGGAATATCAATTGGGATTGCATTGAATCCATATAGCAGTTTTGGAAGTATGGCCATTTTCACTATGTTGATCCTTCCTAACCAGGAGCAGGGGATGTCTTTCCATTTTCTGATATCCTCTTCAATCTCTCTTTTCAGAGTGCTATAGTTTTCAGAGAAGAGGTCTTTGATTTCTTTTGTTGGGCTGATTCCTAGGTATTTCAGTTTTTTGGATGCTGTTGTGAAAGGAATTATTTACCCTATTTCTCTCTCAGTGAGCCTGTTGTTCATGTAGAGGAAAGCTATCGATTTCTGTCTGTTGACCTTGTATCCAGCTACTCTACTGAATTTGGTTATGAAGTCTAGAAGACTTTTGGTGGAGTTCTTGGGGTCTTCTATATAGAGTATCATGTCATCTGTAAATAATGACAATTTGTCTTCTTCATTTCCTATCTTTATTCCTTTTATTTCTTTCTCTTGTCTAATTGCCATGGCTAATGTTTCCAAAACTATATTGAACAAGAGTGGTGATACTGGACATCCTTGTCTTGTTCCTGATTTTAGTGTGAAGGATTTCAGTTTTTGACCATTTAGTATGATATTGGCTGTTGGTTTTTCATAGATAGCTTTTATCAGATTCAGGTAGAGACCATCTATTCCAATTTTTTGTAGGGTGAATTGGATTTTGGTGCGTGTTGGATTTTGTCATGCTTTTTCTGCATCTATGGAGATAATCATATGATTTTTGTCTTTGGCTCTATTGATATAGTGTATTACATTGATTGATTTGCATATGTGAAACCATCCCTACGTCCCTGGGATGAATCCCACTTGATCAGGGTGTATGATCTTGATGATCTTCTGCATTCTATTTGCCAGTATCTTATTAAGGATTTTTGCATCTATGTTCATTAGTGAGATTGGCCTATAGTTCTCTTTTTCGGTTAGGTCTTTCTCTGCTTTGGGGATCAAGGTGATGCTTGCTTCCAGGAATGAATTCGGGAGTATTCACTTTCAATTTTGTTAAAGAGTTTAAACAGTAGTGGCAGTAGTTCCTCTCTTACAGAATTCAGCGGTAAAGCTATCAGGACCTGGGCTTTTCTTGGTAAGTTTTTAATTATGTTTTCATTTCATTGGTTGATATTGGGTTTTTTAAAATTTTTAGGTCTTCTTCGTTCAACTTTGATAATTCATACATATCTAGGAATCTGTCCATTTCTTCTGTTTTCCATCTTATTGGCATATAGGTTCTGGAAGTAGATATTGATCCTCTGGATTTCTGCTGGGTCTGTTGTAATTTCACCCTTTTCATTCCTAATTGCATGGATTTGGGCCTTTTCTTTCTTTTTTCTGATAAGGTTGGCTAAGGGTTTGTCAATTTTGTTGATTCTTTCGAAGAACCAACTCTTGGCTTCATTGATTTTTTGTATTGTTCTCTTAGTCTCCATTGAATTGATTTCTCCTCTGATCTTTATAATTCCTCCCTTGTATGAGTATTGGGTTTGTCCTGCTCCTCTTTTTCTAGAAGCTTGAGGTTCAGCATCAGGTTGTTTAATTGGGCTCGTTCTGTTTTCCTAATATGCCTATTCACTGCTATGAATTTCCCTCATAATACTGCTTTCATTGTGTCCCGTAGATTCTGATATGTTGTATTGTCATTTAATTAAAGGAACTATCTGATTTCTTCTTTAATGTCCTCTGTGACCCATTGGTTGTTTTGAAGTGTGGTGTTCAGTTTCCATGTGTTTATGAAATTCTTGCAGTTTCTTTTGCTATTGATCTCCAATTTCATCGCACTATGGTCTGATAATATACAGGGCATAACTTCAATTCCTTTGCACTTACTTAAACATGTTCTGTGTGTGAGTATGTGGTCTATTTTGGAGAATGACCCATGTGCAGCTGAGAAGAATGTGTATTCTGATTTTGTGGGGTGGAACACTCTGTAAACATCTGTTAAGTTCATATGTTCAAGAGTTTGATTGAGTTCTAGTATTTCATTACTTATTTTTAGTCTAGTTGATCTATCTATTTGTGACAGTGGGGCATTGAGGTCCCCCATTACTATTGTATTAGTGCATATATGATTTTTCATGTCTGTTAGAATTTGTTTTATATAGTTGGGTGCACTAGTGTTTGGTGCATATATATTTATGATTGTCATCTCTTCCTCTGGGATTGTTCCCTTTATAAGGATGTAGTGTCCTTCTTCATCTCTCTTAATCAGTGTTGGTTTGAAATCCACTTGATCTGCAAAGAGGATAGCTACTTCTGCTTTTTTTAGGGTTCTCGTCGCATGGAGTATTGTTTTCCACTCTTTAACTTTCAGTCTATGAGTTTGTTTTTGAATTAAGTGTGTTTCTTATATGCAGCATATTGTTGGATCTTGCTTCTTGACCCATTCTGCCAGTCTATTTCTTTTGACTGGTGAATTGAGACCATTAACACTGATGGTTATAACTGATACATATTGACTTACCATTGTCATGACTTTTTCTTTTTGTTGGATTCTCCCCCTTTACATTTAATTTCTTGTTGTGCCCGATGGATTCATTCTGCTTTGCTTCCTGGAGTTGTGATCCTCATTGTTCCTGGGATATTTTCTAAAATTTTTTGGAGTGCAGCTTTGGTATTCATGAAGTTCCTCACGGGCTCATGTCATGAAAGTATCTTATTTCTCCATCAGTTTTGAAAGATAGTTTTTCATGGTACAGCAATCTGGGTTGGAGACTATTTTCCTTTATGGCTTGAAATACATCACTCCAAGCTCTTCTTGCCTCAAGGGTTTGTGTTGAAAAGTCTGCTGTGATTCTGATGGGTTTTCCTTTGTATGTGATTTGTTTCTTTTCTCTAACTGCTTGTAGAGCTTTGTTTTTCTGTTGTGTTTCTGGAATCTTAACAATTATATGCCTATGTGTAGATTTTTTTCTGATCAAGGGTAGTTGGAGTCCTATATGCCTCACTTATCTGTATGTCAAGTTCTTTTCCCCTGCTTGGGAAGTTTTCTGCCGTTACTCCTGTGAACAGTTTTTTTATGTCATCTGCACTGTCTCCTGTTTCTTCTTTGACTCCAATCAGTCTTATGCTTTCTTCTTTGTATCATCTAGCAGTTGCTGGATTGATTTCTCATGTTCCCTTACAATTTTGAAGCAATTTTTCTTTTCCTGTTCACTAATTGCAATCTTATCTTCTATATCTGAAATTCTGACCTCACATTGGCTCATTCTGCTGTGTAGACTTTCAATGGAGTTTTTAATCTACTGGAAATCTGTCTGTGTCTGTTTTATGGATTCCATTAGTTTCCTATGTTGGGATTCCATCATGTTCCTCAGCTCCTCTATTTTTTTAATCTGTGTCCTCTCTAGATTTATTAATCATATCTTGAACTATGGGCACAATCTCTGCTGTTATCTGAGAAATTAGTTCAGATTTCATTTTTTCCAGATCCTCTTTTGTTGCCAATTCAGGGAGTCCAGGTTGTTGAATATCAGAGCGTTCTATCTTGTTTCCCTTTGGGGTTGCTGTAGGCGATCTGCAAGTCTGGTTTTGAGACTTGTTTACGTGTCTTCTCATTTTGATGGGGGGGGGGTTGCTGTTGGCACCCACATGGCTCACTTTTTCTGAGCTGGGAGTGGTGGAACAGCGGCCCAAAAGCCCTTTCCTCTGGGCTAGGAGCATTCAAGTGGTGGTCTGGAAGTCCCTACCTCTGGGCTGGCAGTGGTGGAACAGTGGCCCAGAAACCCCTTCTTCTGGGCTGGGAGCAGTGGAACGGCAGCCTGGAAGCCCCTACCTCTGGGCTAGGAGTGGTGGATCAGCGGCCCGGAAGCCCTTTCCTCTTGGCTGGGAGCAGTGGAATGGTGGCCTGGAAGCCCCTACCTCTGGCGCATCCTTCCTTTTAAATGGCATCGATGTCAGTGTCGTCATCCTTTTTTTTTTTTTAATTGCCGTCATCCTTGTTGTCAGACTTCACAGTTTCAACTTTCGGTACATTGGCACTCTTCGAGTAAACCACCTCAATGTTCTCATCTTCATCATCTTCTTAACCACCAGAAGATTCTTCCTCCACCTCCTTGAACCATTTTATAAATGGTTCCGCTTTGACACAAATCTCTTTGACAAGTTCTTTTGAAACGTACTTCTTAGAGGCCTTTTCCACCCAGCTGATGATGACCTCCTCTTCCAAAAGGTACGTCTCCTTCAAGATATGTGGGATCTTGGAGAGGAGCTAAGCTTGATGTGTTGCCATCACACACTCCAGACCATGAAGAAGGTACCGCTGAGTTTTTTTTGTTGTTGTTGTGACAGAATTGGAGGAAATGGCACCTGTATTTCTTAATTTGTTCTCTAATCTTCTCATTAAAAAGAGCTTCAATCAGAGCAAGAGGGCCCATGGCTTTTACATCTAGTCTTTCTGCTTCAGCAACAATTTCTTTGTCAGATGAATCAATAATGCCCTCTTCTTTCTTTTTCTTAACAAAATCAAAGAGGATATTCACATGCTCTTCTACAGTTCTTTCCAAATCATCACTGAGTGTCAGGACTTTTGCATGGTCGCTGATTTCATCCATTCTGTGCCTCTGAGCTTCCTCAGTTGTATCCTCCCCCCAATCTTCATCTTCCTCCTCTTCCACAGCATGTGGGGGAGGGCTGATTTCATTTGGGGTGGTAGGGACAATGTCTCACTGCTGGATACAGAGCCATTTTCCTTGTCTTTGCCCTTTCCATTTTTCTTTTCCTTTTCTTTATTTCCTGTACCACTGTCACTATTCTCAGGTGGGTTTTTGAGAATGAATGTGAAGAGTTTATGATGTGTGTCAAGCATGCCTCGATGGCCACAGGCTTTACAAGAATTACCTATTGTTTTCTTCTCCGGATTCACATGCAGATCTGTTTCAGGATTCTCACACTCAGGACAGAGAACAAATTTTTTAATGAATCCATCCAACATGTCTTGCAGCTTATTTGCTTCATGAGATCCATTGACAATGTAATGGTCACTCTTTACATCAAACTGGGTCTGTGCTTCCAGCTCACAACCAAAGTATTTGGTGGGATACATTGGAGGCCGATTAAGTGGCTTTGCAGCCTCAACCATGGTGACTATAACTGTCTTGATTCCATTTCCTTTGCCCTCAACCTTGGCAATCAGACAGGGCGTCTTGTAGCGATAGAACTGGTCTGAAATGCTGCAGTTGACATTGACAGACATTTTGGCTTATTAGTGACTTTATCAATAAGGTGAAGAGATCTTTGATTGCAACTTTTTGGTATCTTCTGTCTTAAGAAGAAGGGATGACATAAACGACTGCAAGAGTTCTCGGTCTCTGACATGAAAAAATTTTCACCACTGAGGCTGTAAGCTTCTTGCTTGTATGCTGTGTTTCCCCAGTACAGGTACCAATGACTGCACAATAGCTCGTTTTCATCAAAGACATAAACCCAATGGGCTCGCCCTGGACTGGGAGGAAGAGGTGCTGGAAACCAGGTCCAGAGCAACTGGGCAGGCGGCCAGGCAGGTGCCCCCACTGAGCAGCAGGAGGGGCTGTCGCAGCAACACCTGCGTCCACACTGGCAGCGCAGAGCCTGGCGACCTCTGGAATGTTCTCACTCCGAGCCACTGGTTTTTTAATGTTCATTTTGTCTTCTGCTACTTTGCTGGATTTGTTTATTAGAGCTAAAATTCATTTGATGTAGTCTTTAGTCTTCTGAGTGTAGGATCATTATCATCTATAAATAGGGATAATTTGATTTCTTCCTTTCCTATTTGTAGACCTTTTATTTCTCTTGCCTAATTGCTCTGGCTAAACTTCAAGTTCTATATTGAATAAGAAAGTGATAGTGAATAGCCTTGTCTTGTTCCTAGTTACAGAGAAAATGTTTTCAGTTTTCCCCCATTTGGTATGAAGGTTGTCAATATATATAATTTTTAAAATTAAGATATTCCACTTACTTAGGACTTATGAGTTTTCTACTAAAGTGGGAGATTCATGAGGGTTTTTGTCTTGTTTTGTTATGATTCTGGAGATTGAACCAAGGGTCTTCACATTGAGTTACACCCTCAGCCCCTTTTTGGGGGTGGGGAGCAGGGTCTCAATAAGCTGCCAGGCCAGGCTTGAACTCAAGATCCTCCTTCCTCATCCTCCTAGAGTGCTGGGATTACATGCATGTGCCACCTCTTCTGGCTTCATGAGGGTGGGCTTGTATCTCTTTTTCCTTTTGGAGTCTTTATTATCTAGAACACTGTCTGGCTGACATAAGTTAAATGCTCAGTAAAAGTTTTGAAATTGAATTCAGTTAATATTACAATAAAGTTATCTTTCCTGAACAGTTCCTGACTAGAAATAGGGAATTGGAAGCTGATTTTGTGCTAAGTCTAGAATATAAAGTTTTCTATGTATAAACCAAGATGATATTCAATTATTTAATTTAAAGGTATATCCATCTAAAATTGTCAAAATGTTCAGTGTATATAAATAAATGAAGGGAAGAAGAGAAAAGAAGGTAGAAAGACTTTAGTTGATAGAGCCCTGAAAGTTAGCATCTTGTCCTACTTAATAATATAGTCTATAATTGTTGGAAATTGCTGGAATCGTTGACTATGCTCCTTGAGTTATGGGTTGGAATATGGAATAGCTGCCACCGATTTCTACAAGTTTCAGTAAAAAATGGCTGTATAATGTCACTAAACTAAACCATGTAGATTAATGGTGCTGTTAGATATTTGAACTTTTTGACAGTCTCCAGTGATTATCAGAGGAGAGATTTGGGCAGGTTTAGCATGCGATTAGAGGACAATTTGGTCCTGAGTTTTTACTGCATGAAGTTGAAGTGACATGTGTTCTAGATGTTACTGCTACAGTTTGCCTAAGGCAGATGGCATAGATGGTCATAGTTCTTAATTTGCCTTCTTTTTGGAAACTAGCTTCCGGTTAGTTTGCAATAAAAAAAACCCTGGTCTTGAAATAACTTGGGAGCAACTTTCTTTTTTTTCAGATTGCTATTAGAAACAAGAAAGCTAAGAGATTTGTCATTTCCACTAGCAATCCAGTTGCACCACACAAACAATTTAAAATATAATATGTCGTGCAGCCTGGTAGCATGTGACATGACAACAGGGAATATTCATTCACTTTTTGCCTGTGGTCAGTCTTCCATCAACCTGCATATGCTCAGGACTCCCGGTGGAAATACTGGAGCCACGTAGCCTCTCAGTCATTGCTCATCACTCAGCAAGCAGGAGTATTATTTGCTGATAGAAGTAGTTGGAAAGAAACAACTTTGGCATTGTCAAAAAAGCAGCCTAGGATTTAAGTCATCTAGTATTCAAACTGTGGAGAAATTTTTGTTTATCTCTTTATCTTTCAATCTATTTCTCTCATTGTTCCAAAATGGATTTATGACATGTATACAAACACATAATACAAATGTACATTGTTTTCTGTGGAAAAAAGCTGGAAGATGATTGGTACGTGTAGAAATAAGTCTATAAAACTATATACCAGCTGAGTGTGGTGGTGCATGTCTGTAATCCCAGAAATCAGGAGGCAGGAGGATTGCTGTGAGTTTGAGGCCAGCCTGAACTGCATAGTTAGTTCAAGGCCAGTCTGAACTATACAGCGACACCTACTTAAAAAAAAAAAAAAAAAAAAAAAAAAAAAAGAAGACTATATACCCAAGTATATGGTGGGATTATAGATTATTTTTATTTTCTTCTTTGAGCTTTTCTGTCCTCTGTACTCCACAAAATTTATGCAATCAGTGTATATTGTATTTTAAATAGTGTTAAATAATAAGTTAATAATTTAAAATAATTTTCTACAGAATCTTATTAAATGATAAATAGCAATAAATATTAAAATTACATATACCTACTCAATAAAACCGACAAATTGAAATTTCTTAAAAGATGATGCTTTTCACAGTATTGATTTATTTTATTTTAAGGATGGAATTTTTATTTGGTGATGATCCATATTTTGCTTGTCCTTTTTAGTGTAACTGGAGAAATGTTTATGTCTAGGACTGAAATTTATTTTAAACCTCTAAATTTGTCTCTAAATATTAGATGACAAGATGATGTATAATATTTTTAAAAAGTACCTGTAGGAACATGACTGTTCCATTGAAATTAATGATCCTTCTAGTCCGATTTAAAAGTTTTTTTTTTAACCTGATGTTTATTTAATGGATTAGCATGGCCTACGAGCTTATAGTTTAGAATCGTTGCTCATTCCATGTTTGCAAAGTAGCTATTTGAGTCATTAGTTTGACCATTTCTTCTTACCAAAATAATCTTGAACCTATGGATATATTCTTATGGTATCTTTAAAAGAGATTATTCAAAAATTGGATATATATATGTATATGCCATATAATATCATTATGTTGCAATACCTAGGATAATAGATTAGAATACATAAGATATCATAAGACATACTTCATTACTAACCTTTAGTTATTTTGAGAAAAGATGCCAATATGTGTACTGGGTGGGTAGGAAGTGGAGGGGAGAAGGTAGTAGAAATATATGTAAGTTAATAAAGAAGAGAGGTTAGGGCAATTGTACAAGTTTGGGAAAGAAAGCTTCAAATTCTGCATCTGGAGCAAAGAATTTATGGGCATCTATCCAGCAAACAATTATTAGTTTTATAGGAGGCCCTGTGCTGGTAAATTTAGAAGTTAAAAAATAATGATACCTATCCTCGTGAAGTTTGCAGTTTAATAAGAGAAACAGGCATTAAACAAAACCTCATACAAATAAATAGGCCCCTTCAAGTTTTATAAAAAGGCAGAATAAGGTTACATTAGGAAGATCTGATTTACAAGTGGGGAGAAACTAGGGAAATTTTTTTATTAGAGGAACTTTTAAGCTGAGGTCTTGAAAGATGACTTAGAGGACTTTAGGTGGAGGAAAAGTGCAGAGACCCCAGGGCGAGGAAGAACACAGCACATTGAAAGGTGTATGTGGAGAATGCAGAGGGAAAGGTAAAGGAAGAATCTTGCCTGGTGGGCCATGTGGGGTAAGCATTTGGCATTTCTCCTTATGCCATGGGAAGCCACCTAAGAGTTTAGAGTTGGGAGTGGGATGATCAGATTTGATTTAGTCCCTTTGGCAGAAGTATGCGACCTGGAGGACGAAGATGACAAGGGAGATGATGGGATCAGGCTAAGAGTAACAGCCGTGTGAGACACCTAAAGATTTCTTGTCTAAATATTTTGTAAAGCTTACTTCCTTTGAAATATTAAAAACACCATAATGTTTAGGGAGAGACGGAGAAATTATTCTTATGCACAACATGCAGAAAGAGGTCCTCTTTTGGAACCCTGCTCCACTGCTGGTGGGAGTGTAGACTGATGCAAGCACTGTGGAAATCAGTATGGAGATACCTCAAAGAACTAGGACTGGAAGTCCCATTTGACTCCACTATTCCACTGCTGGGGATCTTCCCCAGAGAATTAAAAGAATCATACCACAGTGATATATGTGCGCCGATGTTCATAGCAGCACAGTTTGTAATAGCTAAAGCTTGGAAACAGCCCAAATGCCCATCAACTGGAGACTGGATAAAGAAAATGTGGTTTTTTTATAAAATGGAGTACTACTCAGCCATAAAAAATGAGAAATTAGAGACATTTATAGCTAAGTGGATGCACATTGAGGTGATACTCTTAAGTGAAATAAATAGGACACACATGTATAAATACTGAATAGTTTCTCTGGTGTGAGAAACTGAAAGTGTAAATAAGGACTAAATGTATAATAGGCAATGTGAAATAGGAAGAAAAGGGGCAAAGGGGAAGGAAGTGGGAGGGCTAGGGGAAAGGATAGAAGGGAATGGGATTAATATGAGAAAATGGAAAAATAGGAACAAAATCTTTGTAAATAGGGAGGAATTTCGGGGTTGAAGGGAGGGCTGGGCAAGGGTGAAAAGTAAGAACCAAGAGAGACTATGTAAAGGTGCAAATTTCCAATGATGAATGTCATTATATTGTATACCTAAAATGTACCAATGATTAGAATGAATAATTGAAAATGTAAAATAGAAAGGAAAGGTCCAAAGGGGTAGGGGTAGTGAGGGGGCAGGGGAAAGGAAAGAAGGGAAAGGAAAAATGATGAGAAATGGAAAAAATGGAAATAAAGTCTTTGTAAATAGGGAAGGGTGGAGGGGGTGAAGGGAGAGCTAGAAATGGGGAAAAAATAAGAACCAAGATGCATTATGTAAAGGTACAATTCCCAATGAGAAATGTAATTGTGTTGTATACCTACAATGTACCAATAAAAGAATTTAATTTAAAAAAAAAAGAGGTCCTCTTTCAAGCTGCTGATGGCAGAGCATATTTGTGGGTACAGCCACTTTAGAAAGGATCTATTATGGCTATAGCTCTATTAGAATTTGAAGAATTTGAAGAAAATATGATAAAATAATATTTGTTGAGTATGTATTTTGGTGCATGAGAACCATTATCTTTCTTTACAAAAGTTGGAAGCGTGAAAGTAATTAAGGATGCATTTGTAATTTTAAAATAAAATCTGCTGGGCACAGTGGCACATGCCTATAATCCCAGTGCTCTGAGAGGCTGAGACAGGAGGATTGAAAGTTCAAACCCAGCTTGGGCAATTTAGTGACACAATGAGATTCTGTCTCAAAATTGGAAAAAAAAATTAAAATAAATAAAAATGGCTGGATGTGAAGCCCCTGGGTTTAATCCCCAGTACTGCCAAATAAATAAAATATTTTTTTTAAAAAAGAAAATAGGGTGGAGAAGAGGGAATAAATAAGGAAAAGAAAAGAACTTCAGGGACAAATCTTGGGGCTCAGGTAAGTTATACAATGTAGCCATCCTATGCAGAGTTGATTTCCAATGTTTGCTTTTTGGTAGGGGAGGAGACAATGAATTAGGTTGGGGCACTCAAGGGGCCCCAACTCTATCTGAAGTGTTTTATTTCCTTAAGAAAAAAGATCCAAGGCAAAAATGGCAAAATGCTAAGCTGTGACAAAAATGGTGAATTAATTATATGTGTGAATGTTAATGATTTTCTCTTTGTTTCCATTAAATATTTCATTATGAAAATCTTTGAGAGTTACTAGGAAACTTCTAATAAGGGAGGTACAAATATGAATTTGCCAACACACACCATATTTCTTACCTGTGTTGTCTTTAGCCTAGATGAAATGTAATATGTTATTTTTAGTAGAAAGGTGGAAGGTAGACATTTACCTGGTTGCCTGGAACAGGTCAGCACGTGGCTTGACATGCTTCCTCTCCCCTAGATGCAGAGAGGGCATCCAAATCTCTTTGTCTTTCAATGTTACCATCTTTTAGTTACATGAAGTTTTGGGAAGTATTCTCATTTATTCCTTGAATAGGCTGAAAATATGATTAAAATAAAATGAATTTGAAAAAGAAGCATTATTTTGTGTAGCATATTTTCCTAAAGTTATACCAAAGAGACTTTTAGTCCTTGATAGGACACTTTACATTGGACTTGAAGATGAAGAGATAGAATTAGAGGTTAATTCACATCGCCCAAGCTTGTAGTCTGTCTCAGTGTCAGTGATCCTGAACACAGAGCTGTCAAGTGTAGAAGCTTCCAAGAGCTTCTCTCCGGTCACGTCTCCAACTCTCAGTTCCCATTCTACTCTGATGGTCTGATTGCTGGCTTTATAAAAAACACTACCAAGCCACCAAAGCTAACATCCTTGATGCTTAGGAGAGATTTGGGCATTAAAACAAACATCATCAATTTTTTGGATTGTCCCCCTTTGCATTTAATTTCTTGTCACACCCGACGAATTCATTCTGCTGTGTTTCCTGGGGTTGTGATCCTCATTATCTTTTCCTAGAATATTGCCTAAAATTCTTTCGACTGCTGGTTTGGTATTCATGAAGTGCCTGAGGTGTTCTTTGTCATGAAAGTATCTTATTTCTCCATCAATTTTGAAAGATAATTTTGCAGGGTACATCAATCTGGGTTGGAGGCTGTTTTCGTTTAGGGCTTGGAGTACATCACTCCAAGCTCTTCTTGCCTTGAGGGTTTATGTTGAGAAGTCTGCTGTGATTCTGATGGGCTTTCCTTTGTATGTGATTTGTTTCTTTTCTCTAATGTAGAACTTTATTCTTCTGTTGGGTTTCTGGAATGTTAACAATTATATGTCTATGTGTAGATTTTTCTTTTTTTATCAAGGGTAGTTGGAGTCCTATATGCCTCACTTCTCTGTATGTCGAGTTCTTTTCCCCTGCTTGGGAAGTTTTCTGCCATCGCTCCTGTGAACAGTTTTTTTTTATGTCATCTGCACTCTTTCCTGTTTCTTCATTGACTCCGATCAGTCTTATGTTATTCTTCTTTGCATTGTCTAGCAGCTGCTGGATTGATTTCTCATGGTCCTTACAATTTTGAAGCAATTTTTCTTTTCCTGTTCACTAATTGCAATCTTATCTTCTATATCTGAAATTCTGTCCTCACATTGGCTCATTCTGCTGTGTAGACTTTCGATGGAGTTTTTAATCTACTGGAAATCTATTTGCATCTGTTTTATGGATTCCATTTGTTTCCTATGTTGGGATTTCATCATGTTCCTCAGCTCCTCTCTAGATTTATTAATCATGTCTTAAACTATGGGCCCAATCTCTGCTGTTATCTGAGAAATTATTTCTGATTTCATTTTTTCCAGATCCTCTTTTGTTGCCAATTCAGGGAGTCCAGGTGGTTGAGTATCAGAGTGTTCCATTTCGTTTCCCTTTGGGATTGCTGTAGGTGATCTGGAAGTCAGATTTTGAGACTTGTTCACATGTCTTCTAATTTCGATGGGTGTGTGTGTATGTGGGGGTGCTGCTGGCACCCAAGTGGCTCACCTCCTCTGCGCTAGGAACAGTGGTACGGTGTCCTGGAAGCCTCCTCTGCACTGGGAGTGGCCCATCAATTTTTTAAGAAAGGAACTGAGTTATGGATGTAAAGAAGGGTTCGTGTGAGCTTCAGTCTGTCTGAAACCAGGGACATTTTAAAAGACAATCAACTTAAAAATAAAGTTCTCTGGGGGGAGAGGAAGACTTTTTTTTTTTTTGCTTAAATTCTTTTATTGGTACATTTTGGGTATACAACATGTTTACATTTATCATTGGCTGTTTGTACCTGTACATGATGTATCTTGGTTCTCATTTTTTCCCCATTGCCTGTGCGCCCTTCCCCCCCTCCACCCTTCCCTATTTAAAAGACTTTGTTTCCATTTTTTTCTTTTCTCAGAATTTTTCCTTTCCCTTCTTACCTTTCCCCTTCCCCTCCCTCTTCCCTTACCCCTTTGGACCTTTTCTTGGGAGAGGAAGACTTAATGAGAACATTCTCCCTTTTCCTAACTTCACCCCCACTACACATACAACCTATTGGTAGGAAAACAGGATGAAGTTCATCAATGGTATGACAAGCAGTGGCTAATTAAAGAGAATCCAAAGTTCTTGGATAAGAATTTAATTTATCTATTGAAACAGAAGCCAGTATTCACTTCTCTTCTACTATAGGCAACTTTGAAAAATTCATTTGATTCATGGCAGATTGAACACTTACAATAAAACATCTCTCTCCCTTTTTTCCTTTCCTCAGCAATATTTAAATGAGAGCTCTGAAAGAAAAAAATAACCATAATTTTCTTAAATTTCCATTTGACAGTTGACAGAATCCCTATTTTGCAATTTTATTTTTTTTTTAAAGGAAGACCACACATCCCTGTACTATAAATTCTACATATAGAGTCTCAAAGAGCAACTTTGGGGTTTATTTTTTCAGCTCTCAATGTTGTTTCAACATATTAATATAATAAGTTAAATTATTTTCTGTCTAAACCGCACTTCATGGTAGATGATTTTTCTAACAGAATAAGATTCTCATTTTAAACAGATAGAGCTGGATTTGTGTAACAAGTCCTCAGAAATAGGCAAGAGTGTGTTTTGATGCCATTAATTACTTTTGATTATCAAACTGCTGTATCCATGCTAATTGCTAAATCTCGTGGGATCTCACTAAGATGAGATACCGCCAAGAACAAATAGGAAAGCCCCAAATCAGCAAAGGTGGCAGTTTTAACACCTTGAAGACCATATTTAAAGGTATGTTGTAGTTATGTTGTCAAGTTAGTAGAGGCTAAAACCATTCATTAATAAACAACTGAGTCAGGGGAGGGGCAGTCCTGTGCAGATGAAGGAAATAGTTTGTTTCCCCTTGAAGTCACTTACAACTCCAGATTATCACAGATTCTACTTGTAGACTGCTACAGGCAAAATCAAGTTGAAAATTCGGTAAGATTTACAATTGCATTTTCTTTCAATTCACCTACATAGTGGAAACCAACCATTTGTTTTTGCCCTCCCCACCTTCCTTACCTGGACTGGTGGCTTGGGCTGCCCTTGTTTGCTGGTCTTGTAAATGGAGAAGCTTCTGCTAGGAGAACTGTTTTTGTTCCTGTTGTGCTTTGAAGATGCTGAGTTTAGCCCCTGAAGTCAGGCAAACTTTGGCCTTTCACACTGCTTCTCCTGACTTTTTAAAACGTTTACTTTTAAGTGATACATAAAAATACATGTTCATAGACTAACGTGATGTTTTGATACATGTCTACATTGTATGAAGTTTTACATCAGATTCAACACATCAACCTCTCATTTACCATTTTCTATCATGAAAACATTCAGAATCCTTTCTTCTGGTCTTTTTGAGGTATATAGTACATTGCTATTGTCTGTAGTCATCTTACTGTGCAATAGCACCTCATATCTTCTTACTCCTGTGTAACTGTAACTTAGTGCCTATGGTCACTCTCTTCTATCTCTCCCTGCTCTTACCCTCCCCAGCCTCTGGTAAACACCATACAACTCTCATCTCCTATGAAATCAACTTTTCGGGTTCCACATATGAGTGAGTTCATGAGGCACTTGTCTTTCTGCTTGGTTTATATCACTGAACACAATGACCTCTAGTTCCATTCATGTTGTCATAAATGGTGAGATTTCATACTTTTTATGGATGAATAGTATTCCATTGTACATTGTGCCACATTTACTTTTTTCATTAGTTAATGGACACTTAGGTTGTTGCCATTTCTTAATCATTGGAAATAGTGCTTCAATAAACAAGGGATATCTCTTCAACATACAGATTTCATTTTCTTTGGATATATACCCAGTAGTAGGATTGCTGGATCATATGATATTTCCATTTTTTATTTTATTTTACCTTTTTTTGAGATGAGGGTGTTTCTCTCTGTTCCCCAGGCTGGCCTTAAACTAACAATTCTTACACCTTAGCCTTCTGATTAGCTGGGATTACACATGTGCACCACCATGCCCAGCCCATATTTGATTTCTTGAGGAATCTCCACACTGTTTTGCACAGCAACTGTGCTAACTTCCATTCCCACCAGCAGTGTGCTTGGGTTCCTTTTCTCTCCATATCTTCACCCTTTTCCTGATTAAATCTAGATTTTGGTTACATTCAGGATGAAGAATATCTCTGCAGTGTTTACTCACTTAACACTGGTTCCTGTTTTCTTTCCTTATGGCACACACTGCTTTTTCTAAATGTTATTATGTTTCATGGTTTGGTTTTAAATGGCATATTTAGTTGAAAAGCTATTGAGACCTTCGCAAAATGTTTTTTCTGTTTTATTTAATGAGTGGGTGGAAAGTTCCCTCAGCTCTCTTCCATCAAATATCTTTCAAACAAATTAGTAAAACCTTCAGCTACTTCCTCCACTGAGGAAATACCTTCCTCCATTGAGGAATTACCAATGGGAAGTATCCACTGGGTAGCTAATGAACTTTACTGCTCTAAGTCCTGAGAAACAAATGTTTCAAGACAGAATGACAAACAGACAAGCATAAAGAAAAGCAGAAAGTGAGAAAGAAAAGGAACAGGGAGAGAAGACTAAAGAGATAGCAAAAGAGAAAAGGGGCAAAGAGGGACAAACAGAAGAAGAAGAGGAGGAGGAGAAGGAGGAGGAGGAGAGGTGATAGGAAAGAGAGAGTAAGAGACTATATTTTCCTGAAAATAAGACCTAACCAGAAATAAGCCCCAGCTGATCATTACCATGGTGACGGGCAGTGTTATACAGCAGATTATGCTTCAGTATTCTCTTGCTCAGTAGCTACTCTGTAACAGCAGGTAAGGCTACGTAATCGAGGCTGGCGTTTTTGATCTCTAGTTTTCAAGGCTGATTATTTTCTGCTTAGGTCTTATTTCCAGGGAAACAGGGAAGCATAAGGGGGAAGACTGAGCAAGAAAGAAAGAGATGACAAAATGGCCACGATCATCTTTTCAAACAGAAACATAAAGTATTTGAGAACCATCAAATAATCTACATCTTTTAACAAGGGCCAAAACAGACAAATGTCTTATGTCTTCTGAAAGAAGGTGGCAGAAAGTGAGCTGGAGATTTCTATATGACAGGTCAAATTTCTCTGCTTGACATGAGAGAAAAAACTTAGCTCAGGTTTGTAGTCAGTAGATGATCGAAACAAATTCTTTGAAATCACCTGCAAAGGTACCTAATCCCTATTGTAGTGATACTTCCTCTAAAATATAACCTAAGAAACTTGCCCAAGTGTGTCATTTTAGAAAGCATGTTAATGAAATGGAGTGTAATGGAATGGAAGCTATTCTCTTGTTTGATTTTATTCAAATGAGTCTGTCTTGTGACATGGATCCATTTCCCATTTCTCAACATCTTATCAGAGGATGCCATTGCAGTAGGGACCAAGTGCTGCCTTTTCAATTTAATGGGAAATCAAAAGTGAAGAGCCATCTGTGCAGACAAAAACCAACAATTCTGAAGGATGACCCTTCAATGGAAATGCATTATGGGGCAGGCATGTGCTTTCCTGGAACTCACAGTTTAACCCTAGCCTTGTTTTCTGTCCTTTGGCTCTGGAAGATTCCACCAGCTTTTGTTATTCTAGCCCAATGTTGGCAGTGGGCAAACAACAATTGTCAGAGCTCAGGTTTCTCTAAGACCTTATCTTCTCAAAGTGTATATTATAGGTGTAAAGCCCAGTGAAGTTGATAATGAAACTGCAAGTATTCCTTTAGGATTTCGGTGTCAGAGAAAAGAACTCATCGTCTCTATTGCCAAGAGGCTGTCAAATCTGCCTTAATTATGATTAATAACATACACATACCTGAGAAGGTTTTTTCTCTTGTGCTGACTTTCTTAAAATGCCTCTTTGCTAAATATTATTTCGGAAAACAGTGCAGCTGTAGCTTGAGGGACAGGCTAGAATAGTGTCTCTGTGTGCAGTGGTTTTTATAAAACATTTGAGCTTGACTACATAATCAGATTCCAACATTTCCACGTATATTTCTTTTCTTTATACTTGCTGATTTTACAGTGAAAAAAGTGGTGTTTGTGGTGGGCATTTTAAGCCTTTCAGAATCGAGGTGACTGATTTTAAAGCAAATCTGTAAATATTTTTTATAATTTGCCCTCTAAAAGGATAGCAATAACCATATTTCTGTAGTGAGCAGTTTTATTGTTTTTGAAGAAAAGAAAATAGGGAATAATTATGATACTGAGGTGAGAATGGAGGAAGAAGTACATAGTAATTGTGAATTGTAGCTGAGCTAGTGTAATAGAATTGTCTTGGTAGTTGTAGTGTACAGAACAGTCAATAATAATCAGCAAAAGAAAAGTAAAAATGGAGACCATTTATGGTAAAGTCTTATGTAATTGTGAAAATTTAGTTTTGGGTTATTTAGGCAGGAACTGATATTCAGAAATATGTATTTGAGAGGGGATATTATAAAGAAGGTTATGTATGAATTTTGTACGCCTTTTGACTTTTGAAAAAACTCTGGACTTATCTTTTAGTTGTTAACATTCCCAAAGTGTTTTATGTTTGCAAAGTGCTTTCCTTTGGTTTTCCTAGTTATTCCCAAGGCTGATACACACCTGACCTCATTCTATTGTTTAGGTAAAGCTAACAGGCTTCGAAATTTCGTGAGTTGATGGCTCCATCTCTGGCTTAATTAGTTTAAGCTCTAATTGGCTGGTGTTAAGTCAATCAATCAGTGGGAGAGCTGCACATTTATTCACTGGGAATTGTGAGGCAGTTGATCTACTGAGCACCCGGTACTTGAGCAGAAATTGTGTATTCTGAGCATTTCAGAGCCCCTGGCAGCAGGTATCCACGAATTTCCAGTCAAGTACAGTAGGCATCTCAACACTTTCCAAGTGCAGAAATTTGAAGAAGAGCAGATTGCCCCATCCTTTGTGCTGCAGAAGGAAAACATGTTAGGATTAAGCATGTTTGCTCCCCAAGATGGAGACAAAGGTAACATTCAGCTGGAACAAAAGCTGTCTTGGAAAGGAAGATGAGGGCAAATTAAGACACCCAGGTATGGCAACAAGACTCCTGTGTGATTGCTTATACTGGAGATGCAGCTGTCAGAACTATTATAAACCCACAACTTCTGAATCTACTGAGTTGTACATTCCTTGAAGAAAGGACTGAATCTTAGCATCTTTGAGTTTATTACAGTGTCTACCTCTGTGCCTCAAGGACTGTATTTACTGAATAAGTATGTAAAACATTTATTCCCATAGTGGATAAAGGAATGCTCAAAACATATATTTATTTAATGTTCAATATTTGTCACATGAATGGTCATTTATCTTGTTCCCTAACTGGTTCTAAACCATGCCTCTGGATCAGCCCACTCCTGCTGGGAATGTGCACAAGAATGGAGGGATTCTAAGGATGCCCATGTTGAAGGGACTGTGGCTATTTAGTTGTATAAGTGGTGATGTATGCCTAAAAAACCAGCCATTGACATGATGCAGATAAATTCCAAAGATGAATGATAGCTACATCGAGCTTCACAATGTATTCTCTCCATTTCTGTGCATGTTTAGAAATGTAACCATCAAATATTAAATAAAATAATCAGCCACATAACTTACATTCTCATCTTGTAAAATTTGATTTATAGACTTGTAGGGGTACCAAACACTCAAACCGCTACCTAGCCCTCTCCTTTTACTTTGCTGAAGAGAGAACTGAAGTTGTCATGATGGTAAAAGATTCCAAAGTTAATTTTAACAGGGCTGATTCAAGAAGCCAACAAGGGACTTAGTTTTCATGGCTTCAGCTCTTTCAAAAACAGCACCTTTTGGGACTGGGGATTTAGCTCAGTGGTTCTGCTGCCTGCCTTGCAAGCACAAGGTCCCGAATTTGATCCCCGGTACAAAAAAAAATTTTTTTTTACAAAAACAGCCCCTTTGGTGTTACCTTGAACTTACGAGAAACTTTTCTAATCAACCCTGCATTTTGTGGGGTACAACTCTTGTAGTTGTACCCCACAAAATGAAGCAGGTCGTAGGATAAACAAGTCCAGAAGTTAACATGAATATAAACATCCAGAAAACAAAGGGAAGTAGTTTTTAATGTAATCTTGAGTTTTCTTCTAGTATATTTTGTGATATTAGATTGATTTAAATTATGCTAAGAGTCCCTACATCAGAGTCCATCCTCAACAACCTAGTTAAAATAGCAATTTCTCCAGACCCCAGTCAGTTTGTATCACTTGTCTTCTTTAATTTTTTTAGAGCACTTACAGATACCTGAGATTATCATATCAGTTTGGCTGTTTGTTTAAACCTCTGTCCTTTCTAAGATCTCCAAATGGAATTTCTTGCTCACTGCTCCCCGCCTAGCTCCTAGGGTAGTGTCTGGTTTATGATGAGTCCTGAGCAAATATTTGTGGAATATTTCTTCAGTGTGCCAGGGACTATTCTGGTGATACAAACATGAGCCAGATGCCACCTCTTCCCTAAAGGAGCTTATAGTTTAGAAGGAGAGAGTTAGTTTTACAATATGATCTGGCAAATGGCATGATAAAACATGTTGCTAAGGAAATTACTAAGGACTAGGGAATCAAGGAAGCTTTCCCAGAGAAAACAGCACCCACGTAAGACTTGAAAAGTAGGGAGGAGAGCTGGGAGTGGTTGCTGCCAGTGCTCCAACCATGTCACCTTGGCTTTCACCATTAAGATGCCTTACCTACACTTCCTGACATCAGCTCCAAAATCTGTTTCAGGTCCTGGTTCTGGGAGAATCCAACTTAGGATATCTGGCAAATTAAAAAAGAACAAGGACATTCTGGGCAAAGAACAGCATCAGCAAGAGCCCAGACTTGTTTAGAGAAAAATAAGAAATTGACTGTGGGTTAATTATGATGTTAGGAAGTAATAGAAAGTGAAGCTGGAAGGATCTGAGACTGGCTTGTTTGCCTCCTATATGGGTTTTCCTAGGAACAGTGTTGGTGATTTACACCAGTCCTCCTGTAGTTCTCTCTATCTGAATAGGAATGTGTTTATGTATTGATGTACCATGAGTTTTTGTAAGTGCTGAAATCTACAATTTCAGGATGCAACAGAAGTCCCTGGCTTATGCTAGGAATTATACCCATAATCTTGCTCCCTTTTGGACTCACCGTCTCCTCGAATGCACTAATTAGACACAGAGCAGTAATACAGGCAAATCACACTTTTGTATGTGAAGTCAGTACATGGAGAATATCAGGCAACATGTGATGTGAGCAGCACCTTGAGCTGGAGTTTGTGAATACAGACCTGAGTGGCCTGTCAGTAATACAATGGGTGGTGGCTTGGCTTTCCCCTGCTGCCCGGCAGATTGGATGGGAATAAACTATCTGTGTCTTCCAAAGTGTGTTTGGTCCCCAGGTCCCTGACCTCGAAGGGGAATCTTTATAGAAACCCATGCTACATTTAACTTTGGGAGCTCTCTTGTGGGCTTGTGTCTCACCAGACACAGCCAATCTGAATATTTCCTGCATGCTAAGCAGACCATTGTCAGCCGCTTCCTCTAGGCTAGATTGTTATAAATGCTGTTTATGATCCTGCTATGACAACTGTGAAGGACATGGCAAAGAATTTATCACAGGATTATTCATCCACCAGCAGAATACCTAATAAGATTCTAAATGACCCAAGATGATAATAAGATCTAGCTTGTAGCAATAAGGTATTAATAAACTGCTTTTTTCAATAAGGGAGAGTCCTGGCTTCATTACCCTGACATATTTGTTTTGCTTATATTTTGCGAACAAAGTAGGGCTGCTGGATTGAATAGTAAATTTATAAAAACCCCTGATGTATGAAGAATACAACCCACATGAAGTGGAACCCATAGGTTAAAGTCAAGAGCACAGTGTTTGCTTATGACATCCGAGTGCCAGACTCCCAAGCCATCGATTCTAATTGTTCCATGCCATTTGCCTTTGTATTTAAAAATTATATAAGAATAATATATCGCCCGCTGTTGGCTACAAGGCCATAATTCAAATGAAGGAATTTAGTAAAATCATAAAGCAGGAATGTGTAGGGTGGGTGAATAATGGATGAAGAGAGGACACTGAATTCAAAATGAATTCATTCTGCTGTAGATCTTTTTAAAAAATAAAACTGTTTACTATTAAATTAATAAAAAACTAGATTCCCGTTTACTTAACTATTCCTAGCGAGGATAAGTGGCAGAGATTCGAGAATCTGCTGTTAGAAATTTTTTTAAAAGTACAACCAGGAAAAGTTAGCTCCTTCCTCATAAATGTAGCTCCATGTACCCTGACTCAGTTTTCCCTTTCTGCCTTGTAGCTTCTTTCTGCAACAACACCATCCAAGGACAAGGGCTCAGAATCTCAAAGCACTTCTACTTTGTTTCTAGGAAAGTAGCCCTGAAAGATGTTTTCTATGGAGTTAAATTTATCAGATCAAATGGCAGCATTGAAATCAGAAATGCTTCTTTTTTATTGAGGTATAATGCCTGTACACACAAAAATGCACATTTCCTACGTGTATAGAGTTTGAAGAGTTTTAACAAGGCATGGAACATTTCCTTCTACGAAGTTCCTTCATGCTCTGTACCAGTTGCCAGCCCCCATTCTTCAGTCTTGGCAACCATTCTTCGGACATCTGTCACTGGGTTTGCTTGCTGAACTTCAGAAAAATGGGAGCATACAGTGTACACTTTTGTATCTGCCTTTTCACACTGAAGACTATGCTTCTGAGATTCATTTGTGATGGCCTGCCCATCTCTCGTTCATTCCTTTTTTGCCACTATACAAATATAGTACATTGCATTTATCCATTCTCTTGGTGGGTTTTGCACATTTGTTTGTTCCCAGTTTGAGGCCATAATGGATAAAGCTGCTATGAACATTTATGTACCAATCTTTCTGTTAACTTTAAATGGATCTTGGCCTAGATATAAAAGCTAAAACCATGAAAGTGGGAGAAGAAAATAGAGAAAAATCTTTGTAACTGTAAGGATTAACAAAATTTCCTATGTAAGACATCAAAAGCAGAAACAATAAGATAACCAATCAATCTTTACTTCATCAAAATTTAAAACTTCTGTTCTTAATGTACCAATGTTTTGTGGACTCTTTGCATTTATCTTAAATAAGTAACCATGGAATGGGCTTAGATCCTAGGGTTAATGTTTAGGAACCATTAGATGGTCTCCAATATGTTTCTCATTTTACACTTCCACCAGCAATTTGTGAGAATACCAGACACTCCACACCCTTGCCAGCACTCAGTGTTGTACTCAGTTTTCTTTTATTAACCCCCATTCTGGTGGGTTTGGACAAGGAACTCATTATAGTTTTAATTATTAGCAATGTTTAAAATAGTACAACCATTATGGAAATCTGCATGGCAATTCCTCAAAAAAGTAACAATAGAAATTCCATTGACCTAGGGAATCCTCTAGGTATCTTTCTGAAAGAGTTAAAGACATCATATTACAGTGAAACATGCACACTCAGGTTTGTAACAGCACAGTTCATAATAACTAAATCTTGGAAACAGCCTGTATGTCCATCAACAGATGAAAGGTTAAAGAAAGTGTGGCATTCATACACAATGGAGTACTACTCTGCTATAAAGAAAGATAAACGTGTCATTTGTAGGAAAATGGATACATCTTAGGACCAAAATGTTAAATGAAATAAATCAGACACACAAACTTAAATGTCACATAGTTTCTCTTATATGAGAAACCCAAAATATAAATAAAGAGCAAAATAAATGATAATAGGAAACAGGGAGACAGAGCTTTTGCAAAGGGAAAGGGAACCAGGAGATGGGGGAGATGAAGAAAGAATTTAGATGTGTTATGTACATGTTACATGTACATGTTACATGTTACATGTTACTGCTTAGTTACAACTGTTGTAAAAGAAGATACCATATTTAATTAAGCATTTTACCTGATTGGCCAAAAACTCACATAATAAAATGACCCAGAGTTTAGGGGAAATGACCTAAGTTACAAAGGGTATCATTTCACACATACGACAGGCCACACATGGATTCCAAAACTGTCTGTAGATTATCCAAAGCCCACACTGGGGCACTGAATTTGGATAGCAGCCTAGTGAAAATTACATATAGGCCTTCACCGCAGAATCAATTTGGGACTCACTGGGCTTGAACTTGCGATCTTCCTACCTCAGCCTCCCAGAATGCTGGAATTATAGACGTGTGTCATTACTCCTAGCTTGGGAGCCACATTTTGAAAGTAAAAAACAGTCACATCGCTGCCTACTACCTGTAGATTATGGCATTTACTGTAAGAGAATCTCTTGACAAATAAAATTGAGACTTTCCCTTCTTTTTAACATGGATTTATACACTTTCAACCCACTGTGTGGGACACAGTTACACATGGGATGTGACTTACTGAATTGTGGCTGAACCCCTGTGTTCCTTCTTTCAGCTACGTGTGGGCCATATGAGAGTAGCTTTCTATTCCAGGATGAATATCCTCAGGGCTCTTTGGGAAAGAACTTCAGGTTACTACTTCAGAGAGCTGCCTCTCCATGATGTACTAGAAAGGCCGGCTGCCTCCAAATGCCTGATAGTTACACTGTCCCCTTACACTCAGCAAAGGCTGCTCCCTGAATGAAGATTGCCCTCTTTATATGATACATATCACTTTGCAGCCCTGGGAATTGCTACCTGTCAAAAAGGCACTTAGCTATAGGCTGAGAATGATACAAAATGATGATAATGGTGACAATAACAACAGCAGACATTGATTGAACACTTGTCACCATCAATACTTTGGAGAGGAAAACAGCCTGTAGGATATAACTCTCCACTTCTTGTTTGGGTTGCTGTGCTCTGCCACTAGGGGGTAGCAACATTGCTATTGTCTTGGTCCAACTAATGCAAATTCTGTTTATAGTTCTTAATCTTTCTAGTGCATCTTTCCCCATTTAAAATGAATATGTGATCTTCCAATTAATATATATAGTAATTCAATAATTTAAGAAATGAACCTGTTGTATCATAAATGCTGCAAAAGTTGAGATGTAATTTCCCTTTTCTCTTTTCAATCCATTATTTTGTCTTCATTAATTATTCTGTCATTGTTTTGCTTGCTAAAAGAAGTGTCTAAATTATTAGTAAATGCTTTCTGTGCTTTGCACTTGCCCATAGTTCTTAGTCTTCCATCTATTTTTAGGGAGCAGAACGTGTATGTTATATACTGGGGAACAGGGCAGAAGACACCCACTGTGACCCCAAAGATCTCCCAGCTTGGTTGCGGAGATGAAGTATGTATGCATTAATTGGACTTACAGGTCCAAAGCAGGAGTGTTAAAAATCTCCCAGCATTGTGGAGAATTTATCAATTTCTCCTTATAATTTGGTTAAATTTTTTGCTCCATATAGTTTAAAGCAATGTTTTTTGGTTCATTCCATCTCATGATTGTTATATCTTCCTGGAGAATTGGTCCTTTTCTTTCTCATAAACTAATGACCCTTCTTAACTCCTAGTAAGGGTTTTTTTCTTTATACTTTTTTTCTTATTATATTTAACTCTGTTGGTTAACGTTTGACTGATGTATCTTTTTCCTATCATTTCCTTTTTACCTTTTGTGTCATAATATTTCATGCATGCCCCTTTCAATCGGCATAGAACACATCATAAAAAAATAAGAATATTTGTCTTTAATTGACCAATTTAGTCTAAGTTTGTGATTCAAAACACAATTTCACTTAACTTTTTTCAACAATCTTGTTTGTTGTTTCAGTATAGCTGCCATTCCTTGGCTTATTTTTGCTTCTCTTGGAGAAACTGAATTTTCCTTATTCCCTTCCCACTCCCTACTTGTTTGAAAGTTAGACATCTGATTTCTTATCGTTTAGTGATGTCTAAATTTTTAACATGCATTCTCGGAGTAAAAATTTAATATTTTTCCCTTCTCTCAAATAATTCAAGACCCTTTTAACCCAAAGATCCCTCTTACCATCCATGATGATTTGCCCCCTAGAATTTTGATTTCTCAATAGTTAAAAACTAGTCATTTTACTGTTGGCTTTTTATGAGTGTTTTAGATCTACCTCTCATATTTATCAATTTCTTGTCTCATTATTGCTCCTTGCAACACTGTTTCTTCTTTCTAGGTTTAGTTTTGTTCCTACTACAATACATCCTTTAGTAGTTCTTTCAGCATAGTCAGGGAATAGGAATGTGTCACAATCTTCATCTGATTGTAAATGTCTTTATTTTGTCATTCTACTGGAGTGATAATTTTTGCTGACCTCTCAGCACTTTGAAGATACTATATTCCTTTGCCTTCTGATCTCTCTTTTTAAAAATTTTTATCAAAGCATTACTTACATATGGAAAAGTATACACATCATGAACATAGCCCAATTCATTCATGTAATCAAAACTTAGATCAAAAACCCAGCACAGCTAGCACCTCAGGAGCCACCACTTGCTAGCAACCACCCTCTGCGCCCCCTGTAGTTAAACACTATCCCACTCCAGCCAGAATGAACTTTTAAAATTTTAAATTAAAGATAACATAAGTTTTTAAGACTTAACACATAATTGTACATATTTATGGAGCACAGTGTGATATTTTGATACATGTGTACAATGCATAAAGATCAATTCAGAGTTATTAGCATTTCCATCATTTTCTGTGTAGGTAGCCTTCAAACTCTTGTCTTCTAGTTCTTTATAAAGTGCATATTGTTATAAACTATAATCAAACTGTAGACTAGAACCTATTCCATTATTTCGACATCTATTACCCAGCCTCATTCAATCCACCCCTGCCAAGTAATCTAACCTCTAGTGATCACTATTCTGCTCCCTGTCATGAAATTAACTTTCTTTAGTTTCTGTAAAGAAACTAAAGTACTTGTCTTTATCAGTACTTGTCTTTCTGTATTTAATTTATATCACTTAGCGTAATTCTCCAGTTCCATCCAAGTTGCTGCAAATGACAAGATTTCATTCTTTTTTTTCCCATTAAGTTTATTGGTACATTTTAGGTATAAAATAGTTACATTCATCATTAGGATCTTGTACCTTTAGATGATGTATCTTGGTTCTTATTTTTTTCCCCTTCCCCTGCCCTCCCTTCACCTCCTCTGCCCTTCCCTATTTGCGAAGACTTTGTTTCCATTTTTTTCCTTTTCTCGTATTTTTTCTTTTCCCTTCTTTCCTTTCTCCTACCCTTCCCACTTCTCCTACTCCTTTAGACCTTTTCGTCCTATTACACAATATCAATTATACATTTTAAATTGCAGTATCAAAATTTAGAGGACATTACCACAGATTTTACAGAACTTGAAAGGATATAGAAAGCATATTACAAAAATCTTTTTTGAAATAAATTTGACACCTTCTATGAAGTACCTTGGAAGACAAATTAATGAAACTGACTCTGGAGGAAATATAAAATTTGAATAGCACCTATTAAAGAAAGTATATTCCTAACTTGAAAACCTACCTATATGACAACAACAGGCTCATATACATTTTAACTGATGAATTATATAAAACATTTAAAGCAGAAAAAGGAAGAAACACTTCTCCCCTCATTTTAGGAAATCAACATTTTGCTAATACTAAAATTGGATAAAGATAATAGAAGAAAAAAGTATGAACATAGAAATTTGTTTCGCAAAACAAACTATTAGAAATCAGATCTGGCAGTATGTAGAAAGTGGTTTTATTATAGGAATGGCAGTGTTGGTTCAGCATTGGAAGATCCATACCCATAAGTCACCATTTTAACAGAGGAAAGGAAAAAGCCATATGATCCTTCAGTAGTTGCAGAAAAAGTATTGGACTAAATTCTACAACTATTCATGGTAAAAACTATCAGGAGGCTAGAAGTAGAACAGAACCTTCTCAACAGATAAGACATGTACTCCATACTTCCAGCAAAAATGCCTTATATGAATGGAAAAGATACAATGCTTTCTCCCTAAGGTGGGGAACAAGGGCAGATATGCCTACTCTTCATCTGTCCATTAAACTTTGAAACATAGGCCCAAACCAAAATAGTCTGGCAATAAAAAGAAACAAATAGCATAGGATTGGCAAGGTAGAAGTAAAATCTTTATATGTAGATGAAATGATCACTTACAGAGAAAATACTAAGAAATCTCTAGGAGCCCCTAGAACTTGTATTTGAATTTAGCAGGATTAAAAAACACAAGGTATATATAAAAATTCAGGTCTGTGTATACTTTCTATAAATGAAGAATTGGATATTGAAATTTAAAAGTTATATAGGAGCACAGAGGACCTAGAAAAGTAAAAAGAAAAAAAAAAACAGTGTTGGAAGACATTTATTACCTAATTTTAAGACTTCCTGTAAAGCTACAGTAATCAAGGCAGTGTTGGCGTAAGGAAAGGCATATAGATCAATGGAATAAAACAGAGAATCTAGAAATAGAACCACACATATGTGATCCACTGAGTTTTGAAAGATTATTTAACATAAACATTTTATAGAACATAAATTCAACTCAAGAGCAGAGGAAAAGATAGTGTTTTCAGCAAATGGTACTAGAACACCTGGTATCCATATGTAAAAAATTAACCTCAACCCTTTATTTCCATACATAAAAATAACTTGAAAGGATCTATGAACCTAAATATGAAAGACTAAAAGTATAAAACTTTAAGAAGAAATTATAAGGGAAAATGTTCATGAATTTAGGGTAGGCAGGAATTTTCTAGGATGCAAAAAACATGATGTATAAAAGAAAAAAATTGATAAATGAGATTCCATCAAAATTTAGAACTTTAAATGACATCATTAAGAAAATGAAAAGTAGTCCTTAAACAGACCATATTTGTAATACATATAACCTATGACCAGAATATATAAAGAACTCTTACATTTCATTAATAGACAACCCAATTAAAAAGTGGACACAAGAAGATGATAAATAGCCAGCACAGCACAAGGAAAGGTGTGCAACGCTAGAATCAGAAAAATACTAATCAGTACAATAACAAGGTCATTAGGGAGATTAAGTTAAAACTTTTAAAAGAACAAATGTCAGTTTAGGTGTGAACCAGTTAGAACTTTCTAATACTGCTAATGTGAATGTAAAATGATAAAACCATTTTGGAAAACAGTATAGAAATTTCTTGTATTGCTGTTAAGAACCAGCAGTTCTCTTCTTAAGTTTTTACTTAAGATGAATGAAAACACATGTTCACAATAGATTTGTACATACAAGTTGACTATCCCTTATGTGAAATTCTTGGGACTAGAAGTGTTTCAGATTTTGTTTTGAAATCCACTTGATCTGCAAAGAGGATAGCTACTCCTGCTTTTTTTTCAGATTCCTGTTGCATGGAATATTGTTTTCCACCCTTTAACTTTGAGTCTGTGAGTTTCTTTTTGAATGAAGTATGTTTCTTGTATGCAGCATACTGTTGGGTCTTGCTTCTTGACCCATTCTGCCAGTCTATTTCTTTTGATTGGTGAATTGAGACCATTAACATTGATGGTTATAGCTGATATGTATTGACTTATCATTCTTATGACTTTTTTGTTTGTTGGATTCTCTCCCTTTGTGTTTAATTTCTTGCCATGCCCAATGGATTCATTCTGGTGTGCTTCCTCGGGATGTGATCCTCATTGTCTTTTCCTATGCTATTGTGTAAAATTTTTTGGAGTGCTGGTTTGGTATTCATGAAGTTCCTAAGGTGCTCTTTGTCATGCAAGTATCTTATTTCTCCATCAATTTTGAAAGATAGTTTTGCAGGGTACATCAATCTGGGTTGGAGGCTGTTTTCCTTTAGGGCTTGAAATATGTCACTTCTTGCCTTGATGGTTTGCTTTGAGAAGTCTGCTGTGATTCTGATGGGCTTTCCTTTGTATGTGATTTGTTTCTTTTCTCTAATGTAGAACTTTATTCTTCTGTTGGGTTTCTGGAATGTTAACAATTATATGCCTATGTGTAGATTTTTTTTTTATTAAGGGTAGTTGGAGTCCTATATGCCTCACTTATCTGTATGTCAAGTTCTTTTCCCCTGCTTGGGAAGTTTTCTGCCATCGCTCCTGTGAACAGTTTTTTTTATGTCATCTGCACTCTCTCCTGTTTCTTCATTGACTCCGATCAGTCTTATGTTATTCTTCTTTGCATCATCTAGCAGCTGCTGGATTGATTTCTCATGGTCCCTTACAATTTTGAAGCAATTTTTCTTTTCCTGTTCACTAATTGCAACCTTATCTTCTCTATCTGAAATTCTGTCCTCACATTGGCTCATTCTGCTGTGTAGACTTTCAGTGGAGTTTTTAATCTCCTGGAAATCTGTTCGCATCTGTTTTATGGATTCCATTTGTTTCCTATGTTGGGATTCCATCATATTCCTCAACTCTTCTATATTTTTATCTGTGTCCTCTCTGGATTTATTAATCTTGTCTTGCACTATGAGCACAATCTCTGCTGTTATCTGAGAAATTACTTCTTTTTTTTCCTTAAATTCTTTTATTGGTACATTTTAGGTAAACAATACATTTACATTTATCATTGGGTGCTTGTACCTGTACATGATGTATCTTGGTTCTTATTTTTTTCCCCATTACCTGTGCACTCTTCACCCCCTCCACCCTTCCCTATTTACATGAGAAATTATTTCTGATTTCATTTTTTCCAGTTCAGGGAGTCCAGGTGGTTGAGTATCAGATTGTTCCATCTCATTTCCCTTTGGGGGTTTTTCAGGTGATCTGGAAGTCTGGTTTTGAGACTTGTTTACCTGTCTTCTCATTTCAACAGGGGAGGGGGGTGCTGCTGGTGCCCGCATGGCTCACCTCCTCTGTGCTGGGGGCAGTGGTACGGCAGCCAGGAAGCCTTCTCATGGGCGCTGGGAGAGGCTCACCTCCTCTGCACTAGGGGTGGTGGTACAGTGGCCCGCCTAGATTTCATTCCTTTTTGTAGCCAAATAATATTTCATTGTGTATATAAACCATATTTTTTATAGTATAGATCACATTTGTTTTGATTTTCATTGGTAATGAGAAATCTATAAATCTAAACTTTACTTACAGTTAATCTGTCTTTTTTCCTCATGTCTTGTAAGATTTTGTGATGATGTATAGTTTCATTGGGACATGTATAGCTGTGGGGTTTTTTTATTTGACCTATTCTTAATATGTTTCCTTAGTCTAAAGGTATGATTTTATGAATTCTAGAAAAATATCACATTGGACATTATTTGTCTTTCATCCTTTTTTTACTGTATCTTTTTAGAACTCATAAGAGGTATGCGTCAGATCTTCTTGTTCTGCCCTGCATAACCTTTAAATTTTGTATCTTTTATATTTAATTTTTCTGTTGCATTTTGGATAATTCCCTGATTTATCCTTCTTTTTATTGATTCTCTTCTGTATATGCCCTCCTGTTAAATCCATTTGTTATGGGTTGAATTGTGTCCTCCAAAAGATATGTTTAAATCCTTACCCTCAGTCCCCCAGGATGTGGCCTTACTTGGAAATGGGGTCTTTATAGAGGTAATCATGTTAAAATGAGTTTGTTCATGCAGGCCCTAATCCTTTATGACTGGAGTCTTTATAATGGACACAGAGATATGCCCAGAGGGAGGACTCGGGAGAATAGGGAAGTAAGGGGAATGCCAGAAGGCCAGAGTTACACTGCTATATGCCAAGGAACATTCTGGGTTATCAGAAGGGCACAGACAAGGAAGGATCCTTTCCCTACAGGTTTCAGAGGGAGTGCTGCCTGCCAACAACTGGATTCAGACTTGTAAACTCTACCATTGTGAGACAATGTATTTCTATTGTTCTAAAGCACTCAGTTTGTGGCCTTTTATTATGGCAGCCACAAGAAACTAAATGTGTCATTTACTTTTATATTTCACTGATTCTGGATTTTTTTTAATTTCTAGAAGCATACTATAATTCTGTTTCAAACCTATATTTTTTTTATTATATGTGGTCTTGTTCTTGCACCATGGCTTCTTATCTCTGTAATCAGTTTAAATATGCATTTATTGCCTCCTTCAGATCATTCTAGCTTCTTAAATTCTTAGCATTATTACTTTCCTCTGCTGGTTCTGTCTGCTTACTCTTATGGAGGATCATTTCCTCTTGTTGCATGTAATTGTTTTTCTTTTAATTGTGAACTTCTTTTCAGCAGGAGTTTTCCCATATCTTAAGGATTACCATTCTTCTTGGGTTGTGAAAATGTTTATACAGAATAGTTTTACCTTTTTTTTACAGTGGCCATCTCAATGAATTTATTGATCTCCAGCCAGTTTTAGTATATTCACAAGTCACAGGTGGCAGCTCTTGCTATCCTAGTACCCGAGGATTTCTTTATTTTTTGCTCTCTCTTTCTCATTCTTCCTCCCCTCCCCAATCTGGTTCTGTCTTTAAAAGTCTTTGGTGCATCTTGGAAGAGGAAGATGGGGCCACACCTGTGCAGTTTGCCTTTTCACCAGAACTGGAAGCAGGGACTGGTGTCTGATACTGTGAAGAAGAGGTACCGTGTATTCATAGAGGTTTTGTGGAGGGAAGATTCATCAAGGAGTGGAAACACCCAAGCACTGAAGAATGCCAGACAAAATTCAGGTAAGGCAAGGGTTAAAATGATTTTTAAACTACTTCCTCATATCAATTGGATTTAGGGCTATATGGAAGGACAAAGCGATGTGCCTGATGTTCAGGATGATCACATGCACATGCATCATTATTCTCCATGGATTGACAATTCTTCTCTTCTTCCTGCTATTCCCTCTGTCTTTTCCTTTGAAGAAGCAAAACTGTGCTCTGTGAGCTGCAGGAAACCAGGTCTCTGCAGGAAATGCCATGTGGCTTCAAAACCTTGCCATGACTTAGTCCTCAAGGCAGTGGATGGTGGAAAAGAAAAGAATCAGAGTTGTTCGCAGGGAGTCCCAACCCATAGATAATAGAGGCGTGAGGCTCAAGTCAGAATTTTTGTTTTTTAATTTTTAATTTCATCAATGGTGACTTTATTGTCTGAGGAAGATGTAGAAAGAAAATCTCTTGCTCCACCTTGAAAATGCCCTCAACACCTACTAAGGTGAAGATATCTACCTAATCCAACTCCTGGGAGGTGATTACAAGATTAAATGAAACAGCATAAATGGACATGCTTTAAAATAAAATATGTTATATTGGGCAGGCAACATCAGGTAGTAGTTCTGAGTACAGATGCCAGAGCCACACTGGGTTTGGAGTCCCAGCTCTGCCACCAGTAGCTGTTGGGGTGTGTTGTTCCAATTGTCTATGTTTCCCTTTCCTCACCCATAAGGTGTCAATAAAAGCAGATGAACACCTTAATGTTGTAGAGGTTAAGTGAGATGGAAGAGAGCCTGACACATAGTAAGTTCTCAATGAGTGTGATACTGTGTTATATCACTTGGTACCATAATCTGTATAAAAGAGGTAATTTTAGATCAAGGGACCCCAAGTAAGTCTAGAAATAGGTGAGAATGTTTGAGAACTGTCTGAAATTGCACCCCAAATTGTGTGTGTACATTACAGAGGAGAGAGACATTTTCCTTGGCAGAAAGCCCATTTTATGATTTTTTTAAAAGATTCTTAATCATAAAAGGGAAAGAACCACTTCTGTTTGAATCAGTGTTTTGCTGGACATGAAGGAATATGGAGGTAAATACTTTTATGTGTTCTAGGTAGGCTCCATGGCCCTTGTTTAGCTCATTAAATATTGGTCAGGAGCTGGGCACTGATCGGCGGCCACCACTCAGTCTCACCCTCACCACTCTCTGAGTTCCTGAGTAGGAAATGGGGCCTGGGGAGGGACCCAAATGCACCCCCAGAAAATCATTTGAATGATTGCTCCTCAAGTTGATTAATGTCGTGTCCTCCTTAAGATGGGGTGTGGAAGTCTAAAGATTCAATTCAAGCTTTTATTTGAGAGCAGTGTGAGATTCCCCTCTTCCCATGAAATGCCATGAGCCTTCTGTCTTTCCAGTGAGAGCTGAAGGCCATGCGTTTAGGCCTTGGTGAAGTATCCCAAAGTATATGTATCCCACACTCGAAGGATTGTAAGAACCACGAGGCAGTCTCTTTCTCTCCTGTGTGCCTCTCTTGCTTTGAATTAGCCCAGGTGTTTAAAATATTTGGAAAGATTTGCAAACATGTAAATGTCAAAGCTTATTTCTTTTTAATGATGTATGTCATCTAAATAGTGATGCCATCAACAGAGAATGCTATATTTTGTTATTTTATTACCTTCTGCTCTCAGATGCCTTTTAACGTGTGTAAAAATATTTATATAGTGTTTCAAGTCCACAGCATTCAGTACAGAAATGCTCTTTTGAGTTCTCCCTTTTGTAATATCATATTTAACTCAAAAGAAGTCACAGGCATATTGGGGGCAGACAGTAGGTACAAATCTGACAAAAAGCTAATGAGCTCTCCTGTGATTACCAGGGAGGATGGTGACTCATTAAATCTCATTTCCTGGGCAAGTCCACACAGAAAGAAGAAATTAGCTGAAATAAAGGCCTGAGAGCCTAATGCAGTCAGATTTATGAGCGTCTGTATAAGCAGCCACATGGTAATCAGTGCAAATAGTAAAATGTTTTAATGAGGTTCTCTGAAATATTTAATTAGTTACACTATTAACTTTTTTAAAAAAGTTTTGTTACTTTCTGTTGGGAATTGACCCCATAGTAGGGAGGGTCCTGAAACCAAATGGGGTTGTCCTTTGGTGGGATTCAACCCAAACTGTATCCCCTGTATAGAATCTCTTTATTGTTATTGTCATTGATATTCACAGCAATGCTAAAAAGTGGGTCAGAAAAGTTAGAATCTGTAAAGACTTCTCCTTTTGGTTCAGCGTATGTAAGTATCTGCTTAGAATTAATCCTCTTGTAGTTTCCTTACAGTGAATCATTTTACATTCTAAAGGTTTTCCACGGCTAGGAAAAGTTTTCCCAAAAAGGGCAAAGTGTAAGTGAGACGAAGAAGAGATTTCAGCACTGGGATCAAGCCCAGGGCCTCGCACATGCTAGGCAAGCACTCTAACACCCCAGCCTAAATGTCCATTTTTTTGCTTTCGTGGTGTTTTCCTCACATCTTGTTCCTCAACCTCAGGCCCTGGTAGCTTTCTAAGCATGTATTAATTAAATAACCATATCTCAAGATGTTGCTCTTCCTAGAGACTCAACAGGGACGTATAAATGTAAATAAGTTAATTTGTAGCGGTAGAATTTTAGATGTCTAATAATTTGGGTGGGGTGGAAATATTTGGTACATCTGAAATAACTCCCATTTTTCAGGCCAGCCTTGTGGCTTGATCATCTCATGCATGTTGGCAGTTCTGATTCTGTTTGCTAGAGGACCTGTTGGCTGACTGGGAGAGGAGACCAATGTGTGGGGTGTGTGGTGCCTGTTGCCATGTGCTGGGTTCCTACCTAATCACATGATCTCATTTGGGTCTTCATCTTGCCCAGGAGAAATCACTCTCATTTTCTTTCTCTTACCTCTGTATCTCTAGATCCTGGGCTTGGGACTAAAACCCGAGCTTCTACCATAACTCGAAAGGTATGATTTATTTTTAAAGGGCCTTGGGCAGGGTTCCTAATGGAGAAATCATCCCAGACAACTTTTTCATAGCAAAGATGAGTGTGCCAGTGCAGAATGTCAAGATGATTTAAACAAATTCAGGCTCCAACTCATATTCATGGTAAACATCCAATACTTGAAACTACTCGTCTTTTATGGTCATACTTATCTAACATATTAGGGCAGATGGTGCCAGAAGAAGAGGATAAGGTATGTGGGGCTTGTAGTTCACAAAGTGAAAGGTGAGTGAAACTACTGTATTTTCTTGATTCAAAAATGCATATTCAGAAAACCATGTCAATGTTTTAATCAGGCATAAAATCATATTTGAGTTCATTAATATGCTTACTATCATATTTTGACACTTCCTCTCAAAATATCTGTTATTAAATCTTGTAATCAACATTTTCTGGGAACTTTGAAAACTTTGTTCATTCCCTGTAGGCTAGATGGTTTTATTCGCAACTGGTTTGCAATTTGGCCAATGAAGAAATATAGCAAAAACTCTCCTTTTGCTGATGAGAAGGCCAGGAAATTCTTTTAAAACAAATAAAAGGTGCTCAAGCTGCAAAAAACCATAGCTTAAACATGATAAACAGCTGAACTGGTCTAGGGCTGGGGCAAGTTGCCAATGCCGAGCTGCTATGGTGGGAACTGGACCCAAGGCCTGCGGGGAGAGATGAAGTTAAGGTGTATCCGAGGTGGGAGACCGAGAGAACAAAAGGAAATTGTTATATATGGAGGGACATGGGTTTCAGAGGCAGAATCTAGAGAGACTGCTGGGAACAAAAACCTATGATAGCCATGGGTATCTGTGCTTAGACCAGCCGTGGAAGCGTGTGCCGAGACTACCAAGGGTGTTGAGGAATAGAATGATGGGGGGAGAGAGCTAAGCATCCTTATTATAATTTGTACACTTACACTGCTAAAATACTTTCTAACGAGATTATAATTTTTAAAGAAAGTATAAAAATAATGACAGAGGCTGAATATACCCCAGAGGTATAAAACAGTTTGTAGGTACCGAGGTACAAGCTGGGCAAGTCCAGAATCATTTATTTAGACAAGTTTTGGCACCTGCTTTGTATCCATAGCCTCAGGGTACAACCCTGTGTCTCTTGGGCCTGTCCTTGACCCATCTGGGACCCTGGACTGGCTACCATCCCAGCAGGACTCCTCCTCCAGTGGTTTCCCACGGTGATGAGTAGGTGGCCTGTACAGACAGGCTGCAGAGGCTGCTGGTCAAGGTTCCCGATCTGTGAACCTGGAAGGAAGGGTATGTGACTTGCTGTGTGCCAATCACAGAAGAGAGAACCAAATGTCCTGTTTTATGAAAGCAAACATGGAGTTCCATTACTATGGGCCTGAATGTGTACAGGCACCCTCCTCCCCATGCATCTGTTGAAACTTAATTGGCAATGCAGTAGTACTAAGAGTCAGAGCATTTGGGAGGTGATTAAGTCTGGACAGTAGAGCCCTCATGAATGGGATTAGTGACCTTATAAAAGAAATTAAAAGGAGCTGTTCACTTTTTTTTTTTTTTGGAACTGGGGATCAAACTCGGGTCCTTGCGCTTGCGCAGCAGGTGGCGAAACCACTGAGCTAAATCCCCAGCCCCTAACTGTTCACTTTTTCTACCAAGTGAGGATGTAACAACAAAGTTCCACCCATGGAGCAGACAGCTGCCCTCACCAGACACTGAGTCTGCCAGTGCCTTGATCTTGGCCTTCCCAGCTTCTGGAGCTCTGAGAAATAAATTTCTATTACTTACACATTACCCAATCTAAAGTATTTTGATCTAGCCAGCCGATGACTAGGATTCCCATGCTTTAGGGCCTTCGGTCATTGATTTCCGAGAAGGTGTCTTACTTTCCCCCAGAGGCCGAGAGCTGGGAAAGCTCCACCTCATTCCCTGATGTTCAGCAGCCCATCTGTGATTGTGAGTGGCTGAAGCATCTCATGAATCTTCGTTCCAGTCAAGACAAAAGGGAGCAGGGGGTGCCGCTGAAACTACCAACACCATTTCTTTTCCCAGAAGATGCTGGCCTACGAGTTATACCTCAGCCCACTTGAGCTCTTGATTTTCAGAGCTGCCTCCATCCATGGCATCCGTGTTGCCTTTCCCTTCTTTTATTGTCAGCTACTGACTACTCCTCTGCATCTTTATTCTTTCTTGAAATATGTCTACAACTTTAAAAGTTCTGGAAGTGAGTGAGGCCAGCTGGGTGTGTGTACATTTTGAAAAGTAACCCCTGTTTTTGAGTTGAAAATGGTCTCAAGTGAGTAAAGAATGCATTGGCTTTAAAGGGAGCTGGTGATTTTGCCTGGATGTCCCTGGTCAGAATTTTGAAAGGTTCTGTCCTTGTCAGAATAGCCAGAAATGTTTTCCCTTCGACCCACGTCCCTGTCTTAGGGGGAATTAGATCCAAGTGGGCACAAGGTAACAGGTGGATCCTAAGGAAACATGATGAACCGATGGCTGCAAGTGGCAGAATCAGAGTTGCTTTTCTATCTGCTGTTGTTCACCTGCTTTTTTCTCTCTGAACTTCATTTTGCATTGCCCCCTTTTGAAAAAGATTGATGTGACTGGTAGTGGCAAGGGGATTCACATGAATAACAAATTATTCTTACACGTTTGAAGTTATACACCTGTTATACTTGCCCTTTAGGGAAACACTGGGCTTTATCGAGCTATTGTTATCCTCAACAAATTCCAGTAATTATTAGTGCTAGCATTGGTTTCCTTGGTTTAAGTTCAACTTATAAATCATCTTTTCCTTTTGGAGGCTCCTCTGGCTATCTGATTCACAGTAAAGAAGACTGTGTCGGGTAGGGCATGATTTCCCAACTCCAAAATGTGCCACAAACTTTAAACTATATATTTAGCATCTTGCATCTCAGACATGACAAGATGAAGTGGATAAAGAGAACCTGGAGAAAATATTTTAGTTCAGGAGGTTGTGGAAGAGAGAGTGTGGGCATGAGGTGAGGACAGTTTACCTTCCAAACCCACAGAATGAGGCTAGGAAATAGATACAAAATAGGAATAGCAGGGCCGGGGATTTAGCTCAGTGGTTCCGGCGCCTGCCTCACAAGCGCAAGGTCCTGAGTTCGATCCCCGGTACCAAAAAACAAAACAAAACAACAACAAAATAGGAATAGCATTGCAGTTAAGGGGGAGGTTCAACTATCCTATCAAGTCCAAGTCAATTGGTGACGATGTTAACCACACAGCTTCTTAGGGCCATTCTCTCCTCAGTTTCTCTGTCTGTAAACCAATGGTTTCTATTTCACAAGAGTTCTGTGAGGATTAAAGGAGGTGGCTATCTGTGAAGCTTACTGTGACATTATTATCTTACCATAATAGTTCTAACAGGTCTAGCACCATAACATGGTACTAAAAAGAGAAAGCAGGGCCGGGGATTTAGCTCAGTGGTTGCACCGCCTGCCTTGTAAGCGCAAGGTCCCGAGTTGGAGCCCCGGTACCAAAAAAAGAAAGAAAGAAAGAAAGAGAAAACAAATGTTTTCCCTTTCTTAGAAGGCACTATTCTTCCCAGGGGAGGGTCCACTTCCCTCTCAGGAGCATGCATGCCTCTGTCCTGTGGGAATTATATTGGCATTTTCAAAATGATTGAGTTGGTCCATTTCTGGGGGGACATTTATGTGCCCTAGTTCACTATGAGCTCTTCTCTCAGGAGGGTTACTATGGTGGATTAGCTGCCTGAGCTACAACAAACTTCTAGATTCTGTTAATAACTTTGAGATCCCCAAATCCATCCTCATAGCCATATCTCTTCCATGGAAAAAGAATAGAATCTGCTTCCTCTCCTCATTACCAGGCAGGACTGTCCCATGTGAGTGAAATTTCTGGTGGAAGGGAAGTGAGTGGATGAAAACATGCTAGGATTAAGATCAGATATTAAGTTATTCAGGCAGGGGATTAAATGAAGTAATACCCCCTTACACCTATCACTTAGCATGATGTTCTCTCGTTCTATCTGTACTGTCATAATGACAGAATTCCTTTTTTTCAAAGCCAAATGGTCTCTCTCTCTCTCTCTCTCTCTCTCTCTCTCTCTCTCTCTCCTTTCTCTCTCTCCTCTCTCTCTCTGTATGTAATTTTAAAATTGATTTATCTGTTGATGGATGGACACTTAGGTTGATTATCTAATTTGGCTATTGTGAACGGTGCTACCATTAAACATGAGAACATAGAAATCTCTTTGACACACTGATTTCAGATCTTTGGGGTAAATATAAATAAGATTTCTGGATCTTACAATAATTCTATTTTTAGTTTTTGAGGAACTGCTATACAGTTCTCTATAATGGCTGTACTAATTTACATTTCCATCAGCAGAGTACAAGAGTCTCCTTTCTACCACACAAACATCTTGTGATCCCATGAATGTGCTCAGCATTGATGTATATCACTTTGTTTGAGAATGACTCAGAAGTGTAACTTTTTAGGCTCTAATGGGTGGGAGGCTCAGACACCAGGACCCCCAGGTCTGCCTGTGACAGGTAGGTGCTTGGTGACAAGTGCAACCTCAAGTTGGCTGAAAAGCCACAAACCTGCCCTCTCTCTAGCTCCCAGTCCTCCCCTGTTAATGCCCCCATACTAACATTTGGGCAAGTGGCATTCTCCTTCTTGTGCCTCCTTCTTCTTCTCTCCACTGCTGCAGAAGCAAACCATGGCTCAGTTAGGCCCAAGCAGTGCTTCCATGTGTGGTGCCAGGGCCAGAGCTGCTCTGTGCAGCCTGTGCCCTTTGAGAGATGAGCTAAGTACCAACGTGCGAGTCAGCCCCGACCTTGCATATACACTGCACATGGCTACCACATCCAAGTGCAGTAATTGAAGTGCAATTTCATGTGAGTTAATTTTTTAAAATTTGGGACTTGCTTTTTAAATTTTTATACTTTCTTTTTTGGGAGGCAGCTCATTGCTCTTGACAAAGATATTGGCCTGTGACTGATGAGAAATAAAATTGGGATTTCATCACAGATAATTAAATAATTTGGGAAGAACCAACTAGTGCTCAAGTGCTTTGACTCTGAGATAATAATACCTAGATATGTGACTTTCTTCTGTGTGTGGCACACAGCTATCTTTGTATGACTTTGGGGAACACAGTTTCTTCCACCTTAATTACCTTTCTGTAAATGGGAGTGGTGTCTGTCTTACCGGGCGAGGAGAACTAGAGAGGTAATACTTGCAAGGCTTTTACAAAAGCACCTCCTGCAGAGTAAGGGCTCACTATGTTTTAGGTATTGTTCACCTGCACTACACCTGACTCACCTGTAACTTACGTAAGCCAGGCCACATTATGATCTTTGAGAGCCACAAATACTTTTGCCTTCAAAGCCCCTCCCTGTCTATTAAAAAGGTATCAAACGTATTTTATAACTGTGTTGTATAAAATGAGTGTAACCAGGCTAGATTCATTATTAGATACAGTTATATGTTGCTCAATGATGGTGGGGGCACATTCTGAGAACCATCTCATCAGGTGAATTGGTCACTGTGTGACTTTCAGAGTGTACTTGGATTAACATGCTGTGTCACCAAGTGATACAGTGTCATGGGCTACCATCACATAGGGAGCTGGTTGTTGACTACGATGTTGTTAAGTGGCATGTGACTGTATTTATTATCATTATATTCATTTCTTTTCTTCTAACTTTAATGAAAACTACAACATTTTGTGGTCCCTTGAAAAAATCCACAGGTCCTGGGCATGATGCCAACTATGGGAAGCTTAGACAAGTTAGAGCCTTTTGAGTAATTGGCCCTGGTAAGAACCTTCCTTCCCTTGTGGATGGTTTTTCTCTTGGAGTTCAGGTTTCCTTCTCTCTCCCCTCAAGCAGCTCTTCCACATCATCTGAGACTCCACCAGGCCCTCCTATGGGCGCTGCAGTGCTGCAGTTTCCTCCTTCCTGGTCTATTTCCAGGCTAACTCCATTCTTCAAGCTCAAGAAACTCCTCTGTCACTGAAGCTAAGAACATTATGGCAGAGCTCCTTCATCTGGGTAAAGGTATCCCAGTGGGAAAAGCAGCATGGGTAGGCCAAGCACAGCTTGAAAATTGTATTCAGAACATGAGAGATGTTTAAAGGCAGCCTTTTTACTCCCATGTCCTACTGGTATCTCAACACTGGTGGACTTCAAGCCACAGAAAGAAGAGCAGCTGAAGATAATGTGACAGTCAAGTAGCAAGAGCTTCATAAGATGTGCCTGAGTGGTGGGAACTCCTCACTGCTCAAAATGAACAGGGGCTCAACTCATACATCACGTGGAGAAGAGACCTCTCAAAGCTAATCTGCTGCCTTATTAGAAGCCAATCAGGTGTGTTCCATGCTGAGTTATTCATTGGCTGGACAGGGAGCAGAGAAGCAATGAGGTTCTGCACTAGTATTGGGTGTTGTGGGAAGGCTGGCACAAGGGCAGTCTTGGCAAGAAGAGCCCTGTGGCTGGACAAGAGGGTGAAATTCTATGAGAGGATTGTCAGATCTGATGAGGTGTGCTGCTGCTGCTGCATTTTTTATACTAGGCAAAAACATACCTTTTTCACAGTGTTGACCATCTCACCAGCCACTGGCTTGTACAGTGCCTCAGTTGTAAGTGCCTAAGACACACCAAGGTCTCTAAACAAGGAAGCAGAGCCTGAGCCCACGCCTGGAGCTTCTGAGGCATTGGGTATCCTAGAACTTACAGGTTTAACAGGAAGCCTAGGTAAATCATGCTGCAGATGCTAGTACACACCTATAATTCCAGCTACCCAAGAGGCTGAGGCAAGAGGACAAGTTTGAAGGTAGTCTTGGGGGCTTTAAAGGAAGGAGATAGAGTATAGTGGTAGAATGCTTGCCTAGTGTTTATGAGGGCCTGGCTCCATCCTCAGTACCACCAAACAAAAAATGGTATACATAGTTTGCATCATACAGATGGTTTAAAGACATTGCTGAATAAGCTTTGAACAAGGAAAAATTCTTTCATCCATGTTCTGGCCCTAGGAATCTATACCATAGGTATGGTTTCACTTCTTGGATGTCTGGAGCATGGTATAATTCTTAAGCAAGAAGGAAGGCAGAAATATTCACTTTATATGCCAATCGATCTCCCTTGCAGATCCCAGAAGCCCTTATTTTTGGCTCTGATGGTTTTAGGGTTAGCATGTGAACACCTGCCTCTTTCTCTCAACTCAGAACTGAGTCCTGTGCTGTGACGACAGCTCGCTGGAACTCTGCACTGGGGTTCCATTTGCTATTAAGTGCTCTAATGAGGAGGGACAGGCAATTATTATTATTTATTTCACTAATTAGCCAGATAATCATTCATTTTGAAACTATGCAGAGTTGGAATCTGTTCAGTTGTGCCCTTTGTCTGATGCGGATTCACTTTAGATTTTCCTTTTTTCCTTTATAAAAATGGCTGCTTTGTTAAATGAGGGGCAAAGGCGGGGGTTGAGGAGGGGAAATTAAAAAAAGAGCAAAAGATCAATTCTGAGCTGGGAAGATAATGCAACAAGGAGCCAGAGTCCATAAAAACATCACCTTTCAGTCTCGGAAGACATAATGCTTGATGATAACCATAAAACATGTTAGTGCGAAATAAATTGCTGTTCTATTCAAATCCTTAAACGTACTACTGTGGATGTCACTGGAGATATGCAACTCTTTTTTCCAATCCTGAGATATATTTTATCATAATTTGTGGGGTGGGTGACAGCCTTGTACACATGATTGCCTTTTCCTGCTCAGTTAGCTTGTCAAGGTCAGAGTCCTTTGGCCTTTTATGAATGTAGGACTATTAAGAAATGAGCAGGATAACTGAACACCACGGAGGGAAACTTTATTTTTCTTTTCTACCAAATGCATTTTTTTTCTTGGTGTTTGCTTTTAGAAAGCTACCCTTTTATATTCCACGCTGTTTGGGGGGATAGGAGGGGACTGTATTGCCACTGGTTTGATGTTCTACACCTTATTTTTATTGTGAGACAGAAAAAACTTCTGGGAGTAGGGATTCATCTTCATTGTCACAAAATGTTCAGGAGACTTTTCACCTTAAGGTTGAATTTTTTAAAGGTGGGTAATTACAATGGAAAATGTGTTCTTAATAATAGTCACTTCTGTAGGATAAACACTCAGTATATTGTTGTTTTTGTAACCAAAATCTCCCAAATAAAATGAGTCTGGTAGATTAAGTTGAAAGGTTTTTTTATTATTAAGATTATTTTGAGAGCTGCAACTAGATCCCCAGTTGGAGAATGCTAGAAGCTGTAACCAAGGATCTCAGTACAAGGAAATGGAAGATAGTGGCCATTGTTGTGAAAATGCAAGTCTTTGGTTAGCAGGAGGTAGGGGTAGGGGTAGATACTGACTAAAGGAAGAGGAGGCTTTGCCTGCTGTCTTGGTTACTTCTTTCATTGCTTGGACAAAACATCCAACACTCACAAGTTAGAGGAGGAAAGGCTTGCTTTGGCTTACAGTGTGTAGAGGTTTCACTCTACAGTCAGCTGGCTCCAAGGCAGGGCAGTATGACAGAAGGGTATGGCAGAGGAGAAACAGCTCATGGCATGGCAGACAGGAAGCAGAGAGACATAAAGGGCAGAGGGAGCGAGATAGATCCTTCCAGGCCACACCTCCAGTGAGCCACCTTCTCAACCAGGCTTCACCTCTCAACATCACATTTGGCTATAACCTCATCTTTGGACCTATCCACCAATGACTATCACACCCCATGACCAGATCCCCTCCAAAAGGCCCTGCCTGTGAGCACATGAGGCTTTGGGGGGACATCTAAATATAAACCCTAACACCTGCTTAGAGATGACTTAGTGTGTTTGCTTTCCATCACTATAACAAAAACACCTGAGACAATCACTTTATAATAAGGAAAGGAGCATGTTGGCTCACAGGTTTGGTGGTTCCAGCCTGTGATTGGTTGGCATTTCATTTGGTATCATGGTGGGAGTGGGTGGTAGAGCAGAACCACTTGCCTAATGGCTAGGTAGGAAAGTGAGGAGGGGGCCAGGGTCCCATGAGCCACATCCCCAGTGACCTTCAGCCCTCTCAGTAGGCCCCACTTCTTAAAGTGTCCATAGCCTCCCAATAGAGCAACCTAGGACCAATCCTTTAACACTGGGTGCTTAGAAGCCATTCGAGCTTAACAGTATGCTTTCTGCTTTTTCATACTTCCTGGTAGGTTAGAAAGGGTTCAGTGTGGGGAACTTCGAACTTGAATCATTCTGTCCCTTTGGTCGGCTCTTGCATCGCCAGTAGCACAGAAGTTGCTCAGAAGTCTTGATGAAAGCAGTCAAAAAGGGATAGACAAATCCTTGGGCAGAAAGCTCAAGGAACCATCGTTCCCACGTCTTCAACTACTCCTACTAATCTTGCAGAAACACTACCACAGGGAATGCTTTTTGCCTCAGTGTCCTGCGGTATCAAGACTAACTCTGGAAGGAGCAGCAGCAGGAACAATGTTTTAGGATCTGTCCTTCCCACAACCACAGGGATGAAATATTTATTGAGAGAAATAATAAGAACTTTAGAAATAAGAAGCCCTTTGCAGGTTCGAATGTATAGATATTAGCACATTCATTTATGGTAGTTGATCTTCACATAGAAGAAAATAATGTAAATGACATATTTACCCTACTTAAGAGCACGGTACAATTACCAAATTCAAGAGCCACTTTCATACAGTGCTGGTAATTAGCAGTGAGTTTAAAAATAATTCTGCTCTATTCTTGAAAGCATTTTCAGGGCCTCTATGGGAAAGGAAATTTGAAAGGACTACAAACCTAGTCAAGCTGCATCTAGAAAAGACTTTTAAGTAGCCTACGCCTCTCCTAAAGGGCATCTTACCAAGTGACAAGCACTGCCTGATGACAAGAAACAGGTGATGCACAAATGCCAGAGGTTGAGTTCTGTACTGGCCACCTGAAGGGATGGAGTTTTGTAATAACAATTTAATACCACAAAGTTATTAAATTAATATTTAATTTAATTAATATTAAATTAATAGCACAAAGGCTCTTAGCCTTTACCAAAAAAAAAAAAAGACTGAACAGAAGCAAAAATGTGCCTAGAAAAATGTGAGCTGCTGTGCCCATTTCGAGGTCCTGCCCTTAGTCCCCATGTGCAGGTGGCTGTTCAGTGTCACCTGCTGGTGTGGGCAGGGCTGGATACAGGCAGCAGCTGCAGTGAAGAGAGTTTGCTCCCTCTGTGCATAGGCTCTAATGGGTCATCACAGGAAGCTTTGCAAGCAGGAACGGTAGTGGGGCTGAAGATGAGAGGTTGGGATCAGCACGAAGGCAACATTTCCAGGTGAACTGACCTGTATAAAGCAAACCAGGGTCTCCTGATGAGTCTCAGCATGATGATGCGCACTCACTTCCTCCTCTCCAGATGTTCTTCCCTCTTTTGATTCTGACTTTCCTCATCAACACCACCTTCCTTCCTAGACTGCTGGCACTAACTCCCTTTCCTCTCCACTCCCACTTTCCCTTTCTGCCTTTCATAACTTCTGCTCCACCATTACAAAGCAAGTTCAGTGTGAATGGAGTCTGTGCCTTGCAGAGCTTCCAGCAGTGGACGTTGTCTAGTGCCGTAGTCCCAGACCCTTGGACAGCACCTGTCGTAGTGCGGGACCTCAGGAAGTGCTGCTTGAAAGAATGAGCGAACAGTGATAACGCCTCCCTGCTTTAGGCCCCTTCTCTGTCCCCAGCCCCGCACTGTGTCCCACTCACTTCACAGCTCTCTTGATGGCCCTCAGGGGTGGCCATCATTTCCCAGCCATTTCACAGCTAAGCGTGTCCTTTAGCAGCCCCACAGGCTCAGAACGCTCCTCTAAGGAATATGCAGCTGCCCCAAATTAGCACCGTGCACCTTTGCTTAAGTAAAACTTGCTACCAAACAAATGTTAAAATGAAATGAAATTAATAAGACATTAAAAATTTAGGAGAAAATGAACATGATAGGAGAACTTGTTTGCGAAGGCTCTTTGGCTTAGGGTTGCTATATTTAGGGGAAAACACACTGCATACTCAGTTATATTTGAATTTCAGATAAGCATGAGTGATTTTTTCGTATAAAGAACTCACTCTCTTTCCCTCTCTTCCCCTCTTCCTCTCCCTACATTTGGCCCATGTATCGTGTGGGACATCTTTAGGCTAAGAAATGATTCACTGTTTAATTTAATCATACAATATATGGGACACAGTTATACTAATAAAACCTATTCATTGTTTGTCTGAAATTCAAATGTAATTGGATGTCCTGTACTTTATCTGGGAACTCTATCTTTGCTGATTTTCATTTCTAATGAGATAGAGAAGGAAAATCATAATGAAAACAAGAGCAATAAAAGCAATTATGGTCACCACTTTGGCTCCCCAGGAACCATGGCCTTTGCATAATTTATCGTTAATCCTCAGGTGAACCCTGTGAGGCAAGTGTTGTCTCCCATTCTTCAAGTAAGGAAACTGAAACTCAGAGGAGATGAGTAATTGGCCCGAAGTCACACAACCAATTTTCCTTCCTTAGTACTTCTAGTCATAAAATGTTTTTTATTTTTTGTCTCCTTGACTTCAAAATAAGTTCTAGGACCAAGGAACCTCCTGATGTCTGGTTCTCCCATGACCCCAATCTGTTTCTGAGGGGTTCAGTCAGAGCTGAACCCCAAGCGGAAAGACCTGTTCCGACCTGAACCCAGGTGGAGCTGTTAGGAGTCTGAAGTCCCATCTTGATATTTCAGGGCTGCTGAGATGCAGGACTTTCTTATTTCTACTGTTTTTCTTTTATGTTCACTTGCAAATAACTAAGGATAAACAGAAAACAGCAACAGCTTATGCAATTTCAGTTCCAGAATCCATGCATTTTATTCTAAATGACAATGTTTAACAACAAAATTGCTTCATTTCAACCTCATTGCATTTCTTCAAGTGGGAGTACTATAATTTAAAAATAATAAATGCAACAGAGTGAATATATGGCTTTCATTAATCCCCAATACTGCTTATTTTCAGCACTTTTAAATTATTTGGGTGTGCTCAATAGATTTACTTGAAGTGGAAAAAGAATCATTCAAACTTGAGACCATTTGTAATTATCAATTTATCTGCTGTTTTCCAGCCAAGTAACTGAACTTCAGTAGCATTTAGTTTGAATGATTTCTTTCCCCACCCCTTGCCTGGAATAAAACAGTGAATTAGTCAAGTAAAAATGTCTCTGGAATTGAAGGTGCTATAAACAAGGGCATCATAGCCGCTGAATTATCAGCTAGCACAGGTGATGTTGATTACATGTCATGGCGTCCCAAGGACACCTAGAGTGACAGTGGAAACTTTCTGTCTCTATGCCAAAAGCAAAGGGAAAAATTAAGACAATAATCTAAAAATTTCCCTTCTAGTCTTCCCTTTGCCTGATTTCCAGTGGATTAGAAAAAAGACATGAAATCTTAAGGTCCATAAGTACCAGAATTTAAGCACTAAGTTGCCAGCTAATAGTACAGGATCCTCTGTTAAATTTGAATTTCAAATAAAACCTGAGTAATTTTAAAAGTGCAAATATGCCCCCAAATATTCCATCCTGTAGTTTTGTTTGCTAAATCTGAAGACTGTATTGATGACCAAGACCTTGCATCTTACTACTGTGCCGGGTGCTATTCTACAGACATGCAAGGTGGTGTCTAATGATAATGCCTAGAATTATCGAGTGATTACTATGTATTAAGCATTATTCTAGATGCTTTACATTTATGATCATCCAGTCATCACAGTAGCCCTGCCAATTAAGTGTGTGATCTCATTTTACAAAGATGGAAAAATGAGGCTTAGCAAGGACTTTACCATGAGCTCAGCAAACATCAGCAAACATGAGACTTTGCTGATTTCACTACACCATTGTGCTTCCTCAGCACGATGTAGATGTGTCTCCTTACTTTAAGATTGTAAAGATAAACATAGTCTTCTAATCGTATGGCCATCCATATTCAAGGTTGAGTTTTGCAGTATGTTAAGCCGTACTTGCAGAACTCATCAGATAGGCAAATGAATCAGCTCATTCCATTATTATTAAAAGGAACCTCTGACTGAGAAAGATAGCATTTCAAGATGTGAAATGTAGTGGCAGTAATTGGACAACACTTCCAATGAGTGAAAGCAGTTCCTAAACAATTAGTTGCTTTGAATTCAGTAAATTTGCTATTTCATTTAATTTAAAATTCACAGTGAGTTGCCCTGAGGTTTTGAAATTTAATTTTGGGGTTTTTGAATTGTGGATTTGCTTAAACGTAGGCTCCATTTCCTAATTGGATATAAGCGAGTTCATTTGCAAATAGGCCAGGTTCCATGCTGAGGGTTTCAACATAAACATTTCTTCTCAAATATCTGTTGCATCTAATTATCGAAAAGATGATAAAGCAACATTTTGAGAAAATTCAAAAGAAGAAAACAAGGCCCACAACACAGCACATCCGTTTTCATTCTTGCACATGACTTTCCTGTTACTGATTTCTGGAGTGGTTGGAACTGACAGATTCCACAGTGCTTGTTAGAAATGAATTCATGGTTTCTGTCAAGAAGAAACTGCCTACCTAGAAAAAAAGGCAGATGAGGAAAACCCATCTTGCAGTTCAAAGCAATTCTATTTTTTGTCCTTTTTTACAAAAATTTGATAAACAGGACACATGATGATGTGATGAGGTGTTAAGTAGCTTCTTTTTCTTTCCCGTAATTGTTCCCTTTCATTTCAAGCGTATCAAGATCTGAAAACTGATTTCTGGATCCTGAATCAGGAGATCTAAGCACCTGCCATAGAATTAAACTGAAACAGACCAACATTCAGGTGGGACACTCAAGTCCATCCAGAGCTCACTGGATCAAGACTCACCAGGCGCCTGGCCCTGGGTTAATATAGAAACGAGCAAAACATATTCCAAACTTGAGCTGGCCATTCTGTGACAAAGATCTGAATTATTGTGGACAGATGTCTCTGGACTTATGGACTGAAATGACATGACAGGAAGCAAGATAAAAGTGTCACGTTGCTCCCAGAAGAGTCCGTGCTGAATCAGGGCAGTTGTCACATGTGTGGGGAAGGGGTGTGGATATTGTCCTTGGTTGGTTCACAGTTTCGCTCAAGATAAGAAGGGTAAAAAACCTAAAGAAGTAATGATTTGCCAGAGAAAAGAAGGAATACAACAGGAGCTCCCCTGGAACTGCCTTGTTATGTAATGCTACAAATTATTCACCCTTAGGACCAAGGCAGGGGCTGTGGGGAGCTAGCAATACTAGTGAAAAGTGAAACGACTTAACGATTTACATTTCAAAGCCACAGCTGGTAAGAAAATAAACATTGAATCAGTTTCTTCCTCTAAGTCCATGTTCCATTAGAATAACTATGGTAGGTGACATTTTTCACATTTTAATTGGTGTTTTGCTGATTTTATCAGAATTTTTGCTGATCAAAGCAGATTGGCTATTTATTTATTTTGCAATGAAGCTAACTATTCACTGCAAGTTTAATGTACTGTAATGAATTTTAAATATCCTCCTAGTCAGATTACAAAGTGTTTGAATCAAGATGTCCTTGTTACACTTAAATTATTAATTACTCAAATGGGCGAAAGGTAACTTTCAGATAAAATGTCACATTTTAAATGGATCTGAATTAGATGAAAATGTTGGCTCTACATTAGAAGATAGGAAGAAAATAACTGCTTCCCTTTGCAGTCTGCTTAACCCACTCATACCAGCTTGGTTTTTAGACATATGATAAATACTTTCGTTATTAGTTTATTTTCAGTAGCTTACAAAACAATAAGTTTTTATGTTATTTACACTCCAGTGACTTTGGTTTAATTTGCTTCTTTTATGTTATTTATATAAATATAAATCATACTGAGTTTTAAAGTATTAATGATGCATTTTATGTTGTAATGCTGTTTTCATCCAGACTAGCACTCCATAAATTCGCATCATCCGTGGGTAACAGCTGAGGAACTTTACAAAATCTTCTTCCAAAGTTGAACCAAAGGCACTCTGAACCTCTGCAGAACTCATGCAGGGGATAGAGTCACTGTATTACATCTCATTTGCAATGGGATTAGCAAATTAATTTATTCAAATATTTCTGGAGGGCAATTCTCAGGTCTGCATATGCGGGAAACAGCATAGATTTCTCTTTCAAGGCACTTTCACGAAGCAATCCAAAAAAAAACATTCAAAGAAAACTGAATTTTGGGTCCTGCTCCTACCAGTTGTAGCTCCTACCAGGTATTCCTACAGCTCCCAGGGATTGTATCTGTCACATGAAGAAGTTGGTTGGAAAGTCTTCTGGTCCATGTAAATTTCTACATTTCTAGGCTCATATACATTCATTTAGTGATCTTTGGACATTTTTCTCTCAATCCCTAAGATGGTGTAATGAACAAATAGACTTCTCTTATGTAGCTCATATTTTTAAATAAACTTTAAGATTAGCTATAAATATGTTGACTTGTCCAAGTGGTTCTCTATCTACATTCTGGCTTCTTTCAGTGATGAAAACATAAAAAGGACTGAGGATGTAGCTCAGTGGTAGAGCACTTCCCTAGCGCATGCAAGACTCAAGATTCAATCCCGAGTGCTGCAAATAGTAATAATAATAATTATTTTATTTTTTCATAGAAGTAAGATTATTTTCAAAAATATTTTCTTTATTAACATCTACTTGTATTACATTGAAATAAAAACTTAAAAAGTAAAGGAAATAAAAATGTTTTTGAATGAGGGACTGATATTTCAATTTTTGGTTAAAAAGCAATGTGCCTTGATATGTAAGGGGCAGGGGAGTAAATTTAAACAGCAAAGGAATTACAGACACTCCTCATTTAACAATAGGGTCCCATTCCTGCAGCTAGGTCATTAGATGAATTGGTAGCTACATGAGAAATTATACATCGTATGTACATTACAATATTCAGAACAAAGAAATGGTCAAAGGAAACTCCAACTTGATTACTTTCCTTTGTTTGCATAACTCTTACATGGAGTACTGTAATGTATAACAACATAAAACTATAATCCTATACTGTACAGCACAATCAGCAAAAATTATAGTGCTGTATAAACAGGAGGTACTGTACAAAAGACATTGAGGCTCTATAAACAAGATGTACAGAACTGTACCAAAAAAAATTTAAAAAGACAGGTCATAAGTCAGAGTGGCGGGTTGTATGTCCAAACAGTGCACCTTGGTCGTAAGTCCAAACAGTTGTTAAATAGGTAGGGGCTGAAATGCAGAACAGCTGTAGTCTGTAATGTGATGGGAGTGGTAGTTTGATTTGGGCTTAATTAGAACGTCAGGTGCCCACCCAAAGCACCACCTTGATCTTATTGGTGACAAAGGTCGCACAAGGGAAGTACAAATTGTGTCTTCCAGTATTTACTTCCTAATACCACCAGCACCCTGCTCAAGCATAGGCTTCCCTCTCGAGGGATGCATGACACAAGCCAGTCACTTGTTTTTGTCCCCATCTTGGTGTGTTCTGTTTTCAAAGCACCAAGCATGGCAGGACAGGATGGTTTTCTTCTGTAGTGTGTATCCATTGGAGGAATTCTTGGAACCAAAGAGATCTTCCATCCTGGGAAACTGTGATCAAGTTCCTTAATGTCTCAGCCCTGGCTTCCTTATTTAGAGATACAATAGTTCGAGTTTTGCTTTGTGGGATTGTCCTGAGAAATGGATGGAGTTTGTGGAGCCTTAGCACAGGAACTTCATGCTATAGTTACTTAATAAATGGTTATTATTTTTAACACCTCTTTCCCATAGCCACTCTAAAGTCTGGAAGGATATCAACAAGTAAGCCATGCTACTAACTGTGGCGTTATCTTCAACTCAATTGGAAACTACTGGGGGGGGGGGGGGAATAACAAGTGTTTATTTAGTGAGAATGATGTTATTGAAGAGAGAGAATGTCTGATATTGAAAGAAATACTACACAAGACACTAAAAATATAACTGGCAGACAGTGGCAGCTGCTTTCGATATGAATTGAGCACTCCCCAAAGAGGAGATGGGAAAATCAGCTAGGGGAAAGAAACTGAAAGAGCTGGCTCTGGCTGCCCTGCAGCTAATGAAGGAAGCTCACGTAGCTGGACTCAGAGTGTGGGTGTGTTAGCTACCTTGTCACGACAGCTCTGTCATTTTAGAAAGGACTTACACATTGTCTCATTTTGTCCCCTTGCCATATCAGTGGTGCAAGTGGTTCAGCTGTAACTGTCCATTTTACAGATGATGTTATTGAGACTCAGGTAGGTACAGGGATTTGCCCAAGGTAGAGCTTCCACTAAGACGAGCTGCCTCAAAGAATGGGTTAACTTAATGAAAATAGCTAATAGTTATTAAAATAATTGATTTAATCCTCATAACCACACCCACCAGTGGTTCACACCATATACAGCCATGAACCTCATTTTACGGAGTTTGAATTTGAAGTTCGAAGACTTTCCAACTTTGAATTCCTTGGCCTGTGAGAGAGGCTGGTAAATATCTGACCTGGGTGGGGGAATCAAACCCAAAGGCCTGAGTAGAGAAGGTTCCTAAGGGGACCTCTAGGAGCCAAAAAAACACAAAGCAAAGCCCTTTGCTTAGATGCTCAAAAGGACTCTTCTAGAACAGCCATGGCTCTGTATAGCGATAGCCGCTTCCTGGATTGGGGGTGGGGGAGGGACACGTCCCAATGGCTTCATATGTGCAGTCAGTCAGAATGCTTATCACAGAAGTCTGGAAGTGGACAAAGCAGAAGAGGTGGATGGGACTGTGGAAGCATCATCCCTTTGCTTTCATGAAAGGGCTTGGGAGAGCTTTGGTAGGATTGTATGTATTCAGATCTCCAGAACTATGACTATTTTGCTGGAATTTTTAGCAGTATTATTACTTTAATGACCAAGGTAGCAGTTTGGGTACATCTGCTTAAAAATGCCTAGCCTGGAGTGAGCTTGTTTATTCATTTGCTTATGTGTTGCAATGAAAAATAACATAGCAATAAAGAACATTATAATGATTTTGTACTATTATGCTCTCCCATTTAATATTTAATAGTCTACACACCTCTGTTGTTTTATACATCTGTTAAACTTTATACAAAACCCCACTAATCTGTTGGTTATGATTGATTAAATTGTTCATTCAAAACTGAAAGGAAGTTTAAAGGTCATGATGTGACTCTGCATAGACTCCGTGTCTTACCACCTGCAGGCCTGGAAGTGAAGTAAGGGAATGCTTATAGTCAAGCCCTGCAGGGCTCCACAGTCTTTTTGAGGAGGGCATCTGCTCTATGTCAGCTTAGCTGGATATTCAAGTTCCTGAACCTACCTGAATATGTAATCACTGGGCAGGAAATAGAACTTTGAAGGCAGAGCTGTTGCTTATCACATGCTCAGTGGGAAGAAACACATCTGTGTAGGATTTCCTGAAGGAGAGGATGCTCTTGCCCTCATCCAGCATGGTACACTCCATCCCATGAGCTACACAAATGCCGGACTCAGGTACTTCGTGGTATCATTTTGATGAACTCCTAGCATTACTCAGTTGTTTGCCATGAATTGCTTTTCTTTTAGTCATTTACCATTTGCTTCCATGGAGTGGTGTTAAAAAGAAAAACAGCTGGAAGGCCTTGTGTTTACTTTAAGGATGTTGAAATTTATTGCTCATTATATATGTAAATTATGTATTTATGGAAATGTTTAAACATACAGAAAATTACAGATTTCAAAGTAGTCATAAAAAGTTGACTTTTGCCCTATCTGCCTTTTTTTTTTGGTACCGGGAATCGAACTCAGGACCTTGTGCTTGCAAGGCAGACAGTGGAACCACTGAGCTAAATCCCTGGCCCTATCTGCTTTATTTTTTAAAAAACAAAATAAAATCTTACATATACAGTTTGTGTCCCTCCCCAATCCATTACCACTCCCTAAAAATGCCTGCTATCCCAGATTGATACAGTTCTTTCCTGTTTACACTTTCTTTGAGGTTGTGGCATGTCCAAGTGTCTACAAATAATACCCAATAATTCTTTGAAGTTGGTCAAAAGTTTACATATGTATCATAAAATGTATCATCTTATACAAAGGGGGTTCTATACAAAGACTTGCTAGGCATCCAACTTGTTTTCCTCATGGACATCATGGACATAGGGTTTTCCTGTCTGTGCAGTTGCTGTTAGGGAAATGGACTCTGGTGTTTCCCTGTGTCATCAATTGCAGGAACTTGCAGGTACATTTTGTTTATTCACCTCATTAAAATAGTTCCTTAGCTTATTTCCCCCTTTGCATAGATTCCATTTAATTTCTGGAAGCTTGTTGCTTTATTGTCTTGTAATGAGATCCTTTTTCTCTTAGTTTTATTTTTTTTAGTTCTGTGTCTTTCCTTCCCTTCAGTGCCTTGTAAGTTACATACTAATTAATAGCAAGCATCACCTGCCACTCCCATCCATTGCCAAACTTTGAACCCAGGACAATTGGCTGGCTTTACTATATGCTAGGCATGATGCTGTGTTTAGCAAGACAAATCTGATGGGTCTAAAATCCGGATGTATTATTGTTCAGTATCCAAAAAAGGATGCAAAATGTGCCGTGAATTTTCATGTTAAAGTACTTCCTGCCCAGAAGTAGACCTCTGTAGTTTATTCTTCCATCCAAGAGTTGTTTTCAGTAGTAGAAAGTGCCTTGGGATTGTAGGCTGTTGTGCATGGATCACAATATTTTCCTATTTCAGAGTCAAAATGATTGCATGGTAGAAAATCAGAAGCCTAGGGGAAGTTATTAGTAATTTAAGAATTTACCATGTATCTTTTGCACTAGTATAAAAATATTAATTCCATTTACAAAGAAGCATAAAAATAATGTTTTATTAGTGAGGTCTCAAAGCTACAAATACGACTCTTAGAGACATATTTTGTATAGTATGTTATTAAAATAAAAGAATTTGGTGTTTTACCCTTTGAGCCTCTGCTCAGTTGCCCTCCAACTTACAGTTAAACACAATTCTGCAACTTTTCCCACAGGCAGCTGTTCCCAGTGCATTTTAATCAGTCTTCTTGGGGTTATAATGATCAACTTAACCGACTGTGTTAGCCTAAAGGTAGCCAATTGGTCTCCCAACTTCAGACGGTAGTCAGAGGAGGGACATATTAGTTTTGGTATAAAAAAGTATTTTCAGATTGTATTAGTGATCAAGGAAATGTTTGATTGAATGAGGTAAATGTTTCTACAAAAATAAAACCTGAAAACCAAGTACAGTCAAATCTTGGATTACGAGTAACTTGGTTGACGACTGTTCCACAGAACATTTCTAAGAAAATTTAACTTGATACATGAGCGATGTCTTGCAATATGAGTAATACATTACACCAAATGTCACATGATCACAACAGGTTCTTCTCTCTCTTTGGCTCTCGCTGGTTTGATATACAAGTGCTTTAGATTATGAGCAGAACAAATTAGTCTCACAAATCAAAGGTTTACTGTATTTATAATTTATTTAAAATGAATAACAGCCGGGAATTTAGCTCAGTGGTTTCCCTGCCTGCTGTGCAAGTGCAAGGACCTGAGTTTGATCCCTGGTACCAAAAAAAAAGAATAACATATATGAATCATAATACTTTATTGATACTCATCTATGGGTTTAAGACTTTTTCATTCTTTCCATGTAATAATCCAATATCCATTCAAATTATTGTGCTAATAAATGATACAGTTATATTAATATACCAGTCTTAATAATATCATACGTTTCCTCATTCATCCATCCAATTAGGTATGCACATATATTAAAAATATTCACTGAGACCTCATATTGTGACTTAGATACTAGTGGGTACTGGAAATACTGTATCATGCTTTGAAGAAACACATAACTCAGATGGAGAAAGAGAATTATAAAGAAATAATGGCACTAAATATAAAAATTGATATGGCTGAAGAATATATAAAGTGTAATGGAAACCACTAATAAAGAAGTAATTAATCCTGCCTGAAGCCATCAAAGAAAGTAAGAAATAGTAAGTTACATTTGAATAAGTATAGCTTAAGAAAACATTTTTTAACTCTCCCAGGCAGATTAAATTTAATATTCCTTCATTTCTCTCCCCAGAATAATATATACTTCTCTCTATTGTATTTATTACCATATTTCATTATAGTTACTGTTTCCCTACTCTACTAGAGAGTGTTCTTCAAAGGCAAATGTGTGTTTTATGTAACCTTGTATTTTTAGCACTAGCACAGAGTGGGAATTCAAAATAAGTTTATCAAATGAATAAAGACTAATACTATTTCGATGATCTTTTTGCAGATTTGAAGAGTATTGAATTTAAAAAATAAGCCTATGTGGGAGGGCTCACATATTTCATTTTCATATATACATATAATATATTTTGATCCTATTCATTCCCCTGATTAGTCTTATTGAATTTTAAATATGTAAAATCATATGCAGATTTTGTTAACTAAACTGTGATTTGAGCTGATCTTTGGAAACTTGTCACATCACAGAAATTAATATCCAATCTAGGAATCTGGAATATATGCTATCCTAGACAGTCGGTATTCTCTTCTTTACACAGTTATTTACTGAGGGAGGAAAAGCTGTAAAATATCTAAAATGTATTTGAAACAGGATGAAAACTACTCTCAATCCTAAATAAAGCTATGCTTGCTAGTTCAGTCATGGTCCCTGGAAGATCATGGATGCCTCTGAGACCTAGATTAAGTCCTGGTCTTGAAAAAAAATGCCAGTTCTCTGGCACCAACTCTCTAACCTTCTGTTGTCTCCTGATCTTAAAAACTGAGTAGCAGCTCTAACCTGTAGCACACCCTAGTCCTACCAAGATCAAAGAGATCTCTCCATTCCCTTAGTCTGTTTTCTTCACTTTTTACTTTTAAACAAGGACTAGTCCCACAGTAACCTCAGAAGGCCATCAGGAAACTGTTCAGAGAAGTGTTCCGTTATAAAACTCACTTCACACTTGCTCTAGTCCCTCTTTATACATGTTTGTAAAAGTTATATACAAGTCTATATGTGTAGTGCTTGCTTCAGCAGCACATATACTAAAATTGGAACATGTCTATATGTGTAAATATATGCACATATGTATATATATACAGCCATGTGTTTGCATATATGTGTATATATGTATATATTATTTCCATTTAACTAATGGAAAACAATCTTTTATCCACTTTCATAAAGATTTTCTGTATTGCTGAAATGAGTTTTAGATGGGAACAAATTAGAACTGGTTTCTGCTTCTGAAATCAACTAAATACATTGCGGGAAGGTAACTCTTATATCCCTAACATTTATAAAAATGACAAAGCATAAAAGGAAGTTATAAAGGTAATGAATTATGGTGCCTGTACTTTGGGAGTTCCTTTCTTTTAAAAGGCATTTGTGCTGTCTAGAGGAGACAGCTCGGAAGAAAGAAACTGGGCAAAGTCTTTAGCAATCTCAGGGTCCACAGGACAAGACCTGGATTTAGAATCTGAAAAAGAAGGGGACAGACCTTTCAAAACCTCCAGACATTGGGCTGAGATCCTAAGGACTGTACTCTAGGAATAACAGTGAATGAAAAACCAGGTCAAGGACAAGGATTTAAACCCTGCTTTGAAACATCTCAATCCTTAACTGAATTACTGTGGTCTCAAATTGCAAGGACCCTTAGCCTAAGTGCCAGCCAAAAGTAAATTAAAATTCTCTCTCAGAAAAGATGTCTCTCAAAATTTCAAGTTACTTCTAAATTTTAAATATATAATGTTTAACACTTGATCTAAGAAACCACATACATAAGGAAGCAAAATAACAGACCGAAAATCAAGGGATATATTACACAATAGAAACTCAGAAGCTATAGGTGATGGAATATGAAATATTGATTTTAAAATAATTGTGTTAAAAATATTCAAGAAAAAGTTTGGAAAATTTAGCAAAAACTAGAAATTATATATAAAAGGAGAAAAAAACAAAATTTAGAATTGAAAAATATAAATTTTTTTTTTGGTACTGGGGATCAAACTCAGGACCTTGCACTTGCGAGGCAGGGAGTGGATCCACTGAGGTAAATCCCTGGCCCTAAAAAATATGAAAAACTCTTAAGAAACCAGTGGATGGGTTTAACAGCAACTTAGCCGTATCTGAATAGAGGATTACTAGAAGATAAAGGAAAACATTCAGACTAAACTAGAAATACATAAAAGCAGGCAAAATACAGGAAAGGATGTGAAAAGCATATAGACTACAACATAAAAGTCTAATATATGTGTAATTGGAATCACTGAAAGAGAAAAGAGAATGGGAGCAGAAAAAAATACTTGGAAATTTATTGTTGAAAGATTTCAAAATTAATGAAAAACCAGATTATAAAAACATTACAAACACTAATCAAGACAAACATAAAGAGAAAATAATCTCTGTTCAAATAAAGAGAAAGATTGACATCAATAAGAAAAAGAAAAGATAGATTATCTTGATTATTATTTTCTGACTGAACATATTTTTATTTCACCTTTCTTTTGAAGGGTCTTTTTGCTGAGTTTAATAAGTGAAGTCTTGGGCTGGGGATTTAGCTCAGTGGGTCCACTGCCTGCCTCGCAAGCGCAAGGTCCCGAGTTCAATCCCTGGTACCAAAAAAACAAAAAAAACAATAAGTGAAGTCTTTGTCTAGTGCAAGATGGGATAAAATGTCAAGAAAGCATTTTATAGTCTCCAGGGAATGAACTGAAAGAACAGTGAAAGAATTTGTAACTATTATGTAAGCTAACTAAGGTGGAAATGGGCTTCATAATAATAAAATTAATCCAATAGAAAATGAAGAGAGAGAAAAAGCAACATACCTAGGTGAAATAAGTATAAAAAGTTAGTGTATGTAAATAAAAAGATAACAGAAATTACATTATAGAAAAATTATCCCAATTAAAATGGAAACATTTTCAGACTAGATATTAACACCAATCCTAAATATGTGCTGAAAAACAAAACCAAACAAAACCTCCAGTGTAAGGTGGGTTAGTCAGGTTTTTGTCCCTGACGAAACACTGAGATAATTTAGGAAAGGTTTATTTTGGCTCACAGTTTCAGTCCATACCAGTTGGTTCCATTGCTGTGGTCCTGAAAGGAAGTGGAACATCATGGTGAGTGGAACATCATGGTGGATCAGAGCTCCTCACCTCCGGGAAGCCAGGAGGCAGAGAGAAAGGGAAAAAGGACAAGCTGGAGGCCTTCCTTCTCCTTTGGCTTTTGTTCCATCCCAGCCCACAGCCTACTGGATAATGCCACCCACATTCAGAGCAAGTGTCGCTCTGGATTTGCTGTCCCACGTGCCAGTTTTCCCTGGGAACACACACACGCGCGCGCACACACACACACACACACAGAAGTGTCCTTTAAAGACTTTCTTACAAAAAAGAAAATTAACTTATAGATTTTTGTTTTTTCATAGAAGAGTGCTTTTTTTTCTTTATTAATATTTACTCATATTAAAAATTTTTTGAAAAGTATGTTTTACTAATTCCCTAGTCATGTCTCAACTCAATCAAATTAACAATCAAGATGAATTGTCACACAAAGATACAAAAACGTCAATAAAAGCCTAGGAGAAAGAAATATCTTGCAATTATAAACTACAGAGGAATGTTTCATGATGATAAAAGCTTTCATTTACGTGGAATGTGTAACAATACAAGATCTGTGAACGCATTGACAAAAGTAAAAGAAGATTAGACAAACCCACAATCATAGTGGAAAATCTTAACACCTCTCAGTAACTGAAAGATCAAGCAACAGGGAAAAAAGTATTAAAATTGTAGACTTTTAGAACAACAAGATTAACAAAGTTAACTGAATTGAAATATACAATATATTAAAAACAAGGTGAAAGACCACACATTCTTTTTAATTATAATTGAGCATTTTCCAAAATTATATGCTTAGCCATAAAGCAAAGATGAACGTATTTCAAAGCATTAACATAATATAGAATATATTCTCTGACTGCAGTAATAACAATAGAAGGCAGTAACAATGAAAGCATGCTTATTAGCTTAGTCCTTTGGGAGTTAAACAGTACATTTCTAAATAATACATGGATTAAAGAAGAAATCATGATGGAAATTAGAGAATATTCTGAACTGAATTATAATAGACACATCAACTCATTGTGAGATGCAGCTAAAGCCTTTAGAGAGAAAAGTATAGTCTTCAAAACTATTGTTAAAAAAGAAGGAAGGAAAAAAAATCAGTGATCTAAACATCATCTATCTCCAGAATTCACATTGTCACAAATTTAAGTGAAATACTGTAAAAGGGAGGGAATAAGAACAAAAACTCCTAAGCAGGAATAAAATGCACCAAAGAAAACACAACTAAAATTTCCTTTTAAGAAAGCTATTAAATGGGCAAATCCACGCTAAGTCTGATCAAGGTAAAAAAGTGAAGGCTTAAATAACCAATAGTAGGAATTAAAAATAGGGATTAAAAAAATCCTAGAGACCATTAAAATATTATAAGGGGATACTAAGGACAACTTCATGGTAAATAGAAAATTTAGATAAAGTGAAAAAATTCCTAGAAAAACAAAACATTCCAAAATGAGCACATGAAGTAGAAAAGCTATATGTATTGTAGTAGCAAACATTTAAATAAATTGAATATATAATTAAAAACCTTTCTACATACAAAACTCCAGGCCCAATTGTCTCCAATAGTGGGTTCTATCAAACACATAGGGGGCTGAGGATTTAGCTCAGTGGCACCATGCCTGCCTTGCAAGTGCAGGGTCCTGAATTCAATTCCCATTATGGAAAAAAAAACTTAGAAAAGAAATAAAATCAATCTTTGATAAACTGTTCCAGAGAATAGAAAAAGAATAATTTCCAATTATTTTTATAAAGCCAGAGTAACGTTATGCCAAAACCTGGAAAATGTTAAAACATTGTGAGACAGGAAAATGACAGCAAAATCTTTTTCATGAATGAAGTTCTAAAAATTCTGAACAAAAATATTTGCAAACCAAATTAAAGTTTGAAATAACAAATATAATACATAATGACCAAGTACAGCAATTACACTGTGCTAGGTAAGTGGAGAACTTAGACTCCATAAGGTGCACGTACAGCGCATAAAGCTTTAATAAGGGCGGAGGATATGACACAGCAGGAAAAGGTGTGCAGGAAGACATGAGAGAGGTCTCAGATTTCTAGGTGCATCTTCCAGAATCTTTTTCAGTCTTGTGGGATCTACATCCTGTTATGTCCATCTGTAAAAGCTTGTTCCCCAAGGTGTGGTATTGGGAGTTGCCATGGCTCTTTAAGGGGTGGGGCCTACTGTGAAGTCATTAGGTCATTGGAGGTGTGCTCTCAAAGGGGATTGTGGGATACCAGTTTCTTCTTTCCTCTCTATGCTTCCTGGCTTATGATGTGAACATTGACTCTGACTTGTGCTTTGCCATTTTCATCTGACAACTTCATTAGAGACCAAACCAATGGGCTACTGAATCTTCAATTTGGATTTCTAAATTGTGAGCTAACCTTTTCTCTTCATAAATTAATCACCTTGGGTATTGCATTGTAGTAACATGAAGCTGACTACTACAGTCCCCTTTGATCAACAACCAATATATGAGGTGAACCTTGGCCTCAGAAATGCCAAAGCACAAATTGACTGAGGGATTCTCTCATCCCACTGGTCACATACCTAAAATCAGTCTATGTAACTAGGTAAGCAAACCATCAATAGACATATTTAGAAAAAATAATATAGGTGAGAGAATATAGGGTGCTTCCAGGGAGTTTTGGACTTTAAACAGCGTGTTACAAAACACAAGTGAGTACATTTCTTCCATATTTCCTCTGTTCCCTGAGATAAACATAAAGCTAGCATTGACTACTTGCAACTTAACTCTGTCCTCATGTATCACCTTGTTATTCCAAGAGTGCAAGGTTGGTTTAGCAGTCAAATATTAATCATTACCCTAAGGAGGAAAATCACATTATCTTAACACAGGCAACAAAACACATGATAAAATCAAACACATTAATATATTAAAACCCTTGTCAATCTGGAAAGGGAAGAATATTTTGTTAATTTAATAAAAGCTATCTGTGAAAAATCTATGGAGAACATTGCTCTAAAATATGGACAGTTCCCTCTGTGACTGCAGGAGCATGCCTTGGTGTGCTATTGACACTTCTTCTCAAGCATTTGTGTTGGATTATCTAGCTGAGGTAAGGAAGCAAAGGAAAGCAATGTGTAGAGCTGGAAAAGAAGAAACAAAACTCTAATTACTTGAAGATGGTATGATTATGTATGTAGAAAATCACTGTGAAATACCCATGTTCATGAGTTTTTGGTTTATCTTTGTGTAAGGGATATTAATAATGAACAGGAATAGAAGCAGGATTTTTCTGAATATCCATTAATATAAATTAGTTTTTATTTCAGAGTCATGTTTTATATATTCTAAAACCAAATACAGAAGAAGGAAGCAATGGTTAGAAATTATAAACCATTAGACAATAATAAAAGTAATTCTAATATCAATTTTATGACAGAACCCCATAGAGAACATAATAAATTCAAGTGATGTCACAGCTTAATGTTTTGGCTGTGCATTCTTTGTGGAATATATTCTGAAGATAAAAAGACTTCAAAAATTCTAGATTTTACTCAGTAATCGTGTCATTAATAGAAATGTATATGTTTTTATTTTGATACATATAGCTTCATCTATATAGATGATAAGATAATGAATAATTATGTTAATGTTAGGAACCAAAATTTTTAGTATGAGATAAAAAGTACAGAACCTAAAAAACATTATGTAAAAATCTTGTGATAAATTTGATTTAGAAATGGCACAAACTCATTATTTTGTTTACTTTTTTAAAAAATAAATTTTCTAGCTTTGTACATTGAAAAGTCTGTAAAGTCTGATGACAGCAAGTATATTTAGTGCCCACATTGTGGTCTCTAAACACCAAAAGGAATCAAAACTCCTTAGATACTGAGGTCTGGGACAAGAAATTTACAACTATGGGATATCTTGTGCCTGAAAGCAAAGGAGATGTGAAAGACTCACTGAGAACCAGTGTATGTCCCTCGACACCATGTGGTTACAAAGAAAACGGTATTTTCTGTACACACAGTGGAGTACTACTCTGCCGTAAAGAAGTATAAACTTAAGCCATGTGTACTAAAATGGATGCACCTTGAGACTGAAATGTTAAATGAAATAAATCAGACACACAAACTCAAGCATTGCATAATTTCTCTTAGAAGCCTAAAGTATAAATAAATTATGGAGCAAAATAAAAGATAATAGGAAACAGGGAGATAGATCTTTTGTGAAAGGGAAGGGGACCAAGAGGTGGAGGGGAGAGGGGATTAAAAAAAGATTCAAGGTGCGTCATATGCATTTACCATTTCCTCACAGTGAATGTAATCATGTGTTACAAACGTGCTAATAAAATGAAAAATGAAAAAATTGCTATAATTGAATATTGGATACAAAGACGATGTTGATTCTCTTGGTTGATTTTCTTAGTGGTAATATATCTGAATCATGATTTCTTCAGTTTTTATAAAAATAATTGAAATCATTGATATGTTTGCAATATTGAACCTGTCTACAAAGTATATAGTCTCTACTATCTGATCTTCTTTTATGTCTGTGAATGGGTCTTTTTCAATATCATACATTTTTTTCTGTGAATGGGCTTTTTTTTATATACTGGGGATTGAACTCCAACTCAGGACCTTGCACTTGTGAGGCAGGCGGCAGAACCACTGAGCTAAATCCCTGAACCCTGTATGGGGAATTTTTAATTTCCATATGTCATTCTTCTCTGGCCACCTTGAAAATTTTACAATTGTACATAATCCAAATATTCATCAGTGGATGTTATGGCTGTGTCTAGATGTCCCCCAAAGCCTCGTGCAGTCATAGGTGAGGCTTTTTCAGAGGTGGCTGGATCTAGAGTGTGTGACACTGGAATTGATTCATGGTGCAATGCTAGGCTCAGGGGCACTAGGATTAAGGCTGTGAGTGCTGCCTGCCCTAAGTAGCCTGGATAAGATATAAGAGATAGAAAGAGCTGTGGTTGTCCCTTGCTTGTTTTGCTGCCTTCTGCCCACCATGAACTGTTTCTCCTTGCAATACCTGTGTGCCATCCACCCTGCTTTGGAGCCAGCCAATTATGGACTGAAACCTCTACAAACTATGAGCTAAATAAACCTTTCTGCCTTTAACTTTGGATGTTGGGTATTGTCTCAACAATGAGAAAAGTAACTAAGACATTAGGGGAATGATTGGGGAAGCAAGAGAGCTTCACAAAATCAAGTTGCAAAATAATATTATATAATGAGCATGTAAAATCACTACTATGTGCTGATGTGTGTATGTATACTTAATTCATAAAATAAGCTCCAGAAAAGTGCACCTTAATATGGACAGTGATTATTGTGTGGGTAGGGAGTAAGGGGATTTTCACTTTCTTGTTATATATATTTAATTTGAATTTTTCTAAAATGCAAGTTTATGCATTGCTTTTATAATTTAAAACCATTTTTAATGTGAAAATAAATGCTGGGAAATAGACAAGTTGGTACAGATTGACCTGGAGGAGGCTCCAGGGAGATGAGATAAAAGTCCCTAGGAAATTCTCATGGGTCATTAATTTCTACAATATCTTTAAGTCACTTCCATTTGGCTTTGGAAGATCTGTAACTCTACACAACCCATCAAGGGGTATTACCAGCACCTATTAGAGCAGAAAATGAAGATAAAATATAACACACTTCCAATGAAATCAGAGGGATACCTCATCCCCAGGGTTTTTGTGGCTCATGTGATTTCTATGCAAGGGACATAGAGTAGTGAAAGATCTAAATAAATTAGTCAGCTAAATGAATTGGATTATTTTCTTCTAACCCTCTCTCATTGCCAGATGGAAACCAGATGAGACCAGGACTTATTTCCTAGGTCTCTCCCTGCCCAGAAAGAGTTGCCCTGTGGATTCTGAAAGGGAATCCCTGTTGATTTTGCTACGCCAGGTGAGTCGGACACCTTATTTGCCTTGAAGCTGGGCCCTTCCTTGGCTTGGCACAGGAGGTGTTTATGGAAAAAGCTTCTGATTACCTAATGTCCCTGTAATTGCCTAGGCAGTGTCCCTTGCAAAGAGTTAGAATTGTATATGAAGTTTTGGCCTGGACTTTTATTTTTACAACATACTAGATGGAGAACATTAGTAAGTACCCAACAGTGTCTGGCAGCTCTTCTTGAACTGTAATGCAGGAATTGCCTTGGGGTGCTGATTCAGGGGTTCGGGGTAGATCCTTGAACTTGCATTTTGAAGACATTCCTGGGTCATTTGAATGTGGTTGGTTTGGGAACTCCACAAGAGTATGCATATAACACATGCTTGGTAGTCCTCTTCTTTCCCCATTCCCTAAATTTGAAGCCTCCTGTAATGTCACATCTTCCTCTTTGTTTTTCTATGGGCAAAACTACATGGAAGTTTTACTACCTTGTAAAAATTGTGTATGTACTTTCTAGCTTTCTAGAAAGCTATTTCAAGAGATTGTGTTTTGCAGAATTCTACCCCGTTCTAATCCTGCCTCCCATGGAGGCCAGACCCCCAGAGCTGTTTTTTTTTCTGTTTTGCATGGTGTACACCCTTTCCCACATTTGTGATTAGCAGAGGTGCCCACGGAGGCTGCCAGTCAGTGCCCAGGGTAAGGCACCAGGGAAATGGTGACCCCCTCAGCAAGTCGGGCTTCCCCCAGGGCCACTGGCCTCTTCCCTTCTTTGAGTTAGTGCCTTGCTCAAGCCCTAAATTGGTTCACAAAACTTAACAAACGACAAAATAAAAATCAAGCAGTTCATAGACTCCAACATAGAGGTGTCTTAAACTGAACAACAGTTGAAAGCTAACAGACCTGGTGTCTTGAGAATTGTGTTGCCTAGTTTTCCCTTCCACTGGAGGGGAAAACAAAATAAAACAAACAACAACAACAAAACAGTGTTTATTATTGAGCTATATTGAAAATGCTTAAGTTAAAATCTCAACCCTAGACTATTTGGGTGGACGTTTTCCTTAGAAGAGGAACAAAAACCAAGTCAGAAAAATGATTGAAGTGTGTGTTGAAATATTCCTTTGCTATGAAGAGGAGTGTCTTAGAGAGATGGAAGTGTTTGTTTTATTCTGTAAAATCATGTTTAAATTTTTAAGACTTATTCGCGATCACTGAATTATGTGGACAGAAAAATTCTGTTGTCTTATCAATTTAACAGTTATTCTTGCTTATTGGCTGCACAGCTTGGAGCTCTGGGCGGTATAATGTTAACAGAATTCACATGGGGGTTGTAGCATGTGCACATTAGCAGAATAGATTGGGCTGTGATTTGTAGCATGAGCCTGGCTTTAGAGGGAGCATTTTCTACCCACCCACAGCTTCATGGTGATGTTGGAATCTGTCTAGTCTGTGGAGGATCAGTAGCTTAAGGAGCTAATGAATATTCATTCCTTTTCCCTGGGTACAAAGTGAAATAACCAGTAATTAGTATAATATTTAATACTCCTATTCAAAATAAATAAATCTTTTGTAAAAAAAAAAAAGCCTGATTATTATAATGTAGCAAATTCCACATGTGTAACTGGAGTTAGATGTGGTGTTTTGAAAATGCTTCTAAGCCCTAATTTACATGTTTTGAGATTAATTATTCCCCTTGTATGCATAAAACAAAACTCTAAATTTCTACCTGCATTTATTTATTATTCATTTTCCTATCTTCCAGGTTTGGCTGATTCTAATATTTAAATTTTGAATTTTATTAAATATCAAAGAGTATTTTGAAGTAATGTTCTGGATATGTATTTGTTCTTGTCTTCCCTTTCCCTTGGTCCACAGATACAGAAGATGAATATGGCTCATGGAGAGTCCCAGGTGGTTTTCTTGCCTGATCCAAAGTTTATGTGTCAAGGTTTTGCTCTCCCAATTTTTAAAAATATACGCTTTTGAGCACTTAATATATGGCAGGCACTATGCAGGATGCTTTCATATATCATCCCATTTCTATTCTACAGCAATCTTGTGAGATTTGTTTTTCTATCACCATCTATAGATAACAAAACTGAGCTCAGAGAGGGTCAATCCTCTGAAGCTAAGTATGAGATTCTAAGTTATTCATCTGTCTGAGTCCAAATCCAGTTTATATCAAAACTATACGATTCTAATGCCTGCTATCTCCAGTGGTGGAAGAGAGGAATGTTTGGAGGAGGTGATAAGATGCTGGGTTTTAATCTTCAATGTCCCCCAAAGGCCCAAGCCAAAAACCTGGCTGTCAGCCTGTGCCACTACAGGGAGATTGTGGAATCTGTAGGGGGTGGTGCCTAATGGAAGGAAGTTAGGTTATTAGGGCCATGCCCTTGAAGGGGACACTGGGACCCTGGCTTCTCCCCTGAACTTCTGCTTCCCAGCCACCATATGGTAAGCAGCTTTGCTCCACTATGCTCTTCCTCCATGATGTTCTGCCTTGAGAAAGGCCCACAAACAATAGAGCCAGTGGACCATGGGCTATAATCTCTGAAACTGTGAGCCAAAATGAATCTTTCCTCCTGTTAATGATTTATCTCAGGGATCTTGTCAAAAGGACAAAAAACTAACGTAACACTCTGGGGTATAGATCAGAATTTGTAGTGTGTTTTCATGGCTTGTGAACTGGCAGGCACCAACCCCTGTTGAGGGGAGGGACCAGCCTGGGGTAAGTGGCCTCATAAGCAAATACCTTCGGGGCCTGCGGTAAACAAGGACCCTTCTGATCTACAGCCTGGTGGTTTTGTGAGGATGCTGGCTAGTGCCTTCTAGAGGAGTTCACATTCTTGCCCAAATGCAAATAGATAATGGTTGGCTGCAGTCATGAACTGTGAAAACTTAGGTAATTCATCCTGCTGCAATTCCTTAATTCTGTTAAAAAATGCAAATGCTGATATGAAGGGAATTTGTCTGAATCACCCAGTGTGGGGAGCAAAGACAAGAGTTGCTGCTTTAGATTCTTCTGAGGGATTGCCAGAACAACCAGAATCAAACATGGACTTTTTTGGGAGGTAGTACTGGTGATTGAAACATTTCTAGCTCTTTTTATTTATTTATTATTTATTTATTTTTCCGGTACTGAGGATCAAACTCAGGACCTTTTGCTTGCGAGGTAGGTGTGGCACCACTGAGCTAAATCCCTGGCCCCACCCTTTTTATTTTTTATTTTGAGACAGAGACTTGCTAAATTGCCCAGGTAGGACTTGAACTTGCAATCTTCCTGCCTCTGCACTTCTCAGTGCTGGAATCGTGAGTGTGTGCTCAGACTTCTGCTTAACAAGGCTTGCAGGCCCCACGTGGCTCAGGTGTTCCCTACGTCCCTTGCTCTTCTGGCGTCTCCTCTCCCCTAGACTCAGCCGACTGGGGTCATAGCAGGCTCCCTTCTGTTCCTCTAAGTGGCAAGTTGTTCCTGTCTGGGACTCTTCCCATTTACTGTTTCCTCTGCTCAGAGAGCTC